>NC_052052.2:57088000-57395487 GCF_903992535.2 Arvicola amphibius | reverse complement strand
AGCGTAGGCATAGGTGCATTTTTTCTTTGCTACCAATATTTTGGCTCATAATCCATTTTTACATTAATCAGTTCTTGCAGTTACCATGTGTGGGACTGAATTTCCAACCGGACACACAGGGAAACTGTCTGAACCCAACTTCCACAGCCTATCAGGAGACGGTGTAAGACCACATGTGTCCTCATAGACTTACTGCACACAAGTCTGCCGTGTTTTGTCTGCTTTGTTTCCATTTCAGGTTCCTAGACGTTGTGTCTCTTCTCTTCATGTGTATGTGTGCAGGTGAGACACAGGTGTGTCGGGCGGAGCCAGTTACTGCTATATTCAGAGGAGTTTCAATGACACATGAAGAATAAAAAGCTTACTTTCACTTAGGAGCAAAGGTATGCCAATGACTAATTGTTTGTTCATTTTGAAAAAAAAAATTGGAATTTAACCCCACCGTACAATGGACTTAAAATAAAGCGTGCACTGTCCATAGCTGTGGATAGAACTGTGTGTAGTGGCCGCACGGCAAACCACCATGAGGCACTCTTCTGTGTCACTTCTCATTCAATATGAGAGAAGCTCCATTTTCGTTTAGTTCAGCCAGAGGCTTTTATTGTCCGACCAGGCTTTTCTCCTTTCTCTGTTCCTATCGTGTTTGGAGCCTCAAACAGGAAAATAAACTTTGAAAATATGATATGAAGTGAAAAATCTTATACAAGAGCAAGTACACTAAAAAGGAACATTTGAACAGGTATGCATACGTGTGCGCACACACACACACAATGGACATAGATTATTTTGTAAAAATAAAAATCATGCTGACATTCTTTTTATCAAAAAAAAAAAAAAACCTTGTCGAACCTCAGACCAGATATTTATGGTGACAAATGGTTTACATTGTGTGTAAGTCGTTGGCCAAATTTGAAATATTTTATAGAGAACTTTCTGATCCTAATTTGACAAACATCAACTTCATAACAACATCAATTGTGTTTCCTAATCTTTCATTACAACTGAGAGTTGCTCTGCATATAAGACTCATAAGCATACCTACTTTGTAGCTGATGGTATAAAATAGTAGCTAAGGATATGAATCTGGCTATGGGGTGTAGCTCAGTGGTAGTAGCCACTTGTGTAGAATGCGCAAGTATCTGGTACTACACAGTAAAGGGAGAAGAAGGAAGGAGCAGAAGGATGGCAGCCAACTGTGTTGGTCCATGCGCAGAATCTCAACCTTTGAGAAGATGAGGTGGAAAGATTATCATGAGAATGAAGCCTGCCCGGCTTCGTGATAAGTTTGCAGCTAGCCTAGGCGACTAGTACATAGACCTCATTTAAAGGCCTCCAAGGTTTCATATTCTGGATCCAGACTGCTAGAGTTCAAATACTGACTAAGCCACATGACTCTGAGAAAGGTGATTAAACTTCAGCTTTCTCATCTGAAAAACAACCACAGTAATAGCCTCTATTTCACTGAGCTGCCTAAGCATTAACTGGGCGAATTCACACAAGATGCTTTAAACTGCTTGATAGGCAGAGAGTCAGCCAGCTTGAACTATTCTTACTATTCAAGTGCTTCCTGCAGTCTCAAACTGGATATTCCCCTGGGGAGGGGTTGCGTTAATGGCTAGAAATTACTGGGTTTTCTAATTGTCTAGTTCATCCATATATTAATTGCCTGTACGTCTCAGGTTAGCCCAGTTTAAGAACATGGTTCCTATTATTACAGAAAAATTTCTATAGGAACCATGTATGTATAGCTGGAGTCTGCACATTTTTGCTCTGCCAGATCTAGTCGTTCACTTCCTTGCCCCATCTGTTCTTCCATAGTTCTTGCAAATCTGTTTCTTGACTTTTAAGGTGGAGTTTTCAAAGCATACACTGATTAGCCATTCAGCAGCTGTGGCCTCCTTTCTACCTTTTCTCTGTTTGCCAACATTATGATTTCTGGCAGGTTCTCTTCCTTGAATTCTGTTCTCTGTAACGCCAGCCTTTCTCCATACTCAGACCTTGGAAGCCCACTCTGCCTCTCTCCACCTTCCCTCCCTCCATGTCCTCCAGTTCCTCCTTCTAGCGTGGCAGTGGGAATAGACTTAATGACACAGACACAGGGAGAGGCACTCCTGACCGAAGAGCTGCAGAGTGTAGCCCTGAGTCTCTTCTGTTAGATTCTAGAAAGTATCGTAGAAGGACAGCTAATTGCACCTACAATTTAATCTATGACCCAAAGGAGGATTTGAATGAAGGCAACATTTTTTTTTTGAGGTTAAAACTTCTTTCACTATTCTAGTTTCTTACAGCAACGAGTTAGGTGACTGGAGATATTTTTTTTTCAATATCTTACCTTCAAAGGACAGACGGGTTCCCCAGACATTCCTAAATTTACTCTTCTATATTAGCTTTTCAGATTTACTTGTAACACTCTTTTAGAAGTCTGTGCCATCAGAAGATTTAGGGGATACATTATTAAATTACTCTCCAACATTTTACTGTTGAGTCAGTTTTTCACTCCAACCTTTGTTTTTCTTTTAGACATCTACATGCCTGCATCCAGACTTCATGTCACCGCTAACCTCAAGCCAGAGGCTAGATTGAATAATGGAGCTTTCTTCACTGATCAGGGCTGAGTAATGCAGGAGCTCACCTTCCTTGGGGCTCATTGTGTGCTGTATCCCCACCATCTCTGGTCTGTTCTGGAACTGGTCCAACCCCAACCTTTTGCCTGAATGACCTGAATGCCCTGTTCTTGCCAGTCCCTAAGACTTATGTCTGTAAGGCATCTAACATGTGCTGGTAACACTGAGTTCTTCCTTCCTGGTGTCTTGGTTTGCTAAAGTCTTCCATTCCCTAACATAGTTCTGTGTTGAGCGTCTGTACTATGCAGGAGTTTGACTTCTTGATAAAAATGAAAGACTTGATCTCTGCCCTCCAGGAGCTGACCAACTAACCGAGGAGCCAAAAAATAAACAGTAACAATGTAATGTGAGTCACTTCATAACTGAGGCTCAGTTGAGTGCACAGAGGAACTGTCACCCACAGACCTGGGACTGACAGGGCCCTTGGATCCTTCAGGAACTCCAATAGAAGTACCTTTCTTGTGGTAGATTCTAGGTCAGCAGTATATCCTGACCTAATGGCAGCACCCTTTGGATTCTTCCATCACTATTTACTGAACATAAAAACTCTTTCAAATTCTTCCATTTATCATCAGTGAGAAACGATTTTCTCTTCCTTAGCAATCCCATAAGACTCAACACGCCTGTGATACTTACCAACGTTTAACGTGCCTCACAGCTGTGTCCTTACTATCTCCTCGAAGTTAGAAATTCCCAGAGAGCGTGCTCTCTGTTCACCTCAGTGTCTTGAATGTAACTGATGCTTAATAAGACATTTTATAAACAAATCCACAAAGGAAACATTTTCTTTTGAAAGGTCCCGGGTGTGAAGTATCACCATCTACCTTCTGTGACTCATTTCCTGTTGATTTTCGATTTTACTACTACCAGAGCGATTCTCGCCAATACCAGAAGATCTTATCCGTGCATAATATGTAAGAGAGAAATATTATAGATTCTGATTATTTGCCTTTATTTTTTTTTTAGTAAATGTACCTTCCTCAGAACACTGTGGTTTATAGTTTCATAGCTTGAGGGGAAAGACGTAACAAAAAAACACCGAGGTAGATCTGTTTCTAAAACTGTACTTAGTCAGCACATGTAACCTTGCCCTTGAAGACCCAGTGAGAAGTATGAATACAATATTTACTGGACTTCTACAACAGTGATTCTTAGGAACTGTAAAACAATGAAAGGGACAGAAAGTGAGCATTTGCATAGAATTATGTCTCGTGGCAGCCTGTCCAAAATTGCTTTCATTCAGACTGCTTAGCACCAGTAGGCACCACTGACTGTCATTACTAACCCCATCTTACTGATCACAAGATGGGGTTTGGGAAGCCGAAGTAACTTGAACAACATCCCTTGTTGAATGTGTAAGGAACCTAGGAAACAAATCCACTACTATGTAATCCCCAAGTCCCATCCTTTATGGTGCTTATTCATCAGCAATGTCTCCAAGCCCCCCAAAGTAGATGCTGTGGACATCTCATTTTAATATACTTTAATGTATTATAAGTAAAATTAATAATCTATTCACTCTAAAGAGGTAGCTTTTTAGTGGCTACATCATTGTTTCATGCTTTTATGCATCATGATTTACAGGTTTGAAATGGAGGCTCATAACTGAGCTAAATGGCATTGGAAGTGTAAGGTAGAAGATTACATTTACAACCTGGGAAAATCCACAAAATGAATTATAATCCCATTTGAAAACATTAAAGTTATGGCTTGGCAAACTTCTGAAAGGAGCATGCCAACCAACTGATACCCACTCTTCTCATAAGGGGTGGAGTCAACATGATAGGAGAAGAATTTAGATGATTTATTCAGTAACTTACTTTTTTGAGCTTTCAGATCTTTCTTAAAATGATATATTTGTATTAATTCTTTGTGCTGTGGGATAATGCTCTTGTACACTGTGAAGATTTGTCATGCATATTGGTTTAACAAAAAGCCGATTGGCCAGTAACCAGGCAGGAAGTATAGGAGGGATAACCAGACTAGGAAAATTCTGAATAGAGGAAAGGCAGAGACACAGTCACCTGTCAGACATAGAGAGAGGAAATGAGAATGTCTTACTGAGAAAAGTTACCAAGCCACATAACTAAACATAGACAAGAATTATCAGTTAATTTAAGTTGTAAGAGCTAGTTAATAATAAACCTGAGATAATAGGCCAATCAGCTTATAAGCCTCTGTGTGTTTCTTTGGGACTGAATGGTTGTGAAACCAGGCAGAAGAGAAACTTCTGTCAACATCTTTGACAATGTTATGCAATGTATGTTGGTCCTATTCACCCTTCCTCCTCCACCTCATTCTTCCCAGATGTACACCCATTCCTTCCAATTCTCTGTCCCCCTTTTCCTTTGCTTTTTTAAGTGACCCTCCAAGTCAAATTTGTGCTGCCAAATAAAGTCCTGGAGGTGGAGCCATCCAATAGAGCATGGTCGAACTATCACGTCCTTAAAGAAAGCTGACATTTTTTTTTTCCTGAGAGGTCATCAACTACCTATAGCTCTTCTGTGAGAGATGGGGGCTGGTGACCACCACTCCCATCCTGGCTTCATCATGTGCAGATCTTGTGCAAACAACCATAGTTTCTGTGAGCTCAAAATTGCAGTGGCCAATTTACATACAGAAGACACTGGGGTTCTCTGATCTCAGACTCACACAGTCTTTCTGCCCTCTCTCCCATGATGATCCCAAAGCTCTTGGCAGCAGTGAGGACATAGACCCTACATCTATGGGTGAATGCTCCCAGATACTTGGTCTCTCCACTATGCTTATTTGTTCCACCACATTAATTTATGAGAACAAATATAGAGATTGAGATGGCTATTTGCTATTATGTCCATTTAGCAGAATAATAGAAGTAGGCTTAAGGGACTATTAGTAGAGAAGTTGGAGAAACATCTTAAGGGTGGAGGTGATGGTAGAACACAGGTGATAGGAAGGGGGAGGAGGACAAAGAGGTTTAGGTGGAGAAAGGGATGAAAGGTCAGGACAGATGAAGGGTGGGGCAAGAAATAACTGACACTAAAGATGGTTTAAAAAGTTATATGGAAAAATACTTTTTTGAAACAGAGTCTCACTGGATGGTCTTGGCTAGCCTGGAACTCATTCTATAGATCAGGCTAGCCATGAGCTTACATGTTCTTATAAAATTGAAGTTACTTTATATAGGGGAGATTACTCCTCTCAGAAGCCATAAGTTGCTAAGTAAAAAGGTTAGTGACAAGTGTGTGATACCCCACTCTCAAGCTGTCAGTCAGCGGTGTCTATGAGAACCCCCCAAACAATACAGGATATTGATACTGCTTTTAGTTGGCCACCAGAAATTGATAGATGAAGATACCACATGTACTGGCCACAGAACACAGAGAAATCAAGTTAGTACTGATAAGGGCGCATCTCCTCCACAGGCTAGATTTCATAGTTTCAGAAGGTACAGTATAGACTGCTGAGGGAAAAATCAAGACTCTTGTCTAGCTGTGTATCTTATGAATGACAGTAATGACCAGTGTGGACAGATAAAGTCACAAATGCAATTAGTGGCATGAATCAGCCACTTTCTAACTGGAATTAAGACCCACTACTTGGGAATAAATGTCTGCCCATACAGTAAATCTGGCCCACAGCCCTATGATTGGGGATCTCAGAGGCCCCTGGAGTGAGCATTCAGTTCTTTTAGTTATGAGGTGAGTATAATTCTAGCATCTTCTTTATGCAGATAGACACATAGAAAGTGCTTATCAGAATGCCCGAGTAAACATGATTTATTTTAATAATCCCCCACTGCAAATACTCATTAATTCAACATTGAATCAGTAAATGTTTATTTACTGAAAGTGTCAGGTAATATTATAGATACAATAAATACAACAGTGAATAACAAACAAAAGACTGTTGATTACTGAAAATGCAAATAACATGAGATTTATTGTAATGCCACTATAAAAGCATTTACTGAGTGCACAATATTGTTAGGTGCTTGACCTGTCAATCACACATTAGAATTTTTAACACCAATCATGAATGAAGAAATGATGGAGGAGGGTCATCTGTCTATGTGTTACTTTCACTGGTTAATAAAGAAACTGCCTTGGCCCTTTGATAGGAAAGAAAATTAGGTAGGCAGAGTAAGCAGAACAGAATGCTGGAAAGAAGGCAATGAGGCAGTCACCATGATTCTCCTACCTGAGACAGATGTAGGCTAAGATCCTTCCTGGTAAGCCACCACCTCGTGGTACTACACACATTAATAGAAAGAGGTTAATCAAGATGTGAGAGTTAGCCAGTTAGAGGCTGAAACTAATGGACCAGGTAGTGTTTAAAAGAATACAGTTTCTATGAAATTATTTTGGGTGTAAAGCTAGCCGTGCAGGAGCCGGGCTACAGATCCTTCTACAAAGAAACAGCCTCAAAAACAACAAATTAGCTGGCCAAAGCCAGAGGGTTATTGACTTTTAAGTATTTAACAGAGGAATTTACTCTTATTAATTCCTGTATTTTCAGAATGATATTCTTAGAGCATAATGGTGATTAGACAAAGCAGTGTATTAAGTAGTCAGATGCAAGTAGTGCTGAGATAAAAATAGAGCACACTTGCAATCACACTCTTTTCAATTCAGTCATTCTTCAACAGATGGTTATGGAATTTTCATGTTTAATCTATTTTCAAGGACTATAATAGGCATAGTTATTATAGCTATAGAGGAGTATAGTAGATAGTCTACAGTGTATAGAAAATGAAAGGACTTTCTATGGAGGTGGTTTGGGGACAGGGTTCAGTGGGTAAGATCACCTGCTGCACAGCATGGGGAGTAAATTGTCCATGTCAAAAGCATAATTCCAGAATTCCCAACTGGGTCCCACTCACATTGGTGCACGCACCTTCACCCAAGCTAAATTAAAAAAAAAAAAAAAACTTTTGTAAGGGTTAACTCATGTTCTCACCATTCCCCCTCTTCCTTGGTGGTCACAGCTTTCATTCTTGGATGTTTCACAGAAGGAAACAGAATTCCTCTTAGATGTGTGAAGTGGTTTTAAAGACTAGGTTGTTTTCAGGTAAGAAGCCTGCTTAGAGGATCTAACACATGACATGGGGAAGCCCTTCCATGCCTCTGTCTGTAGCTTTATTAGAGATGAATGTGAATGAGGACAGTGCAGGAAGGGCATTTCCTTGTGTGTATAATCAGCTGGACCCACAACACTTAAATGAGCAAACATGGAATAAACATCTTCTGTTGGTCTTCTGTAACCTCTCATGGGTTGAACCCTCTTGCAAGCCAAAAGGCAAGGCAGGCAAGGCAGAATGTACATAGACACCATTACTCTTGAAACAAAAAACAGACTGTAGAACAAAGATTGCCGAGAACAACACTCTTGTGGCAGGAACTCCCAAAACACAACAACAAGGCAGAGAGAGAACGCTGAGGAAATACCCTGGTTGTTCTTTCTGTTTCACCCATCCCATTTCCAGGATCTTCCATTGGCTAAACCCAACCACAACGCAGCTCAGAGTAGGGCATGCTGGCGGGTTTATAACTCTCTGAGATCTAGAGTAAGTCAGAGGATGGGTAGAGAGCAATGGGAAGGAAGGAGTGGAGCAGAGGAGAGGAGGCCTGCTGCTTCTGTTTGTTAACCATAGATCCATAGAGGAGTCAGCACTAACTCTATTCTGCTAAGCCATTGGCCAAAAGCAGCTTCTTTATTCATTAACCAATAAAAGCAACACATAGACAGAAGGACTTCCCACACCATTAGCTGGTCTTTGTTGAAGGTGGTGTCACACGCTCTTTGTTTAATAAAGATGATCTTTGACATTCTCCTTCAATACCTGAGACCATTTACTGAGCCAGATCGAACCCATCACAAGGCAATACACAGCGATGCTCAATGAAGAGCTGTTCATGTTGAGCTATGAAGACTAGTATGCCCTGAAGATAAAATGTCTTAAGGAAAGAGTGTAGATACATCTTTGAGCACAGGTTAAACTCAATATTGTTAGCACTATGTACAGACTCTGGACCATGCTGGTATTTCTACAAGGTGAACTTTGGACTAACAAAGTAAGGACAGCCATTCAGAGTATAATGGGAAAATGCTGGAGTAAATGCATGGGCCTTGCTCTGCTACTTAACTGTTGCATATGGAGACCTTACTTTACTTATAAGAGTCTCTACTTTTCTAAATTAAGAAGATACAGGAGTCCTTTGAGTTCTGCCACATCATGTTTCTCTGGGTAGGTATCATTAATTTAAACAAATAGGGCTAAATAATGACATTAATAATATACAAACACATTTATTTAATTATTGCAAAAGGTTGCTGAAATCCAGTACAAGAGGGGAAAGAAAAGTCAGTCTAGGAGTACCTGGTGTGTGTCAGCTGCTCTGTCAAGGGTATTTCACACAGTAGTTCCTACGCAGCTGTCTCTACATCTCTATGGATTGCTCCCCTTTCCTTCTCAGATAAGAACACAGAGACTGGAGGGCGTCGTTACTGTTTGTCTTTCTTTAATTGTTAATGCTTTTCTCAGTGTAGTCTCTGCTCACTTCCTCCATGTGCTCAGTCCTTACTTGCAACCCCACTTCTTCCCTTTGCAAGAATGTCACACCCCTTGTTCGCAAATCTTTCTTGAAGTCCTCTGGTTTGGGTATTTGATTATTTTGATTCGGTTGAGACTGGCACATTTTCATCTCATTTCAAATTAACTTTGTGACTCCCACACCCACAAATAACAAAAGTTTAAATGTATTAAATCAGGAAGGCTGAAGTTCTTCTGGATAAAACACAAGTCTCTTCAGCTCTCCCCTTCTGTATTTGCTCTTTTTCCGGATTGATCAAGACACAGAGCGACTCATTTGGCTTCGGCTGGAAGAGACTAACCTGACTTCCTCTTCTTAGTGACAACCTGTTCCCATGTCCTACAAGAACATGGTGACTATTTCTGGAAACTTCGTGGTGTCCTTGCTGATTCACTCCCTCCACCTTTGCCTGGATAGCACTGCAATTCCTTCTGGCTTCGTCACATCCTTCAGTCCCAGCCTCTGCTGGCTACCTTTCACTTTTGCTGAAGCTCCACTGGATTCCTTAATAACTGGTCATTCTGACCTGTCATCTCTTGTGGAACCAACTTGTGGGAAAACAACCGCTTTACTCCTGGCTATGTCTGATGCTTCATTAAGCACACAATAGTGCATTGAGCTCTTGAGCATCTGGGAGGAATCTGAGAGGGTGGAAAGATGGGTGAAAGAGCTGGAAAGAGGCTGTCTCAAGTCTTTCTGTCTGTTTAGGCCTGCCCTGGTCACCACAATAAGCAAGAGGTCCTCCTTTCAGATTACCTTCTACTTGAGTGCGTCTTTTCCGGCACCCGCATTTCCTCCACACTGTCAATATTGATATCAATGAAGATGTTGACAGAACACAGCTTTTGCTGTTTCTTTTAATCAATATCTAAATATGGTTTTGCTTCTGTAAATATTTAACTCCCTTGGAGTCATGTATTTGTTAAGACTTTTGCTGAAAGAATAATTTTTTTTCCCGAGGAAAAGACACATAATTTTCCATCACTTAAAGAGGTTCCAAAGGATTCTTAAATCTTGTGAGGATACCACAGTACATGCTATCATCTGGGTTGAGAGCTCATGTCTGTTTTATTCATTGTTGCTCTCCCACAAACAAAGAAAGTGACTGACTGCCCTGGGTGCTGTCAGAACCAATTCTTCAGTTAAATAAGCTAATTACTATTTCCTGTCCTTACCATTCTTCGGAATTCTAACATGTTTTGTTAGAAGGCATTTCAGTGTCATGCCAGTGACGTGAGCTCAACATGCCCAGGCTAAAAATCATTATTTTTCACTTGCTCACATTTACTGGTTTTAGTCTGGAAAATTTTTTTCTTTTTAATTTTTTTTTCAAATTATTTTGATCATATGTGTTTGTCTTCTCAACTCCTCTATGATGCTCCTCACCTCTCTATTCTTTCTTCTTCTCAAAAACAAGTAACAAAAATAAAAAATAAAAACAAATAAAAACCCAGTGAGACAGAAAATACCAAAGCAGAGCAGAAAAATGCTGAGTCTGTTTGTGTTGGCCAATCACTCTGGGGCGTGGGGCCTGCCCTGGGGCCTGCCCTGGAGTGCGGTTCATAAAGCCAGTGTCACGCCATTGGAGAAAACTGATTTTCACCAACCCAGCGGGTATCAATTACAAATAGGATTGGGATTTTGTGTCCACTTCCCCTTCCCCATCCTGGGATTTGGTCTGGTTTGAACCTGTACAAGTCTTCTGCGTGCTGTTACAGACTGTTGAGTTCACATGGGTATCAGCCCTGTTGTGGTCCTGGTTGCCACTGGCTGGTTCCTATTTTACCTTTGCTGTCTTTCAGTCCCTCTCTTTTCTACAGCTTTTCCCTCACTCGACCTCTCAAAGCCTGAAATTTCGTCTCCACAAAGCTCTCACTTTCCTAGGCTTTCCCACCACCTGACGAAGAAGGTACAAACTCAATCTTTAGGGAGCCGTGTGGTACCCCCTACCCTCATGCCCCTAGTGGGCACTTGGTCAAGACTGAATTACACTGAATGAATTCAGAACGAAGAGATGCCTCGATCTGTGAAGTGCCTGCTATGACAGCATGTGGACATGAGTTCGGATCCCCAGAATCCAGGTAAAAAGTCTGGCACATTGGCATACACGCCTGTATCACCAGTGTGTGGGGGCTGCTGGGGAGCCATGCTCATTGACCAGCCAAACTAGCTTACTGGAGGAGTTGCAGTTGTAGCGAGATAGTCTATCTCCAAAAAATAAAGTGACTTGAGGGAAAAAAAAAACTAATATCTACCTCTGGTCTTCATCTGTGTTCACCCATGTGCTCATATAGTCACACACACACACACACACACACACACGTGTACACAGCAACACATACACTCTCACACACATACATAGAAATAATGAGTTCAATTTACTTGCAGCCATTTATTTATTGACTATAGGATATTCAAAAGCTATAGAGCTCTGAGACATCACCTTCAACCATTTGTGGTAACTTGGATGAGGATGCCCATGACCATAAGTTTATATATGTACATGTTTGGTCCCTAATTGGTGGGCTGATTAGGATGGATTAGGAAGTGTGGTCCTCTTGGAGGAGGTATGTCACTGGGAGTGGCCTTTGAGGTTTCGAAAGCTCACACCACAACCAATTTTTTCTCTCTGCCTGTGCATCAAATGTAAGCTCTCAGCCTCTGCTCTAGCATCATGTCTGCCTGCATGCTGCCATGCTCACCATCATGACAGTCACGGACTCACCTTCTGAAACTATAAACAAACCGCCAATTAAATGCTTTCTTTTATAAGGTGCCTTGGACATGGAGTCTCTTCACAGCAATAGTACAGTACGTAAGGCACCATTGATCACTGGAAAAGAGAGGAAAGAGCAACATCTCATTGAGAAATGTCATGGAGAAAGATGCTGTAGCCAGTTACTGAGACTCCACAGTGAGTCTCCCTGACTCCCCAGACTTCCCACCTGTAGGTTTCTTTCTATTACAGAAGTCTAGCTGTATGCCTTCCCCTTGTACAATGCTCCTTCCTCTCAATTTTGTTGCTTTTGTAAAATACAGGTAATGCAAACTTTCCCATGTCTTTAAGTGCAGAGATGAGAGGCCCCCACAGCACACTTCTCTTCATCTTGGAAAACTGATACCCTAGAACCTTTAATTAATAGCTCTTCTTATACCCTGACAGCCACTATTCTAAGTACCTATTAAAATCAGAGTATGTAGTATTTGTCTTTTTCATTTCTGGCTTGTTTCACTGAGCAAAATGTCCTGTGATTCATTCACACTGTATTCAACAAGTTATCTTTCTGTTAAAGCCAGAAAGATATTCCATTATGCATATCCACCACATCTACCTACTCATTCACCAGTGAGTACTTGAACTGCTTTTATCTACTGTGAATAATTCTGCTAAGAATGTGAGTATATAAATATCTCTTTAAGATTTTTATCTTTTTACCTCTTCAGGTTTTATCTTATACCAAGAAGTGGAATCATTGACTCTCACGGTAATTCGGTTCAGTTCCCTGAAGAACTACAATACCGTTTTACACAATGCTGTACCACTTTAATTACCAGCAGTGGTCAAATAGTTCCAGTGTTATTTTCTGCCTTTCTTGGTGGTGAGCATCATAGTTGCTAAGAGGTAGTATCTCACGATAGTCCTAATTTGCATTTCTAATAATCAGTATTGTTGGACATCTTTTCCTATGACTTATCATCTATTCGCATCTCTTTGGATATCTACTTGAGCCTTTTCCTTAGTTTTTGGTCTGTTATTTTGTTTTTGAGTTTTAGAGTTACTCTAATCATGCTCCAGTACTCTTTGCATTATGGCTATTGGTCCCCTAGGGATGTACATTTTGCAAATATTTTCTTCTGTGTTGTGGCTGCTTTTCTACTCTGTTGGTGATTGCCTTTTTGCTGTACTTAGTTATGATGTGTTATTCTGCCCATTTTCTTTATTGTCCTGTTCCTTTGAAATCATTGCCACATTTATTGTTGAAGGGCTTTTTGTGCTATAGTTTTGAATATTTTATATTTGGGTGTTTGGCCCATTCTGAGTTCATTTCCTTATTACAGCTTGACTCTCACATGTCAATATCCAGCTTCCCCTGTGCTAGTTGTTAAAGAGATTGTCTTTTCCCCATGGAGAGGTCTTGGCATCCTTGTAAAAGTTCCTTCTTTTCTCTTGCTTTTAGCTCATTGTTCTGTCTTTTATAGCTCTATATGGTTTGATTCTTTCTGCTGTATTTTTCTTTTTCAAAATTGTTTATTGTTATTTGAAATTTGATGTCTTTAAAGTTTTATATCTTTTAAAAATGCTCTTCTGATATATTTATTTGCTTTCCTCACTTACTTATGGGGCCCTGTGTTAAAATGCCTTTGATCTTGTCTCAATTTTAGTTAAGCTATAGATGCTCTAAACCATTTTTAGCAGTTGAGAGATAACACATTTTATATGTAAGCTATCGACACAACTGCTAAGCTCACATGAAATCGTAAGCAAAGAGTGAACATGGAAGGTTTAGAAGGGGTAGGATCAGGTGAAAGGGGACCCTATTCTTGAGAGGAACCCACAGGAATCTGTACAGTGCTGACGTAGGAATCAAGAATAAAAGGAGAAAAAGCACTATAATTTCAAGAGTATACAGGTTAGATTTGACTAAAATACAAACTTTGTGCTCCAGAACTCCAAGAACCATTTTTTTTTCTGATTTTTCTTCTCTTTCCCAGCTTAACAAATTGTGGTCATCCAAACAGTACTCCAAGATATGAAAGCCTTGTGTTTACTAATGGGTTGTCATCCATCTGACCAGGAAGTGTTTACGGGAAGTACATAAGAAAAGTGTGGCACTTCTGCTGAAGTGGTGGTCTCTAGTCAGAACTCGGTGATGCGGTCGTGCCTTTTAGCAATATTGGGTCTATTTGCCATCTAACTGATTCTACTGTTCTCTTGCTAATAAATGAGAGAAGAACAAACACCAAGGACAACTCACCGCGTTCATGGTTCTCTTAGGAGTTCAACTGACCCTTCATACTTCTGGGCTATTATTCTTAGCTAAAGAGTAACTCTATCATTCTACCTGCCTGGTCAAAATATTTCAGTGATCTCCACTTACTACTGAATAACATTCAAACTTAGCCTCTTAATAACTGTTTATATTTTACTAGAGAAATATAGTGTAAATTTAATTGTTGGCCCATTCTTACCCATATTGTCACCTCTGGGCAATGCTGCCGCAACATCTGTACAGTTAATATAGTTGTATTAGAAACTTGCAAAAGGGTCCTGAAAAATACACTTCTAAGCTCACCAGTATGCAATACAAAGCACATGATATGTGTGCTACACACTAGCTTTGTGACTAGTAGGGAGGGTAACTCTGCTGTGCAAACATGAGCAAGGAGCTTCAGGCTCATGAATCAATTTTCAATAAGTAAGTTCTTAGGTCCATGAATTAATTTCCAGTAATTAAATGAGTTCTAACAATTATAGCTCAAGGGTTTCAGATGTCTATATTTAATTGTGCATGGTATGTGAATCTGAACGGAAAAAGTGATTAATGTCTTTCTGGAATAATCGCCTTCTTTGTAGGACACTTGGTAGTCCCCTTTCCATTTTGTCTGCTTCCTTTCGTTTTTTGAGTCAAGGTCTATCTTTAAGCCTGCTGTTTCAGGTAGAGCAACTGGCCAGCACGTCTCTGGAATCCGTCTGTCTCTGCACCCAACACTGGGGCAATAGGCACCTGTCTGGGCTTAAAATGGACACGAGGCATCTGGACCCAGGTCTTCGTGCTTCCACAATGAGTACTTTGTCATCTCCCAGCCCTCAGTGCTGGTCTTCCTGTTTGAATACTGGTTGTGGATGCTGATAGGCTGGCAGTGGCTCTGTTGTCCTCAACACGTGACTTCTGAGGTCACCTGGGCCCCTAATATCTAGTTGGAAGGAAAGCAAGAATACCAATAAAGGAGGCACACCTGCTTTTTAATGACTATGGTCTAGAAATGACTACTTGCAATGCTCTGTTTAGGCAGAAACGCTGGGACATGCAGTGTCTTGCCACGCATCCTCTCTGCAGCAGCCATCCTCCACCAAGAAAAGGGCCCAAGTCGATGGAAGTCAATCCTTCCCGGCACAAGCACTTCTTGAACAGTTTTTAAATGTCTTCATGCCGCAATAGTCGATATACGGAAGGAGAAGGAAAATGTGAGGGGGTTTACTCATCTTCATCGTCTGCTTCTTTCCCCACGGCAGTGGCTCTGATACACTTTTTAGTTTCGTTACAACATATTAAGGTTTCCAAAAATAGTCCCCATTTCCTCCTTCACGTTTCTATTGGGAATAAATACATAGAATTTACCGACTGAAGTTTGCTAAAATCAAAAGTCCTCGCTATAAAGTGGGAAAGATCACGTGGTTTTAACTGGTGCAGATGTGTGCTCAGCCTTGGGGTAACACACTGCTACACACACGTTTTTGACAAAGACGTTTTAATATTGTCGATCTCTCTCCCACCTCTAAACAAAGATAAGCATTTAGCCATCACGAGCCAAATATAAAATGCTTGTGGATTTTAGCCCATTTTGTTTTTTAAGGATTTGAGCTCACAGACTGTCTGTACTCAATCTGACTTAATGTTGATGCATGCCTTTTTCTGTATCCCTTTTTACATTCACTCTGTAATTGGCCTCATGTTTTATGCTTTCATGTTCTAACAACTAACCTAACCTGTTTTGTTTTGACTTTTCTCTTTCTATTGATCTGCTGAGGTCAGTGCCTGACCTCGTGTCTCTGCAAGCAGAACCTCAGGTGGTTCTCTGAAATTCCTTTCATCTGCTTTATTTCAAATGACCTCATGTTCTTTTCTGACCAGTTGTCCTCTCGATTTTGCCTCAGACCCTGTAATTCTTTTTCTTTCTTTAAGGCAGAGATGCTGGAACATGCAGTTCCTCGCCACTCCTGAGGTCCGAAGCTTCAGCCAGCTCCCTTCCTCTCTGAATTCATTGGTTCCTTTCTCTTTTTTAAATTGAGGGTTTCATACATGCATGATATGTTTTGATCAAATCTACCCTCCAGTCTCTTCCCTCCAGTTCCTCCTCTACCCACTCCTGCACCCCCACCCCCACTGACAGCGCTTTCTCCTCTGGGGAACATGAACAATACTGACCATATTCTGGGCTTGGGTGCTTCCATCTCTCAGCAACCTCACCTCAAACATGTTTGCAACATGAATGACGGATTCCACCTGGAGCCCCAAACAGAATGAGCAGGAAATGAGGTCAATGCAGGTGAAAATGTGCATATCAGACACTTGCTATTTCTGGGCAGCTCTGTTTTACTTAGCAAAACTTGTAAACATGAAAAGAATAGCCATGGTAAAACTAACTTCTGGCCATGAAGCTTCAGAGGCCAAGGTGCCAGCACCAGTCGCCATAACCAGCTCTGGCTTCAGCTTGACCATGGCTAGCTCTAGTAACAAGTTTAGAAATAAATTCTCCAACGTGCCTTTCTTCAAGGAGTTCCCTGATAACCTTCTGATACCTGCCTTTTCTGTCTGTGTGAGCCCAAACAATTTCACTTCTAACCAAGATGCTGCCTACTACCGTTTTTCTCATCCAGTTCATGACTTCTCATGATGCAACAAAAGGCCACTGACTTCTAGCTACCCAGCTGGCCTTATGCTGTGGCCTTTTTATTTACTGAGTATTTTCGGGCAAGAGGTTTAGTTTTTGTGGACCTTCCCATAAATAAAATTAGCCCTTCCTAATTCTTTTTTTTTCCTTCAATGCAATGTTTATTTCAAACATAAACAAAATGGGTAACAATAACTTTGATGCAAACAATTCCACTATGCAGCAATAGTACATTTCTCATGTATATAAAAGCCCTTCCGAATTCTGATGAGTTTTCTTTAAAACCTCTTTTCTGTTTGCACAAGAATTCTGAGGAAAATCCTTTATGAGCCATATTCATAGACTAATAATAAGAATCCCACTTTTCCCTCTCACAACTGTATTTTCTTAACGCAGCCTTGCTATGTAGCCCAGGATGACGTCAGACCTGTGATACCCCAACTTCAGCCTCCTGGGTGCTAGGACTACAAGGCAATACAATCGGCCCTCTGTGTTCACAGCTTCTACCTATGTGTACGTTCAGCCAATCACCAACCAAAATGCATGAACTGTTCAATCTGCACCAAACATGTGCAGAATTTCTGACCTTGTCATTCTCTAAATAATGCAGTAGTTTTGACAGTGTCACAGTGAACCAAGTACTGTAAGTAACCTATGATTTCAAGTGTACAAGAGGATGTGTGTGAGTTGTGTGCAAATACCACACAATTTCATGCAAGTGATTGGAGCATCTGTGAATTGAAGTGTTTTTAGAAAGGATATCCTGGATCTGCATGGATCAACATGTTCTCTTTTCCCAAGGCTTTCCATGAGCCCTGGCTTTCATCCCCAATATTGTCCATGTGTGGTGACCAGTGATTTGCATCTTGCATTTGTTCTGTGCCTTGGAACTCTCACTATGGTACATATCCTTCTAAGAAGCTCACTCCGAAGTCTGGAGTCACCAGCAGAAATGAATCTCTTGGTTTTAAAGACTATGCAATCCTCTTTTTCACGTTCTGCTTTCAGTGGTAAGGATTCCCACACATCAGAACGTCACAGAATATAGCAAGGTTCAAATGAGATCACTCAAATGAAAAATAAGATTGATTGAGAAAATACTGCATGATAATTACTGTCCAATAATGGGTCTTCAAAAAAATTTCACTACTAATATTACCCTTGCAAGTAAAATGAATACTGGCCTTGGGTAACTATATACTATTGGGATGCTGGGAAGTAAGCCACCATGGAAAATATGACTGACCTGGGATTGCCATACTGTAAGGAATTCCAAGCTAACCACATAAGTTATATTAAGAGAAGAGGAGAAGAGAGAAGAGGAGAGAAGAGAGGGAGAGGAGAGGAGATGAAATCCATGTTTTCCTGATATCCAAACTTAAGAGCAAGATGTGTTCATTAAACCCCAGTAGACACATAAAAGAACTAAGAAGCCCAATTGGAAGCATAGACCAAGGCCCTGACTAAGTTATCCCTGTTTCCAGTTGAGTTCCAATATCACGGGGCAGATATGAGCTTTTTGTGCTATGCCTGAATATTGATCCCAAGCCCATGAACACAATAAAACAGACATTTCTTTATGGGCTACAGTCTGAGTTCATGTGTTTGCTAGGACCAGTAACTGGGTGTTTTCACTAAGTGAATGAATGGAAACTGTAGTCATTGCTTTTCTGTTGCTGTGCTAAAATAACATGACCAAAACAGTCTATAGGAAAAAAGAGTTTATCTGGCTTGTGATTCCAGAGGGTGGAATCCATCCTGGTGGTGAAAGCATGGTGGCAGGCAGCAGGACAGCGAAGTTGGTTGATCACATTTCATCTACGCACAGATAAGGAGCAAGAGGTGGAGCAACGGTATAATCTACCAAAGCTCATCCACAGTGACGTACTTCCTCCAGCAAGGCTGCACCTCCTAAAGTTTCCATCCAACTGGGGACCAAGTGTTCAACTACATGAGTTTTGGGAGGACATTTCTCACTCAAACCACCACAAAGCCTTACTTGTGACAATTCATGTCAGTGTATAGGGCTCTGTTTTCCAATGTCCACCCGTATACATTAGAACATACCTAGCAGCCATGCAGCTCCTGCATTACCGCATCTGCTGAGGCCATTGCTAATAAACCATAGACATCACTCTCTGAAAGCGAACGTCACCTCTTGTCATTGTAGTTGTCTGGGAAACAAGTCCTTCATGCACATGCGATGGAGCCTTGTAACCCCTCTGCTGTGACACTCCCCTTCTCTCCTTCTAAAACGGGTCTGAATCAAATGTGTCTACAGGGTGAGTGAGTAGTTTATACCTGTGATCCCAGCACTAGGAGGTTATGGTAGGAGTCTCTACCCTGGGCAATACTGCAAGTTCCAGGCTAGAGTAACTTACAGAGTAAGGCTTGTATCTTACTTTTTTATTGCTGTGAAAAGGCACATGACCAAGGCAACTCATAAAAGGAAACATTTAATTTGGGGCTTGCTTACAGTTTTGGAAAGTGAGTCCTCGACAGTCATGATGGGGTGTACGGTAGCAGACAGTCAGGGGGCAACAGCTGAGACCCTACATTTTACCTGCAAGTCCGAAGGAGAGACAGATGGAGGGGGGAGAGAGAGAAGAGAGAGGAAGAGAGAGAGAGAGTGAGAGATTGGACCTGGCATGGGCTTTTGAAACTTTAAAACCCATCCTCAGTTAAAAAAATAATAGCTAATAAAATCCTTTCTCTAATTTTTCCAAATACAAATAGACCAGATACCGTAACTGTAACTCTTACTTGATAATTGCTTTTGTCGTATATAATTTTACTATGTTAAAGTTAAAACCTTCCTTTTTATCTAGACAAAAAGGGGGAAATGTGGAATATTCTTCTACATTGTGTGACTGTATGTTGCTGTGGTTGGTTTAATAAAGAAGTTGACTGGCCAATAGCTGAGCAGGATAAGGTTCAGTGAGAGAGCCAAACTGAGAATGCTGGGAGACAGAAGCAGGGAGTCCAGAGTTTCCAGAGAGGCAGAGAGAAGCAAAATGGTCCTGCTGTACTGACAAAAGGTACCATGTGACAAAGCACAGATAAGAAATATAGGTTAATTTAAAATGTAAGAGTTAGCTAGTAATAAGCCTGAGCTATTGGCCAAGTATTTATAATTAATATTAAGACTCTGAACAGTTATTTGGGAGCAGGCAACCAGGACAGAAATGCTTTTTTACACCCAGTGACACACCATCTTCAAAAAGACTGCTCCTCCTAAACCTTCCCAACCGAAGAAAAATATACAAGCCTATGAAGGTCATTTTCATTCAAACCACCATACTTTGTCTCAAATAAAAAGTGAATAAAAATTCATAGTAATGTATGTCTGATATTAGGCTGGAATATTTTTAGACATAATTTATTTGAAAACATGTACTAAATCCAAGCTTTAAACTTATCTGAATTAGTTGTCTTCATTTAATAGAAAAGCAGATCTTAAAAATGTATGAAATAAGATGCTAGACTAACAAAGACCCTAATACAAGGCACAACTTTTCTTTCAAGTGGTTGATCAGTGTTGTCCAAGTGACTCCCAAAACAATATGGTTATTGCTGCTATACTTGGGTGCCCTTCAGAGGTTAAAGGTACACCTCTATTGCTGAAGACATAGCATACTAAAGATTTGATTGTCAGAACTGGATCTAACCCGAAAGTCTTCTTCCTGTGGTCTAACTTCCACAGGACCAGAAAACACTGGGCAAGCTGTCAAGAGAGAAAAACAGTGAATAGTCCTTCCCGGTGGTGGCAGCTACAATGACCAGCAGGACAAGATTAGTGTTCATGGTGATGCTCACACATTGGTAGTAAACAACAGTTATCTAGTTGAACTTAAAGACCACAGAACGGGAGGGAAATCATATTTCATACTAGAAACAGAGCCAACTTACCCGGACTAGTGACGTCATGGACTTCAACAAAGAATCAGCTACTGTCACTCTGCTGGACCAGAATAATTCCTTAAGTACATTTTAAATCTTATAACTACAGGTAAATGTAGCTATTAGCTATTATCTTTTATCGAAGAAGCTTCTCTACAGCAAATGGAGAGCATCAGAAAAAAACCACAGCTGGAAACAATAGAGTGCTTGGTGGCTCATGGAAAGCCTAGCACCTGTGACTATAGACATATTATACCGCCTGCATCTCTAGCTCAGGAATATCTAGGAAGAAGAGGAAGGGAAAATTAGAGCCCCAATACTAGGAAGTCTGCTATGAGATAGTACCTATTAGAAATGGCTGCACAAACAAGACCTGAACAATGACACTATTGTTGGACATTCTAATTCAGCAGGGGGAAAAATCCACATCTACACAAAAAGTTATACCCTAAGAGATAGAAAATTAGCTTCTTCCAGGCATGAGCCCCCGGTCAATTATCCAATTCAAAGTGGTTGGCCCTAAAACCATAAACTTGTACACATAAACAACAAAAACAGACTCAGCAGGTTATATTTAAATATTTATGCACATGTGTACAATATATACATACATATATCTGTGTACATGTATATATGTACATGTATACATATGCACAACAGTGACAATCAAAGTCAAAGAGGCTACCAGTTTGAGAGCAGGGAAAGGGAATGGGTTGGAGGAATAGGACATGGAGGAATAAGAAAAAGGAAGGGGGATAATATAATTATCTTAATTAAAATGTATTTTAAACATATATGAAACAATGTAGAATTCCAGATAGCTTAAATGTTCTGTTTAGTGCCCTAAGCCCCTATCACAATAAGAAATGCATGAATCTTTTGTAGTTAATAAAAATAAAATTTAACCAGAAATACTTTGCCTATTAAAAAATATCTGGCAATGGATTTAGAATAGCAAGCAACATTTATGTATCTAGAGGACATGACCTTGATCATGTCATCGTGACTGTTTATTACTAAAGTGAAATACCTAAGGCAGTCTACTTTATTGGAAACTGGAAATCTGAGAACTTTATGGTCCCATTGGTTCAGATTCTGATTGCAACCATGGTGGCAGAGTACTAAAGCAGCATTGAATTCCAGATGTCAGAAGGAGGGATATGGATTGGGGCAAGAGGAGAGGTGTACTCTTCACAAAGCCTCCAAGACTGAGCCTCATAAACATTGGTCTAATAAACTTTTCCAGTCATACTCACTTTCAAAGGTACCACCTCTAAACACCATCAGATTCTGTTTCTACCCTCTTAACACTGTAAACAAAATCAGGTTTCAGAGATTAACCATGAGCTACTGCTGGGCAAACCACTGGCTACATGCCAAAGTTATGGTTTATTTTCTACATAATTCCTCTTCTGGTACTTACAAGGTGTTCTGATGTCAAGATATTAATGACCTTACTATATTTAATCAAGGGGAAAATAATACCCAAATTTATAGAATTTTGGAACCCCTTGAAGCCTTTCTAAATGTACCACTGTCCCAGTAGGGATTCTAGAAATAGGTTACCATGGCAGTAATGACTTATTAGCCATGTTTTGGGAATTGGAGGCAATCAGAGGAAACTGTGATGTTATGAAAGTGATAAATGCAAGGAGGAGGGGTCACCAGTCAGCAAGGCTTGGGGAATAGGAGACAGGGTAGAGTTATTAGAAGGTGGCAGCCAAGAAGGACACCATCATCTGAGTAGGAACTGCCTACTATGACCTGGCAGCACTGAGACTCAGGCCTCTGAGGTGGGGAAAGGAGCATGCTCGCACTGGAACCCCTTTGGGGGCTGCTGCCCAGGGTTGGCGAGGAGGGAATTGTGGGCTGAAAGCAGCTATGCCAGGAACCAGCTGCTGATACATGTGGAATCACCTCGAGAGAACAGTGAGAGTACAAGGAGAAAATCCTGTCTTTCTCTTCCAGAATTTCCATCTATCTCTTGGGGTCCCATGGAGAGAGCAAGGAAAGACAGGATTATTTAAGCAGAATTTTAAAAAAGAAAATGAGTTTGTCTACCACGTGTCTGTTTCTGGTCACGTGGCTTTGAATGCCCATCACAAAGCAGTATGCCCAACAACAGTACTCTGGCAATGTGCTCTGATGACCAAGGATGTAGCTTCTCACCTGTATTGAAAATCATTTGGGGGGCACACGGACGTAGTTCAGTGGTTAGAATCCTTACTTCGAATGTACAGGGCCTTGGGTTCTACTCCCAGAACCACAAAATAAAACAAAAGTAAATCACATTTCTGATACTTATATCAACCAACAGTGTAAACAAGCCCTTACATAACACCTGGAAGCTTCTAGAACTGGCCCAGACTAAAAACACTGGAGTGAGTTTTTCTTTCTAAGAAAAGATCAGAATTTTTCCATTCTTGGCTTTTTTAAAATACTTTTTGTTTTCTTCTACTCTGGAAAACTGTAACTAATTTAGGGGCCTCCACGGTAACCTCAGTAAACTAACCCTTCAGTGGCCTCTCATCAGTTTACAGAAAAGCTCTTCAGAATCCTCCAATTTGAACATTGTCATCAAGAATATATTTGGAGGTTGTCAAGATGGATCAACAGGAAAAGGTGCTTGCTTGGGCAAGCCTAATCATCTGAGTACAACTCAGGGAACTGGAGACGAAGAGAACTGCCTTCACAAAGTTGAAATCTAAACACACACACATACAGACACTCACACTTTCACACTCACACACACATACACACACTCACACATTCACACACACAGAGACACCTATTATAGATAAATTTTAAGCATATATTTTTCACATCACCCTTCATCCTGATTGTAGGAATCTTACAAGAAACTCTTGCCCACTTCCACTGCCAAGACGTAGCTCTTCTAAGCTACGGATCTGTTTTCCTCTCGGGGGATCTGAATTGTTTTGCTGAGCACATTCTCTTCACTGGGGTGCCAGCAAGCATACCACCAACCCTCTCTGCGTGCCTGTGAGGTACAATAGCACACACTTCTATTTCTGTCCATTCTCTGTCCCTGACTGTGCCCTTTTCATGTTGAACTGATGGTACTTTATCTCATGTTTATATGCCATCACAAGTTTCCCGCCTCTGCAAGGGGAAAGACAGTAATAGAGCAAACAGAGGAAGCAAACATAGGAGTCCACAGACATCCTGGAGAAAGAAGCAGGCAGGAGCAATTTCAGATGACAGGCTGAGGAAAATAATGAAAATATAGTTTTGAAATCATGAAGTGTTTTAAAACTGATGAAAATTTACATTCTAATTGTTACTATTATACAAAATGCAGCATGAAATAAAAGCTGTGAAGTAAGACATTTTCATAATTTAAACACCTTTGTTTACCTTCTTGTGATTTCTATACATACCTCTGGCTTATTGCTTATAAATCAAGAATTATAGATTATTTTTAGAAAACTATTTCAAAGAAATTTCTTCAAAAATGAAATATAAACTAAAGTGTCCCTTACTATCTAGAATCTTATTTTTTTTCTTCTCAAGATATATTCCTTTTCTTACATTAACTTGATTGTTTAGGTACATGATTGACATGTGAAATGAATATCGACAAAGGTGAGATTAAAACAATGAATGACGGAGCTGAAAGAATTTTCCTGTCTTGTGCAAGCAGCCGTCTCACCTGGCCTACTTCTCACACACCTCGGCTCCTGGTCACTGAGTCACAGACACCCTCTGCAGACTTCCGCTCAGGAACTTGGACTCCTCACTCCCATTCCCCGAGACATGTTGAGAAACCAAGAAACCAAGACACGTCAACAGCATTCCAGATGAATCCCAACTGGGCAAACATTTTAATGTTTTATGACCAGATTCTCGCCATTTGGTCTGTACATGTCTCTGGGCCTCAAATTTCAAGGCAAACAATACATTCCATCGCAAACAGTCTCAAAAGATTTCATGAGCTGAAGACAAGATTGGCTCAGATCAGAACTCCAAAGGCTGTAATTGTCCTTATTAGTAACAGTCTGTTAACTGGGAGAGGAAACAAACTGTAACACATCCCTTTGTGAGTCCAGTTGGACATGAGTCCAACAGGGTCAAGACTGCTTGAAGAGTAAAACCATCCCGTGAGTGGTCCATTGTTTCTAATACTGTAGACTAAAGTCAACAGCTAGAGTTGGGGCTGAAGAAGCTGGTTGCCATTAGCTTTCTGGCAAGGTCCCCAGGACATTTGAAATCACATTAGTGTAGTCCTCTAACTTGGGCCTTTGACAGAACACACATAATAACTTGTAACCACTCTCTGTTCCTCTGGTGTCATCTGAGACTCACGCCCGGCTAGAATAGTCCTGCTTGTCTGTGTGCTCCTGGTGAGATAGAAAGGAAGCGGGCCCAGAAAAGACAAGGTAGGGACACTATAGTTTCTAGAGGGCTAACCACCTGAGTAGCAACATGTCTAAATGTCCAACACCTGCCAGAGCCCTGCTTATCATCAACGGGACCATTTCAGATACAAATGACATCAGTTGTGATAAGTTCATCTATAAATTAGTACTATTGATAGTAAACTGACCTAAATACTCAACATCCATCTATTAAATTCTACTCAGAACACAAGCAGAATCTTCTCTGGTCCTGCCACCAACCCCGCAACAAGGTTTGCTGCTTTCAATGTCGGTATTTTAAGTTGCTCAGGCAACTGCCATGTCTACCAGATGCAGATCTCTGAAGAATATGGATTCTCTTTGCATCTTCATAAGCATATTGCCTAGCATTAGTGTTTCATAAATGTCAGTTAACTGGAGTGAAGGTTCTGTTTAACATGAAGCACAGCACACACAGGCTTAGGAATGTTTTAGTCACTCGTTTGCCCTGTGATTTGTTTATGAGATCTTTAAATACAGAAAAGCTTAAAATGGAGATTAAAAACACCAAGTTGTACCAACAAACATTACAACGGGTTGTGTTGCAAGGCAGAGAAATTAAACAAATTACCTAAATGTGCAGCTCTAACCCATGGCAGATGGAGAACTGAGATCAACTTGAGTCTCCATTCAGCATTGTCAAATGATGTGTAATAAATCATCGTCTTAAATCCAGAAAGCCCTTTCTATGTTGCTGTTTCTGTTGGTTGCCTATAGCAACAAAGGCTTCAGTGGGATTTCATCTCATTTGTGGGAACCCACAGGACTCACACCCTAATCTCCCGTCCATCACTCTCCCAAAAACCCTCCCTGAGACGTTCCAGAAAGAAAATATGAATTATCTCTGAGGTTCCCCATCTAGTTTTCCATTTGGACATTTAGGTTTTTTTTTTTCTGTCAAAGTCACTTAAAGATAAAGCATAAACTAACTTTCAAATCATCTCTGTTTATAAATAATTGTTGCATCAAATTAGAGTCGACCCACAACTGCTTTAAAATATTGAAGCAAAAATATTAAAATACAATTGGAATAGGTCTTATAAGTGGGAGTGTTTGTCTGAAAATGGCTTATCATTCTTACAAGCTAGAGACCAATGCTAAATGCTATTTAAAGGGCAGTGTTGAATAATTAGAATCTGAATCTTTATACAAAAGTGACAAAATATTTCTGTTTCTGGAGTACCATTTACAAAATTTTCACTTAGAAAACTGTAAAATGTTAAAATCAAAAATGTTTTCTCAAAAATAATCATAAACTACTTTTAAATAGAATTAGCTTATGACAAGATAATTAATCTGTATTTATCATATCAAGAATGATTCTGGTAACTTTGCTTATATTAATTTACTTAATTCTTAAGTCACCTGATAAAGTTGACATCAACTTCATTTCTTTTACACACAGTACAACCTAGCACACTCCCCACCTTCTGAGTGACAGCTATGTATTGTATATGAAACATAAGCACTTTATATGCTAACTACTATTAATCTTCATTGTGTCCTTGAAAGATTAGAATCAGCCCCTAGTAAACAAGCTAAATCCAATGGGGAGAAATTTCTCATGGCTATATAATTGATTGCTGGGTTCTCTGGCAGATAGGGCTGAGGCAGAGCCAATCCTATAGTTCTCTCTCTGGAGCTTAGCGGGATGGTGACAGTCGCTAACCCAGACGTGTCCCTGGCCACCAGGGAGAAACACACTGAGTCAAGAGTCTTGTTGAAGCAGGATCTCATTTAATTGTATTAGGCAGAAACTTATATAGGGCTGTGATGGGGGTGGGTCTTAGGATGGGGTGAGGTGGAGTAAGGAATAAGGGTCAATAATATTCTGTCACGTTAGCAGTGGGCAGAGGTGGGTTTAGGTCAGGCTGTGCTGAGTCACTCATATGCGGAGTCATGACCAAAGACAGGTCTCCAAACTTGAGCTAGGCTCAGGAAGTTACACTGGGCCTCATGCCTGGGCCTCATGAGGCCCAAGAGATGGCAAGAGACTGAGTTGATAGACAAAACCATTTCCCTCACCCAAAGTCCAGGCTCAGTCCACAGGACTCAACCCTTCTCTAACAACGGGCAGAGACCTATCCTTCCCAGGTATAAGAGCTTATGGAATCACTTCACACTGACCTTACCACTGTCTGTGACCTGCAAGTCACACATTGACTTCATTACATATGAGAATGGTATTCACAGTTTTTTACCTCCAGAATTGTAGAGATAGCAACCTATCAGCCCTATGTGGGACCACAGACCTGAAAGCCAATGTCACTCCAGCTTACCCCACTTTACTGGACCTTGGTAGGCTATGTAGTGTGGATTGTGTCCCACAGGTGAAACCCATGGACTTGAGTGATAGAAATACCCCTGGGTGTCAAAATGATGCCACTTCCCCAGCATCATGGAAGAGTTTTTAAATTTCAAATAGTGATACAAGAGTGTGCTTTGAGTAGGTACCAAAGAAAAGGGGCTCAAGACAAAAACTGCAAATAAATAAAATTATAAAAATGGCTTAAATATTGCAGTGAGATTAAAGATTTGAGTTAAAGGGAAGATTAAGGGTCAAAACAGCGAAGTTTGGAACATCAAGAGAGATAAATAAGCAGATTTGTAGCTGGATATGAGATAACCAAGCCAAACAGACATGAGTCAGGTCTCTGGGCCCATGATAGTCGGTTGGCTGTCCCCTCTACCCGAGTCCCTTGGGGGACATATTTAAGCGTCCATTGCCCTTTCTAATATTCTTGTTTTTAAAGGAGCTAAGCGTAACAGATTCAACTATGAGTAAGCATGACTTCTAGTGAGAAGCTTCCACCGATATCAGGGAAGAACATCCTATCGACAAAGAGCGAACTAAGAACAAATGCAGGGTCCTCATGGCCGCTGTGAGAATGACGAGAGGTGACTGTAGTTGTCATGACTAACTGTAGTCGTCATGACTAAGGGCACACCAGGTCAGGACCTAACAAAGCACAGGCATAGACGGACAGAGGGGAACTCAAGCCAACTCTATGTGGGTGGACAGGGTATGAACACTCACAGTCACCTCCATGATCATGACAGAGCCTGCATGTCCTCCGTCAGCTCATAATAGCTCAGAAATAAGCCCTCCATAGCAACCACCACAGTCTCTGTTCAATCTCTGGCACTCCTCACTCAAACTCAGACAAGGCTTCGTCCTCCCTTGGAAATCCTTCCCTCTCTCAAAGTTGAGCCCTGCTCTCTCTTAGGCTCACTTTTGCTCAGTTGGCTACTTTTCTATAATTCTCTTTAATAACGCTGGCTTCTGCCTTACACATCCCCAGCATAGTCCATGCCATTAATCTTCATTTGTGTGAGACAACAGACTCTGAGCTGCTGCCCCAGGTTGCTCTTTGGTGAGTGCGTGTGTCCAGCGCAGCAGGAGCTTAGGTCATGCGCAATTGGGCTGTGAATGGCCCTGTTAAACTCAGAAACTATGTTAGTAGTGATAAAAGCAAAGGCACAGATAGATTTCACCAAAGACACGAAATCCTGGCAACACAAGCCAATGGCAGGCAGCAACAAGGAGTATTACAGAGAGGGGCTCCTTTCCCATAATAAATCTGCTTTCAAATCATGACCCCCTTATCAGGTGACACCGAGAAGCTACTTGGCCTCTGTGCCTTCTGCCATGGTACTCAACCTAGTGCTGAGATCATCAAAATAATCAATGGATGCATAAGTAAGTGATGAAAATCCCAGACTACACCTTGCTCTTTGGCACTATTCTGCAGCCATCTCTGCTGCACTGAAACATTGCCTCTTGGAGGGTGGAGGGAAGCTCATAAAAGCTAATGACAAGGTTCAGAATACAAGGAAATTTACAAGGCTCACCAGGCCCTCCTGGGGATTGTAAAATCAGTAAACATTTGACAGGGGGACTCTCTCCCACAGAGCTGACTTCAAGCTGGGCAAGGAGTTCAAGGCGTGCGGCTTTCCTGAGCCTCACACTGGAGTGGGCCTTTGATGATGTGGCTGCTTTTGAGTCTCTCAGCCTCCTGGGATTCCGAAAGACTGTCTGACTTACCTAGAGAGACTTGGGTGGAAGTTTCCTTGGTCTGTCACCTGTGCTCTGTCTGGAGTGAGCAGACATTTGCTCCCATCTTCCCAGGAAACATCACACAAGAGACATATGCTATATGCTGGCTAAAAGAGACTTTTTAATGAGCTTGCTTAGAGACACATTTTCAACCTGGGAAACTTTTGAATGATTTCTTACAATACCTTTAAGATGCCAGATCTGTCCATTTTGTTACCATGAAATGTTTGCATTCTGAATATTTCCTTTTGGAAAACCTGAATTTTTTGGCCTAGAAATTTTATGATTAGTGTCAGCTCTTGATTAGCTGTCTTAATGTAAGGCATAAAAGAGATAACTGATCCAAAACAATAATTACTGCTGAAGATTTTTGCTATCTGGATTTTTTTTTAATTTTGTGTTTGAAGTTGTTCCCTCACAAACTAATCTTCACCTCAGTTCACTGAATATTTAGTGGATGTGCATCCCAGTTGAATGTTTTACCACACGAGGAGTGCAGAAATTTGTGTCAGAATCTCTAGCACTGAGTGAGGTATTGTTACATTTTTTCACATTATTTTAGATATTTTGAATAGCTTCTCTGTGCTTTAGATAAGAGTTTTCGTCCTATGGTTTCTCTGAGGTGTTTGTCAGGAGGCAATTTGAATTTTTATCCTGCACAATATTTCAACATATTTTCCCACATAGTCACAGTTTTCTAATTTTAAAAAATGTCCTGATTTAGTCTATGATATTGAACTTAGAAGGCTATAACTACAAAAACTTTGCTTTCCAAATGTTTTTTTCTTTATTTTTATCTTTTTAAAAATGCCAAATACTGATTCCTCTGCATGGACGGGCTCTGTGGGAGCCTTCTCAGCTTGGTCGATCACTTTCCTGGACCTGGGGGGAGTTGGGAGGACCTTGCTCTTAGCATAGAGTGGGGAACCCTGATGGCTCCTTGGCCTTGAGAGGGAGGGAGGGGAGGTATGGGTGGAGGGGAGGGGAGGGAAGGGGGAGAAGGAGGGGAGGGAAGGGGGAGGAGGAGGGGAGGGAGGGGGGAGGAGGAGGGAAGGAGATGGAAATTTTTAAATATAAAAAAAATAAACCATGAGGAAAAAAAAATGCCAAATACTATTTGTGCTAAAAAGCTATAAACTGATACTAATATTATTTATTTCATACACACTTATGTTTCAAGGACCCTGGTGATGCATGCTAATATAACGAGATGGCTATGAAGGGACTGAGAAAGGAATATCAGCTCATTGAACAAACACAACTATAGATCACACACTAAATAAAGTCCCAGGGATGCAAAAAAATTCAGGACAAACTGATAGCTTGGGGAAATTTATAACCCAGTAAAACTAAGATGGTGTAGGAGGTCCTTCTGTCTATGTGTTGCTTTTATTGGTTAATGACTAAAGAAACTGCCTTGGCCTGTTGATAGGGCAGAACTTAGGTAGGTGGGAAAAACTGGACTGAATGCTGGGAGAAGGAAAGCAAAGAGACAGAGAGAGAGAAGCCATGGAGCAGCCAGAGACAGATGCTGGGAATTTTTTCTTGGTAAGCCACAGCCTCATGGCTGTGCACAGATTACTAGAAATGGGTTAAATTAAGATGTAAGAGTTAGCCAATAAGAAGTTAGAGCTAATGGGTCAACCAGTGTTTTAATTAATACAGTTTCTGTGTGATTATTTCGGGACTGAGCAGCCGGCAACCAACAAGCGGGCCTTCCTCCAACACTAAGAGCATAATATGAGGTGGTTTTTACTAAAGAGAAAACAGAGATGGAAAGAAAGCTCCTGCAGTTCATCTCTCCCAGAAACATCAGCAATCTTCCTCACAGACAAAGTGGGGTGAATTCCTGAAGCAGAGGCAGAGGACTTGCCCAAGGCATTGGTTGTTGGAGAGGCCTAGAGGTCTAGACAGCTGTGGAAGGCATGGCTGAAGCAGAGGCTGGTCAGAACTGTGGCAAAGCAAGGCTGACAGAAAGGACTGAAGGGAGTTCAGAGGCCACCAGGGGTTCTTAGGTCAGAAGAAGACATGATTCATTGTACAGGTCAAATACAGGAAGGTTCTCCATGGGGGAGCCAGTAGAAAGTTACGAGAACAGTTCCTGGAAAAGGGAAGGCCAGAGATAACAAGCAGGCAGGGGAAGCTGGGGCATGGAGAAATGACAGGATGCAGAGAGAAACAAAACAAAAACAACAACAACAAAAAAATACATCAAAATCTTTTCTCTAGGGCCAGCTAGATGGTCTGCAAGCCTTGAGATCCATCCTCAAACCTTGAGTGGTGGAAGGAGAAACATTACTCTCTTGAAAATGGTCTCTGATGTCCACATGCATGTCATGGTACAAGAGTCCCATACACAGAACAAAAATAAATCAGTGTAAAAACTACTGTATTTCCCTGCTTTTCTTCAGAAATAACCCACTGTGGAGAAAATGTAAAGATAGAGGAATAAATTGCTTCTTACTTCTCTTTACTCATTTTGTGTGTGTGTGTGTGTGTGTGTGTGTGTGTGTGTGTGTGTGTGTAAAAATTTAACTAGCTTGAAAAGTAAACTCTGGCAGCAAGAAGTATTCAAGCATATAATATCACGGATTTAACACAAAGGAAGTCTTCAAAGCTTTAATGGGGACACAGTGTCTGTCCAGATATTTCTGATCTGATCAAATTATTTTCTAAGAAACAGCATTGGTTTTCAATAAGTCCATAAGGAGAAATACATTCTATGAAAGAAAACCAGCATTGATTTGTATCCCCTATCATCTCATCTCATACACAGATTGGTGCATCTATTTCTCTACTGGCAGATAGGCAAAATGATTTTTCAAAAACAAAAAGAGAAAGCAGGAGAAATGGCTCAGATGGTGATGTGCTTGTGGTGGGAGCCGAAGAAAGGAGCTCACATGAAAACAGGACTGCAGCTGCAACTCCAAGACTGGGATGGAGTAACAGAGGGTCCCTGCGGCTTGCTGGCCATGTGCTTTAACCATGCCAGTGAGCTCTGGGTTAAATGTGAGACCTTATCCCAAAACATAAAGTGAGAGCAATTGAGGAAGAACTGCAATGGTGACTTCTGACCTTCACATGCATGTACATTTATCTGCATACACACAACACACACACACACACACACAGAGAGAGAGAGAGAGAGAGAGAGAGAGAGAGAGAGCTCTAGTAACCTGAATTTTATTTTTACTTTATTTTCTCCCTCTCTTTTTTTTAATGTATATGGGTGTTTTGCCTGCATGTATGTCTGTGCACCATGTACCTGGTACCCCTGGAGGCTAGAAGAGGGTGTGCCCTGAAACTAGAACTACAGGTGGCTGTAAATCATCATATGGGTGCTAGGACTCAAACCTAGGTCCTCCGGAAGAGCAGTTAGCATTCTTAATCACTGAGCCATCTCTCCAGCCCACTCCCATGCCCCTCCCCGTGAGACAGGATTGCATTATGTAGCCTTGGCTGGCTCGGAGCTCACTATATAGAGCAGGGTGTCCTCGAACTCTGAGATCTACCCGCCTCTGCTTTCTTGGTGTTAAGCTTAAAAGTGTGTGCCATGACAGGCTGGCTCATAACCTAAATTTTAAATCCTAATCTGTAGCCACGTTTTCCCTACAAGAGAGACCCATGACCCAATGTCTTCCATTTGAAGCACATTTACACTGACTGCTGGGGAATCTCTAATTCCAGAGTGTGTCTCTGGCCTTCATAAGAAAATAATTTCCTTGGTTTTTCTTTCCCCGTTTCTAGCCCACTTCTCTCTGCTTTATTGCCCACAACGTTCTGTGGAAACAAGGAATGCCCCAGTGTGTTTCCTCCTTTCCACCAGTGCTTGCTTACCTAATCAAGGGTGGACTTCTCTGCCCCACCCCCATGTAGGCATCACTGCAGCCCCAAGGCCCCTCCGGGTAGCACTGATTAATTATCTGTACATCACTAGGGGACCCATGCTTGCTCGGCACTCATTCTAAACCCATTGAGGAAGGATGTGGATGACATCAAGGGAGGGTTTTACAAGACTCTGTCTAGACTGCCAAAACAATCTGTGGTGGAGAAAATTGCGTAAATATGGGCTACCAGGAAACAGGCATTTTCCTCCTGCCCTCCTTGTGGTCTTTTTTTGGTGTGGGACACAGTGCAGCCTGGGCAGGCAATTCTGTAAATTATACTCTTTGAATCATGTAATAATAACTCAGGGACCAGAATGATTTAATGCCATATGGTAAGTCAGTGTGGAGATCATCTCAGACCAAATAAATAAATAGAAGCAGCAAGTGACTTTGAGCTCATTTCTGACTTCCAAGTTTCCTAGTTTTAGCTGAGGTTCTGCGGGTATTCTATAGACTCTCCAAATAATAACAGATGGGCAAATGATGACCCATTTTTCTTCTTTAGTTGAAGAGCAGGGCCAGAGCTTACCCACTGGCATAGTCTTAGCTGGGGTTTCTACTGCTGTGCTGAAGTGCTGTGGCTAAAATCTTGGGGAGGAAAGGATTTATTTCAACTCCTAGCTTACACTCCACTATGCAGGGAAGTCAGGAATGGAACTCAAGATAGGACTTGGGGTTAAGAACTGATGCGGAGGACATGGAGGAATGCTGCTTACTGCCTTGTTCCTCCTGAATAACTCAGTTTGTTTTCTTATATAGCCCTAAGATCACTTACCCAGGGTTGGTGTCACCCATCTATAAGAAGCTGGTCCTCCTCATATCAATCATTAATCAAGAAAATGCTCCCACAGGCTTGTCTTCAGGCCAATCTGATGGAGAATTACTCTCAATGAATATTCCCTCTTCTGAGATATGTCTAGGTTTGTGTCTAGTTGACAGAAACCAACCAGCATAGATACATGTGAGATGCTCTCTCCCTGAGCTTTTAAGTACTTTGGGGTTTGGCAGAGCCTCGTAGAGTTAAAGTAGTGGGAAAGGGCATAGATGGTTCCCTGGTACCAAACAATGCACTACATGCATGGAAACACAAAGATCCTCTTACTTAAGATGACCATCTGCTTATTCCAATGCCCCCAAACTACAACTTAGATAATTTAGTAAGTTTTCATCATTGAGTTCTCATTCTCTTCCCTCTCTCCCTCATCCCCGCCTCCCCATATGTCTGAAATGATTTTTAAAAATAAGCTTAGGCTTAGAAGTAGAAAAGAGTGAATTGTGAATTAGTATATGTGGTAATTTGAATAAGAATGCCCCTGTGAATCCATGTATTTGAATACGTGGTTAGCATGGAGTGGTACTATTTGAAAGACTTAGGAGGTTTGGCTTCCTTGGAGGTGGTTTGGCCTTGTTAGAGGAAGTATGTCACTGGGGGTGGACTTTAGGGTTTCAAAAGCTCAAGCCAATCCCACTTTCTCTCTCCTTCTTGCTGCCTGCCTACCTGGATGTAGAACTCTCAGCTCATCCAGCACCATGTCTGCTGCATATCGCTATGTTTCCCACCTGACGATAATGGACTAAACCTATGAAATGTAAGCCAGCCCCAATCAAATGCTTTCTTTTATAAGAGTTGCCATGGTTGTGGTGTCTCTTCACAGCAGTAGGGTAGTGACTAAGTCAGTATGAAAGTACATTGGGGTTAAAAAGAAATCTTGCATCGGAAACCCAAGATTCCAGTCAAAATCCTATCCTTTGGCAACTCACTGGAGCTAACCATCTTCCCTAGCTCCTCAACTGTACAAATGGGAATTTCCTAACCTGCAGGCCATTGTATGAAAAATGAGAGGAGAAAGTAGATGCATGCATATGGTCATCAAATGCAAGCTCAGGAGTTTTGCATGTTAAAAATCATGGCAAAGCACTGTAGGAGATAAACTGGAGAAGCAGTTTGGAACAGGGCATCAGACAAACAGAGTAGAAGAAGAAACAAGTGGAGTAAAACTGGATGACCTTCAAAGGCACAAAGACTACACAGATGACCCAGTCATGAAACTGCTCAGTCTGGAGACACATATCACACTGCAGCACAGTTCAAGGTCCAACCTGGCTTAGTGCTGGGCAGTGTTGGCACACGCCTTTAATCCCAACACTTGAGAAGCAGAGGCAGGTGGCTCTCTGTGAGTTCGAGGCCAGCCTGGTCTACAGAAGGAGTTCCAAGACAGGCACCAAAGCTACTGTTTGGGAAAAAACAAAACAAGCAAGCAAAAAAAAAAAAAAACAGATATAGTATGGAAAATGGAAGCCAGCATGCATCATTTAGAAATATTTTATTAGCAAGTTGTATATATAATGCCTCTATAGTTCTATGGAAAGCAGAGATGGTCTATGAAGAGCAGAAATTATTCTATTAAAGTCCCATAAGTGCTTGCCATTCATAATTTAGAATGATCATCAGACTCATACCAATTTAAAATTTATACTAATGATACAGTTGACATGCATAAGAACTCATCAAAAACAAATGAGTCACAGAGAACATTGTTTCCCTTAGAGCAATAAATTCATTGTTGTTGACTCAGATCAGTTCATTGTAGCTTTAAACAAACATAATGAGGACATGCAGTGGGGGAACAAAGGAGAAAAGCTTTTTCATTGCCATTAGTGTGAAGGGTATGATGGGTGTGTCTATACAGAACTCTAAGGACTTAGAGATGTCATGGTTTTTGTATCCATGTGGCTGGAATAAGAATTTGCTGGAAGATATGTCTATATTTCCAAGTAGGATTTTTCTTGCTTCCTTGGAGAAACACAAAATGCTTCATTCACTAAATAGAGAATGACTCATAATGTAGAAATTGCATTGAAACAATGGCTCCCAAGAGACTGTGGAGAGTCTGCAGGAGGATCAACGCAGACCCGGGGCTGCACACTCACGATGAGCATCTCGCCTGTAGCCAATTCAGGAGGATTAAAGATGATGCAACCAATAACTACTCCAGACTTGGAAAAGTAGAGTTGGATGGTGGGGTAATCCTTCCTCTGCTCGTTGTACTCAAACTGATATGGAGGGTGCTATCTCTGAACAAATTCTAGTATCAAGATTACTCAAGTTGATGCCAAATGCCTGCTGTGAGTTCTGATTAGAAGCTGGTCCTTTATCTATTGTCTTCCATGTTTGTAAGCCTAGAAGACATCTTCAACAGAAGAGAGGAAATAAGGACATAAATAACCACATAGATCAGGATCCGTGGGGTACATGTGGATTGCTTCTTGGAGAAAGAAAGATGCCTAGGAAAATCTGAGTCAGGAGTGCTGCATTTAAATTTGATGCAAACCTAATTTTGACTATTAATAAGCCCTCAATGTGTTGTTTTGGATTCAAAGAACAGATGAAAGAACTTTCAAAATAATGCTTTAAAAGCCCACTCAACTTTATTTACATAATTAAAGTCCCGGAATGGAAATATATTCAGCTGTGCTCTTTATACAAGAGTTTATTTACTGTAACCTCCTACATCGTTTGCAGTTATTAACCAAAAATCAAAGAGAAACTCTTGAAAAGAAAGAGGGATGTAGTTATTTGGAGACATGGCTTTTTTCACCTCTAAGCATAGATTATAATAAAATTAAATTAAATTGGTGAATACTAGGGAGAAAATTGATACAGTGGATGGTGGGAGAAGAGGGGGGAAGCTCCTACCTCCAGTGGCTTATCCTGACCTCCACTGAGTAAATTGTCGGTGGACTCTGGGATGTGACCGTATGGAGAGATAGCACTCTTGTTTCCATAGAGGCAGAGCTGCCCAGTTTTTCATAGCAGCAACTTCTATCAACAGAGTTCAAGCTTTCTTTGTTGTTGTTCTTTGTTTTTTTAGTTTTTTAAAACAGGGTTTCTGTATGTAGCTTTGGAGCCTGTCCCGGAACTCACACTATAGACCAGGCTGGCCTTGAACTCACAGAGATCCACCTGCCCCTGCCTCCAGAGTGCTGGGATTAAAGGCATGTAGCACCACCACCTGGACAGAGTTCAAGCTTAATATAGGAAGTTATCCCAAATCCATAGTGCTACTAGGTTTAATTCCAAAGCCAATTCTATTGGCACTCTTCAACTCTGGATGTCATTGGATTAGTCTTTTCTTTAAAAAAAAAAATCATTGAATTTCCTCATAGTGCACAGTTCCGTGGTCCATTAGGGTATCTTCATACAAGCAAATGCTGGACATTTAGCATATCCCCCACGTCCTCCAGTCTCTCTTTCTCCAACACTTCCCTGTCACCAATCGACTTTGTTTCCTGAGACAGTTGACCTCTGGTTATATTAAAGAAATAATTTTGTGAATCTATATTAAATCTCAGAACCACAAATCAACAAATGCATGCATTTGTCTTTCTGAGACTGACCTGTCACTTTGGTAAAAGTGTTTATTAGATCTGAATTTTCTGGTAGAATTAGGACAGTATTTTATGCACAAAATCATATCTTTCATAAACAAGGGTGCCTTGATTTCTTTCCTTCCTATATATACCCCTTTTATTCCTGTCTCTTCTCTTAGTGCTCTATATAATGCTACTAAGGATTATATTGAATAAGGGTGGAAAGAGTAGACACCTTGTCTTCTTCCCGATTTTAGTGGAGCCACACTGAGTTTCATTTGGATAAAGTTGGTTATAGGTTTGCCATATATAGTCTTTATTATGTTAAGATATGTTCTTCCTATTTCCAATTTCTTAGGATTTATACCCTGAAAAGGTGTTGGACTTTGTCAAAAAGGCTTTTATGCATCTATTAAGATGGTCACATGATTTCTACCTTTGTCTGTTTATGTGATAGATTTATTGACTTTTATATGTTGAACCATTCCTGTATCTCTAGTATGAAGTCCACTTGATCACAGGAAATGATATGTATTTAATGTATTCTTGAATTCAGAGGGTAACAAGGAACATAAAATTAGGCATAGAAAAAAAACATAATGTGAATCCATTTACTTAGTCCCCCCTTGTTTCTTAATAGATCCAGGGCATTCTATAATGACATGCCAATGTCAATCAAAGTTATGCTGAGACTCTTAAAGACAGGACAGAGTTCTTAATACACATAATGCACTCTATCCCTTTCTCATGCTTACTTTCCAAAGAAAGGATTTAAGTAACATATGTTTTCCCTATGAAATTAACAGCAAGACAAATTAATGGATGTCATTGTTTTTTATAGTCTTTTCTTAGGCAAGACCATTCTATGGTTACATTTAACTGTTCTTAGGCTGAAAAATTTGGGATGACTTCATTTCCATCTGTCATCCTTTCCCTTCCTTTCTCCCTCCCTTCCTCCCTCCCTCCTTCCCTTCCTTCCTTCCTTCCCTTATTCCCTCTCTCCCTCTCTCCCTCCCTCCCTCCCTCTCTCCCTTCCTCCCTCCCCCCTTCCCTCCCTCCCTCCATTTCTTTTTTTCCTTCCTTCTCTTCTGGCATTAAGCTATGCTTTTAGGTTGTTTACAATGATTTAGAAATTCCAAAGTACCATAGAATCTATCCATTAAAGATCCCACATGAAATTTTATTTTCTATCAAATGTAATGCTTACACTATAGTTGGATATTACCTTACATAGGGATCTTCTGCATCAGTGTAGAAACTTTGAATTATTCAAGTAATCCTAAACTTAAAGTCAATATGGTTCATTTATGGCTGGATCAAAATACAACTTGGTGACCAAAATGTGCAAAATGAAATGCTGACAGGAATTTCTAAGCTACTGCTCCAGTATCAGAGGAGCTCATCTTATAATAATTTCTGGTAGAGAAAGATTAAAATTCTTTTTCTATTCTTTACAGTGGACTAACTCAACTAGTTCTAATCCAGAGGAAATCCACCGTGCCCTAATCAATGGGAAATACAAATAAATGTTATGGACTTGTGTACACACACACACACAGAGAGAGAGAGAGAGAGAGAGAGAGAGAGAGAGAGAGAGAGAGAGAGAATCATTGATTCAGTGCATTGCTTCAACATTTCATTTTTTTGGTCATGTTTGTAACTATCTATTTTCAACAAACAGCCGGAAGAAAGGTGTCCTTTATTCTATGTGTTTTTCAATACAATGTGTTTTATATATAAAAATGCTTAGTAGCCGGGCGGTGGTGGCGCACGCCTTTAATCCCAGCACTCGGGAGGCAGAGGCAGGCGGATCTCTGTGAGTTCGAGACCAGCCTGGTCTACAAGAGCTAGTTCCAGGACAGGCTCCAAAGCTACAGAGAAACCCTGTCTCGAAAAACCAAAAAAAAAAAAAAAAAAAAAATGCTTAGTAAATGTTTTTCAAATGAAACTGGATCAAATTCCTCTCTAGTCATTTTCAACTGAGATGTTCTGTGATGTTTCTCAAGTGCTGTAATCTCTACAGCTCTACTAGGCATGAGACACTCATTGATTTAGTCACCATATGAGAAGTGTCTGAATCAAGGCTGATGAGGGTGAAATGTTTATTTTCGTGATGCATATAAAGCTGCGGCTATAGGACAAGAATCTTGTCTCGGGTCAGGTTTAATAAGCCAAGCTGTTTGCTCATGCTAATGCAATAGATGCCCCCATTTGCTCTTGCGGCGATCGCAGCATGGTTACTAATTATAAAGACCCCAGGAGTTTGTGCTTTTTCTGAGCTGTGAGCTCTTACTCACCTGAGCATCACTTTAAAGAATGAACTTTTTTTTAAAGCAACAATGTTTGTTTTAAAGGATTAGCAACAATGGCAAAGCAAGCAATAATTCTGAAATTTTAATTATTGTGGGCGATCTGCTTTAAAGTGACTAATGCCTAATAATGTTTGCTTCGTAGACATAAAAGTAGGCTGGCTGATGCGAACACATTCTAAACTGACTATGGAAGCATAAGCCTGCAAAATTCTCATTTAGCTTACTTCCAGGAGCTGTGGGACCCCAGCACACTTCCTCAATTCCCTGGTAGTAGCTTAGCACCTCTCGCCCTGTCCATAAAAACCCAGCAGGACTTTTCTCTGGATACTACCTTGCCTTCCTTTTATTGGTTTTCCGAAGACTCTATCTTTAACCTTACCTACTCTTTTAAAGGACTAGGCAGGCTGCTTGGCTTCAGTGCAAATTTAAGTGCTGAGATAGTTTAGCAAACTTATACTTTATATAGGAAAGTTCACTGAGGAAGAGGGAAGTGGAGAGAGAGTTAACATATGCCCAAGAGAGGACACAACCGCAGAAGCTGTAATAAAGATCAATGCCCCCCAAGAGAAACAAGAAGACAAGTTTGATCAGTTATCTACCCCAAGAGGTCCAACCTAAGTGATCAAAACTGAGAATTATTTTTAGTTTCTTGAACTATCTTGCTTGTTGAAGGGGTACATTCTCATTTGAGCTCCTTAAAACAGTCCCATTTATCTAATTCAACTGTCATTGTCTTTCGGCATAACAAGAAATTTGAGAATTAGCTGCTTTCTCTATTTTCAAACAACGCTGTTCACTTCACAAAGCTCCACCCAGCTAACTTTCCTGTTCTGGTCTCTTTTTCACAAGTTTCTCTGGCTGACTCTATTCTTTCATTTGACTTTTTCTCTCAATATCTTTTCAAATTTCAGAGGCATGTGTTGAGGCACAGTCGGGTTTGGGCAATCGGCTTAGAGCAGGAAGGTGTGGTTAGCATGGAGGGGGGAGGAAGACTTTCTGGCTGTTTTGTTTTCTCATCTCAGGTCTTGGTAAATGCAAGCTGTGTGTGTGTGGGGGGGGGGTGTTTTCCTATTATGTGCAAGTATGCACAACTCTATTTTCTTAAGTGAGTAACTATGAGTGTACATATGTTGGAATAATCCATGAATTTATGTAAACTACAAAGGAAAATGTACACTCACAGGAAATTTTGTGCTGTGCTCAGCTTTTCAAACAATGCAACCAATTGGTATCAACTGAACTAGTCAGCAAAAAGAATTGGGAAAGACCATGTTTTCTGTTTCTCTTATTTTTAGTGGAAATAAGTAAGCCGTTTGTTTGAAAAGCAAATATCACTCTCGAAAATAAATGCCTTTATAAGCTCAGGACAAATCTAATTCAGGATTGTTTGAGTTATAGCAATAGAATGCGCGGCTATTAATCTTCCAACAGAAAGGAAATAATTTAGTGGTTCACAAGGAATTTCTGAGACAGGATGTGCAGAAATCTCTACAGGGAAATGTTTGAAGTATTGCTTATGATTTGAGGGAGGGGGCAGGAATAAGGGTTTAGTACTGATCAAAGAACGTTGGAGCAGAGTGAGACCTTAGGAACTCTCTGGAACATCCTCTCATTTCATAAACAAACATTCTCTACCTCTCAAATGAATACTTCTAAGTCATTTCCCTGTCAGGAAGAGAAGGGCTGAACTTTTCTACCTTTCTATGAAACCGTGCAGCCTTTTAAAGAAGCAAAATTTGAAAATTGCCCTCATTTACATATTTTAATATGTGACTATCCTACATAGCAATCCAAACAGGGTGCATATCTCTGTTCCCTCACGCACCTATCATTTCTCTCTCTCTCTCTCTCTCTCTCTCTCTCTCTCTCTCTCTCTCTCTCTCTCTCTCTCTCTCTCTCTCTCTCTCTCTCTCTCTCTCTGTGTGTGTGTGTGTGTGTGTGTGTGTGTGTGTGTGTGTGTATACTTCACACACGTGGGGACCAGAGTTTACTCTTAAATGCCATCCACGGTGCTGCTTTGTTTTTAATAGCCCAGTGGTGGTGGCACACATCTTTAATCCCAGCACTTGGGAGGCAGAGGCAGGAGGATCTTTGTGAGTTTGAGGCCAGTATGGTCTACAGAGCGAGTTGTAGGATAGGCAGGGCTACACATACAAACCCTGTCTCAAAAAACCAAAAAGATGAAAAGAAAAGAAAAGAAAAGAAAAGAAAAGGAAAGGAGAGAGAGAGAGAGAGAGAGAGAGAGAGAGAGAGAGAGAGAGAGAGAGAGAGAGAGAGAGAGGAAAAAAGGTGTTCTGCAAGTTTTGTGCAGTGTGTTCTAATCATATTTACTCCCTCCTCCCCTACCTCTTCTTCAATTCACCACCCTTTTCCCAACTCGTCAAATTTTTTTCTGTTTTTTTCGTTCAATCCCTCAAGACCAAACAGAAAAAGAAAAAGATTTCATTATTTTATAAGCTATGAATCATATTAATATGCACCATGTTCTCTTCATTCAGCATCAGCCAATGGGCACTTAAGCCATCTCCAGCTCTTGGCTGCTCTGAATCTGCACTGGGGTGTGGCTATCTCTTCAGCGCGCCGATTCGCTTTCACCAGTAGTGGGGTTGCTGCAGCACTTCTACTTTCGACATTTTTAGGGACTCCCAGAAGATTTTCCTCAGCAGTTGTACGTTTTACATTCTCACCAAGAAGACACGTTGTCCTTTCAAGAGTGAGGAAGACACCATAGCCAGAAGTTTGGTGCCCACAGCTTGGGGCCACTGGCCTGCTCTCCTACCATTTTACTTCAAGGAAACACAGACCCAGTGACCCGGAGACCTTCTAGGCTCCTCCCATTCCAGTCAGTGCGAATGAACACTGAAGAACGAGGAGATTGGGAACGACTCTGGCATGTCCCCACCACCAAGACTCCCTTCCCTGCCACGTGACCTCGTGTAAAATTCTTAAGCTCTTAAACCATTCTTTCTTTCCTAGTTACTAAGACTGGAAGAGACATCTGGGAAGAGTTCTGAATGAGAAGGTGGAAGCTGGGATTGTTTTCAATAGAGCCCAAGATGACTCAACCCAGCCTCCTCAACACAATCATATGTCTACACCTTGACAAATGTCTGTCTAGATAAAGGAGGAATGTCCATCTGAGGTTCTAGGATGAAACTCCCATTTAGGTGACTGTGCTCAGCTTGCAGCATGGGTGGGTGTCAGCACGTGCTGTCAGGAGCCATGTGTGTTCTTAGCCTCACTAGGCTGCCAGACTGGAACACAACCATTTTTGAGATTGGATGTAAGCTTGGTCGGGAACCAGGGTTCAAAGTTCATACCCTCCACCTTTTCTGCCATCTCTGAATTCCAATTTCTTCATCCATAAAAATACTGGTTATTTTTATCTACTCTACATCGGACCCTAGAGTTATTGTATAAAATAGTGCATATCAAAAGAATCCCCTTACCATTGCATAAAGAAAATGTCAGGTCCCTTCATATCATAAGCAGTTCTTATTAACACTCAGAACACTTAGACGCTCAGTGTTTGGCAAAAATTAGTTGCTAAACAAATGACTTTTTAAGTCAACTTAAGCTTGAAATTTATGCCAACTTTTACATCCATGACTCCACTTACCTCATCTCACCTGTGAGATGGAAGGAATTGATATTCCCAGTTTCCAACCAAGATTCTGGGAAGAGCCTTGGTGCTCCTGCTTCAGGTGTGGAACAAGTCTGATGATTGACTCCATTTGAAATGATCTTCTCCTAGATGTCATCAGAGTCCACACATTCTGCTCTGTCATGCACTCGCCCAAATGTCATCTTCATTTGAAGGCTTCTGAAACATAAAACCACATTCCTGTTCACAGTCTATAGCCTGTCTTATTTTTCCCTTTAACAATCACTATATCTTAATTCCCTAGATAATCTGGTGTTTGTTGATGTTAAACACAGCTTTCATGTTGAAGGAAATAAGAAATAGTATATTCTTTCCTTGAGCCAGATATGAGTGATCATGTTCTGGGAACATGGGTTCAGGTTTCCTGCAATTGGTATTGAAATGGTGTCATGAGTTTTTTTTTTGGTTACAGTGCAAAAGAAACATGTATATAAACCAAGGTGGCTTTAAAATACATTGGTGGAAGTATCGGGTAGGCAGGTTAGAGCCAAGTGGAGAAATGCTTGCGATGGGTTTCAGAGACTGTCTGGTGGTTTTCTCAACTTCTGAACAGATAGAAGCTAACGGCCTGATAGATAAACAAATTTCAGGTTTCATCCAATGGTCACTGACTTGTCAGGTCAAATAGTTGAGTACTGACATGATAACAAATAATTACTAAAGAAAGTAAAAATAGACCAAGATAATTTGTCTCTGATTCTGCAACATGTCGACTCTTCAGACTTAAATTCTAACCAGTCAGGGCTGGAGAGATGGCTTAGTGGTAAGAGCTTTGGTTGTTCTTCCAGGAGACCTGAGTTCAATGCCCAGCACCCACATGGCAGCTCACAGTTGTCTATAACTCCAGTTCCAGTGGATCCGACTCCTTCACAAAGACATGCAGGTCAAACACCAATGCACATAAAAAATAAGAAGAGAGAAAAAAAAAAAGAAAAGTTGACTTCAGTTGGGTAGTCAGTTCTCATTTTCATATGAATTTATTTTTAAAAAAATCTAATCAGTCAATCAGATTTAGAGACATGGGTGTGGCTTTTCCCTGGAACTTCAATTCATGTTTTGTATTTTACAACTTCTTCTTGATTCCCCTCCCAGCATTGCAAGATAATATAACCATCGTGAAGTCATGGAACATCTTAAAGAGTTTGTGTGCAGATACATCTTAGAAGATTGCCTAGTGAATTGAACAAAGAAATGAACACACGAGGTTTATTCCCGGATCTTTTAACAATGGGACAACATCAGGTAAGATTGCAGGTTCTGCTCCTGACAGCTTCATCCTCCTTAGGGGCCCTGAACCCGTGTGCCTATGTCTCCTTCAGTTCTATCTATTCATGCTTACATTCTCTACAGCGAACGGCACATTTGTATTTCTTTATTTGTTTAAATTTATTTTCTAAATTTCATTTTATATTTCATTCACAGTTCTCCTCGCACCCCTCCTCCTGCCCCCCACCTCCCCCGTGGCCCACCCTCCCATCCACTCCTCACAGTGGGTAAGGGCTCCCGTGGGAAGCCAACAAAGTGTGGCACATTAAGTTGAAGCAGAACCAAGCCTCTCCTCCCCCTTGCATTAAGGCTGAGCATAGTATCCCACTATAGAAAATGGGCTCCAGTAAGCCAGCTCATGCACCAGGGACAGATCCTGTCCTACTGCCAGGGGCCTCTCAGATAGTCTAAGCTTCACCACTGTCTCCCACACATGGACGGCCTAGTTCAGTCCCACTGGCCAGGACAGAGGACGCGTGAGGATTTGTAACTTCAGCAGTTCTCTTGATGGAATCAGTGAGAGATTCTCCAGCGTGAGCACAGTGGAGAAGTCATGTTTATAATACTCTCAGATTATTCCCCACTCAGCAGCACGGACATCCTCTTCACTGTAGAATTCCCTGCCCCGCAGCTGCAAAGCTTGATAGGCTGCTGTGAAGCGGACGACTGTGTAAATATCAGTGTTGTTGAGAAATGGGAAAGCTCCCCTCATAGATGTCTGTCCCTGTACCTCCCCCTACTCCTGGCTTCGCCCTTCCCCACTGAAGGAAATCACACCATGGTTTCTCAGGTATCCTAGCTTGTGCTTTCCTTTACTGTCTTCTCATCTAAGTATAGTCCCCGTAATCAAAATAATTTGGTTTTATGTAGGAATAAGTAGAGCCATACAGCTTCCATTATTTTTGTGTCACCTTTCACTCAGCCTGTGTTTGAGTGACATCCATGTCCTTGGGAACGTCTGCAGTTTGCTTTTCTTGCTGCTTCTATGCCGTTGCACAAAGATGTTAATGTGGGTGGCTTTGATCTAGAAATTCAAGTGTGGTCTACAAGGCTGTGTATGAGAAGGGATATCCAGTAAATGAGCTGTACTTACCAATGGACACTTTGATCAATTTCTGTGAAGTAAATGCATCTTCTCTCTGGGTCTCTAGGTGTGTTCAGTTAGGAAAATGCTGTCTTTTTCGAGTTCAGCAAGAATGTGGAGCCTCATGGTGGTGAGTTTGGGAATCTGGATTTGATCATCAACGTCTCAATTTGCTGTGTGTTCGCTCATTTCCGGAAAGCTTATTCTCCTTGAACCTTGATTTACTTATGAAGTGATAATTGGGAGTTTATTAATACTTCTTAGATCATGTAGCAACTCTTAAAACACACATATGAGAGTCATTTGGTTACTACTGGGCTCTTGTCACAAGCAGCACATCCCTCTATGGACTTCTGGTAGCTTTGTATGTAATTAATTCATTTTCCTCTCCTTTGACTCAGAGACCCCAAAGCAAATGTGAGGAAAAACAATGCTATCAATGATTAACATGATGTAAGACCCAGTTTTCTGTCATCAAACGGAGTCTATTCTATTCTTTTAAACACTTTAAGGTAATAAAATAACCCCTGGAAAGTAGGCAAAGGGATGATGTTTTTACTTTTTTAACCAGCAGTGGTTTATTACGTAAATCAAATTGTTTTTTTTTTCTAGTTGTTTCTTCTGAACCAAGAACATGTAGGCTTGAAGAGTCATTCTAAACAAAAGCTTTTTGTTAGCTCATTTTCAAAAGCGACATATGTAGACCTAGAGGAATATATTAGTGAGGAAATAAATCTGAAATAAAAGAAAAAAACATCAAAATGTCATTATCAAATCATAATTAATCATTACAATAACATAACTAAAATAAGAAATTTTAACATTTACTCGTTCATCACCACTGTATACTAAAACAAGGAACTCAAGTTTGTGTGCTTTGAGATAATAATCTTTGTTATCTATCTAAATTAAAAAGTCAAAGCAAACAGAGAAAAGGGGTCCAGGAGAATTGGAGAGATGGTCTCAGCAGTAATCAGTATGATTCCATACCTCCTGCCCCTCATTCCCAACTCTATTGTCTAAGAGTCTGGATCTGCCCTCCGGGGTGTACCAGACATGAGCCACATTTGTGACTGAGCTCCTGAAAATTCACAAGCTTGAGGTGAAATGGGCTCTCCATGTAAAGCACACACTAGGCCCCAATGATTTACAGTAAAAAAAAAAATTAGTATAACACACCTCAATATTTTATATTGATTATATGTCCAAATGATATCACTCATGTATATTGAGTTGCGCAAATATATTATTAAAATGAAGCTCATGCTTATTCTAACATTCTAAAATGTGGCTCCTAGAACAGTTAAAGTTGAACATACAGGTCCTATCATGGTTGGTTTAACAGAACTGGCCTAGGTCGTAAGAGTACACTGTCAGTCACTGAGGTCAATTTTCACCATAGTTAGGTGAGGTGGTGCAGATTCTAACAAATAAAACCGAGACACCAAAGTAAACATGTGTCGCTTCCAAGGCTGATTTTTTTCTGGATTGATAGTGGCAAGGCTGCACACCCATAGTTCTGTTCCATCCTCAGGGCAACCAAAAGGATATGGCGTCCATCTTTTTAAAGTATTGTAAAGTTGAACATTACAAACGTTAGTGGACTTAATCAAATCCCACAGCCAAGGACGTAGGTGAGAAGACTTTTTCCCTCTCTACCTTTCCAACCCCATGCACCACTGTTTCCCAGACTATGACTTCAGTAAAATGGCTATGGGATCAATGCTTTTGGTTTGCTTGATATATCCTTTCTTCTTCAAGCAATAAGCAAAATTCAAACTATCACCCTTGATGCCTTTCCCAACATAAATCAATGACTGTTCCGAACTCTGAAAGAAAGTGTGTGAAGACTCACATTCTGTGTTAGCTCTTGGAAGAATACAAACCAGGGTACCTCTGATGTGGTTGCTGGAAAAGCTGGCATATTTTGAAGACCATCCCTACCTCCTGCATCAGCTTTTCCAGCAATCACATCAGAGGTTCCCTGGTTTGTATTATCCCAATATCTATTCAGTGACTGGAGTTGGGTTTCATTCATCCAGGGCTTTGTCTCATAAGCATTATGCTTGACCTCTAAATTTGAATGACTATTAATTCATGAGATTTATTACCTTGGGATTGCTCTGACACGCTGGCATATTTTCTGGTTTGTGGACTACATTCTGGAAGGCCACCATAACTCCCAGGTCCTTCACAGCTACAAGAACCTCTGGTCGACTGAGAGCTCCACGGTGTCCAGGCATTCCTGAGATTCTGGGCACGCCCCACCCCCATTCTAAGGACTCCCCCTGGAAAGCTACCTAGAAAAAGCCACACCGAACTCTTGCCTGAAGTCAAGTTTTTTTCCCTCTGGGCCCTGTCATGCTCTGCTCATACATTCATAAACCCTTTCTGTTCTTTCGTCTCTAATTCTGTCTCTCACACTTTCCTAGTGTTCAGTGGTTTTCTGGGCCCTTTGATGAAGCCTCTTAGTCTGGTGTCCGCATCCTCCCCTAATCCAGTTACAGGCATGGGCAAGCTCACAGGCTCCTTATGCTAGGCGGTGGCACAGAGGCTGTGCGTTCCCTTACAGCTAAGGCTGCATTTCGGTGGTTCTGTCCCAGACTTGAATGAAACCCATTGGCGTCTGTAGTTTCGCAAAGACACTGGCTCGGTTGGCCAGGCAGGGATTGCTCTGACGGACAAGTGTCTTATGAACAAATCAATGGTTTTTCTGCAGCTCACATCATTCAGGGGTTCAGTGGCAGCCCCTTCCTTTCATTTGCTTGCTCTTCTCGTCTCCTTGGTTACCTCTACATTTTTGTTGCTCCTCTATTGAAGTCTGCTTCAATGACTCCTTCATCATCAATATCTAGATCATTTTCCTCACTTGGCGGTTCCTTTGTCTTTGTGTTTTTTCCATCTTTTGTCTGTTTTTTCCTCTTAATATTTTCCTCTGTTTTAGCGTTCTGATTAAGAGGTTCTACTCTATTCCCCGTGCTCTCCTCCTGCTCCCTCGGAAAGCGAGTAACTTCTGGGTGCAGGATAGTCAAATCCTGTTCGTATCTTCACCAAGGCCGGAAGTTCACTCGCTTTGCTGTGGTCCTGATGAGGAGGTGGTGGTAATGACGGAAGCAGTTGTGGCTCTTCGTGACTTCACAAAGGGGGTCAGTATATCTTATATTTGTGTAGTTCCTTAGTTTATAGTAGACTTTCACAGAGGCTCTTTAACAGAACCTAGAGACGGGGCCGTTAGGATTTTGCTGGCCTGCCATGTCACCTGGCAGGATGAACCCAGGTGGTACCTGTCCCTTTTAGAGACAAGCTCTGCCCAGTGACAGTCTCTCTCCGTCCCCATCCCAGGCAAGGTGGTCTCTTTCTCCCTGCTGTTCTTCTGAAGAGGTAGCTCTCTGCTTCTCTCCTCCCCTCTTCTCTCCTTCCTCCTCCTCCTCCTCCTCTTCCTCCTCCTCCTCCTTCTCCTCTTCTTCTTCTCTCTCTCTCTCTCTCTCTCTCTCTCTCTCTCTCTCTCTCTCTCTCTCCTCTCTCTCTCTCTCTCTCTGGCTCTCTCTCTCTCTCTCTCTCTGGCTCTCTCTTTCTCCCTCTCCTTACACCCCCTTTAATAAAACTTCATGCTTCTCAAGTTCTCTCTGCATGGCATATTCTGTTTCCCCCATGGTCCCCCACTGGCCATGGGACCCATTAGGGTCACTTATGCCTTATCTTTTAAGGGTAAGGTTGAATGACTAGTACAGGCTTTAACTCAAGTCTCATGAATCTTAATGAATGCTCCTTCTATTAGCTACCAGGCACACCTTGGCTCTGCCCCTTGGGAAACCAACACCTCACCCCTCTGCACATGGCAAGCAGTATCCCGACTCCACACTCAAGCTCTGTCTGCCTGGTGTATTCTGTCACCCCCTGTGGTTTGGACCACCTGCCCTGGGACTCCACAAAGGTCCCAACTCTTGCTGTATCATAACCACCCCCCACCACGCCATTGTACCACTTATATTAGAAAATGATGGTAAAGGCAAAGACGTGGTTTAGTGAGAGGGAGTGGGAGAGACACAAAGACATGGAGAGACAGTGACACAGAGATACACACAGAGAGACAGAGACAGAAATAGAGAGACACAGAGGGAGCCATAGACAGAAACAGAGACACAGAGAAAGACAATAAGAGAAACAGAGACAGACAGAGAGACAAAGAGAGGAGTCACCCCAGAGAAAAACCAATGGATTGGAGATCATTGGAGCCAGACTGCGTGGGTCTTGGTGTATGACAATCATAATGGTTAACGAATGTGCAACTTGCCGGGGACATGGAGTCCTCTGATATTTGGCTAAACATTATTTCCGAGTGTGTCTGTTAGAATACTTTGAATTAGACAAGCATTTGAATGGGTAGACTGAATAAAGCACATCGTTCCCCCCACATGTGAGTGGGCCTTATCCAAACTGTTGATGAAATAAATAGAACAAAAAGGTGGAAGAAAAGAAAATTCCCTGTCTAACTGCTGGAGCAGTCTCCGTTACTCACACTAGAGCTTACCTCAGTCAGTTCGCCTGGTTCTCAAACCTTTGGACTGAGGGTGGAAATATACCATATCACTTGCTGATTGCAGATAGGTGATTTCTCAATCACCATATGAATATGTGTATGTGCATGTTCCCTATATAAAGTCATATATCTCCAATCTTATTGGTTCTGCTTCTCTGGAGATGGCTGGGTAAGGCAGTGCTGGAAGAAGGGTAAGGGAGGAGGCAATGATGTAACACCAAGTTTTGGCTTCAGCATCTAACATGCTACATTGGGTGAGCTCCTCGTTGACCACTGTCAATACTGCAAAACAGAAAACATAGCTTCACCTTTTCCAGGTGGTGATGGTTTTCCAATTGTCCCTCTTCTTAGCAAGCACAAACTCACGAAACCTAGAGTTTTCTAGACTCTCAGACACATGTATTTTATTCTCTTTCTCCAAGAGGGCATGGCCTTGTTACATAATTTTCTTCACTATGATACATGAATAACTGAGTGGACTTAAACTTCTATACATAAAATATACTAGCTACCTAAAGCATTTGAGAAATAATAACATTATAAAATATCATAGTATAAAACTAGATATTAAAAATTATATTTTAAGAAGGGCCTGGGGAAATGATTTAGTGGCTAAGACCACTTACTACTCTTCCAAGGAACCCCAGGTTTGGTTTCCAGCACCCACATGAGGCAGCTCACAGTTGTGTGTAGCCCCAAGTCCAAGGAATCCAACAGCATATACATGCACACATATAGACAAATAGTAGATAAATACACATACACATAAATTAAAAAACTAAATAAACCTTTTTAAAATTAAGATAGTTGTTTAACAACAAGGTAATAATTTATAAAAGTAACCATAAATCAATTTGGAGGGAAAAAGATAATATTGAAAGATTTTATTTATTCTCAATTACATTGAGACTATAGGAGGCTTTTAAGTATATTGTGAAAGAAAGGGCTAAGAGTTTGGTTTAACACCCTATCACCAAATCCCACTTTTAAATTATACACTTATTTCTGCTGGAAAGAACAGGAGATAAGCTATCAGAACACACACACACACTATGTATCTGAGAGAAAAGTGGCTTCCTCTGGTGCAGGAAGCTTCTTCAGCTGGCCACTTTCTAGGAAAGTGTGGCATTACCCTTTCTCTTCAGAAAGGGTCTCCTTTAATATTATATTCTTTTTGATGAGTTCTGTGTTTAATTGGAACTACAATGAAGGTAAGAGGAAAATAAAATCCTCAAATTGCTTCTCAACTGAAAATTGCAGGACAGAAAATTGCCCATGGAATTATACAAAATGTTCAAATATGCCAAGGGCTCAGTATTATTTTTACCATAGGCAACATACAATATTCCTTAGCTCACCTTGCCTTGATGCTGTATGGTAGGATGTAGTCAGTGCATGAGTGAATACATAGGCTGAATAAATGCAAACCCAGCTGACAAACTGTTTTATTGTTATAGTCTCCATTGTTTACCGGGAGACGCATTTCTCAGAATCTAGGAATGCCATTCAGAATGAGAAGAAGAAGCTGTAGGGTTTCATCAACTGTGAAACTGGACTTCCAACAAAATCTTACACTGAAGGCCATTGATACAAATCCAGTGCAACTCGCAATACGAGGAGACACTCTTCAACCCCTGGCTCTCTTACAGGAAGTGTAAGAGTGCCATCTCCTAGACATAAGCAGCTCATGCTATGGGGTCTGTGTGTATACACTGACCACACACACACCCCCATACACAGAGACACAGACACATGTGCACACATGCACACATACACGCACAAATAAATGGGAGAGAATGAGAGAATTTAAGAATCAATGAAGTTAAGAACAAAAGAATGTAAATAAGTCCATGAAGGGAAGTGAGTAGTGACCAGAAGATTCCAAACACAGAAAGGTGGGGACTAATCTAAGTTACAAGACTGGGCAGAGTCACAGAGTCCTAGTGTCATACCCACATCCAGCTGAGTTGGGAAGTCTTGCAGAGATTAATCTGAAACTCTCATGGAGTTTGCAAGCTCACATCATTTTATAGTAGACAAACTATTGGAAATAACTGATGCCTGCAGACCATTACCTCCAACAGCTGCACAACACAGTCTCTATGTTCTATCTATTCTATGCACAATGGAACATTGACCAAAACCAGTCATATTCCAAGTCAAGATTCCTCAATAAATTTGGATGACTAAAATCACTTACAGCATTATCTCTCACCACCATGGAAATCATCTAAGGGTAATAAATAAAAATACAAGATAAATTTCCAAGTACTTGTGTGGCACAATAAGGAATAAGTGTGGTAGTCTTTTTTTCTTGGCTCCTGGTTCCTGGTGCAGAGGTTCAAAAGCTCAGCAAATGGGTCCATACACATGTAAATATATTCAGTACATTAAAAAAAACAATATTTAAAATAAAAGGACATGAGGTTGGGGTGGGGAAGACTGGATCCTGAAGAATTCAGGGTGAATATGATCAAAATGCATCGCATACATGCATGAAATTCTCAAAGAATTAACAGCAACATTATATTTGAAAAACCCTTGTCATCTCCTCATAGACTGTTCATATTGTAGCACTTTTAATAACTGTGCCATGAGCATATCTAGGTTTATGTGGAACCTTTCCATGGTGTGGAGGAAGGGGACTTCTTGCTTTAGGAAACCCAAGTTCCAGATGGCAGACTCAGAGCTATTAAACCTTAGCTCAACCTCCAGGAAAAATATTGTTCAACTATGTAGCTGCTGTTTATTCAACTATATCTACATAATAAAACTTTATCAGAAGCTGTCCACTGAAGTCAAGAGAGAGTCCTGGTTGGGACTGCATAGATTTTCTGTGGGAGTAGTCATCCTGACTCTGTGGCATAGACACTACCACATAGTGTTGCTCTAGCCGAGTTTCACTGGGTCTACAAATACACTTAAGAAGGGTGGCCCCATGCCCAGAAGTAGAGGGACAGCACAAAATAAACTCAATAGTATTTTTGGAGGTGCTTTTGTCTCATAATGTTTCTCTAGATATATTTGTTTAACCTTACAGGTCTTTTGTTTATATGCATTATGTTTCCTGGTTGCATGCTTTGTGGGGTTGTATCTGTGAATATGTGCGTCTCTAATCTGTATGTGTATTTTGTGTTCTTTGGCTCTTTTTTCTGTTTGCTTGACTTTATTTCATTTTATCTTATTATTTTAGGCACCTGTTTGTTTTCTAATGAGGGAGAGTAAGAAAGGGTATGTATTTCAGCAGATGGGGGACTGGGAAGGATCTTGGAGGCTTTGCAGTAGGGGAACCATAATCAGAATGTATTGTATAAAAAATTAATTTCAGTTAAAAAAGAAAAATAATAAAATAAAAATAAAAGTCAGCATCAAAAAGAGATTAACATTGAAAATGTCATAATTCTGATAAATATAACCAACAAAAGAATTCAAACTAAAAAGGAATAAAAGTACTAACCCAGGAGATTTAATAACATAGATGAGTTGGTCGTAGTAATGTATGCCTTCAGGTCCTGCTCTTGAGAGACTGAGGAAGGATAATCACAAGCGTGGCCCAGTAATGAGATTCTGCCTTTAAAAAAATAGCACTCGGGAGGCAGAGGCAGGCGGATCTCTGAGTTCAAGGCCAGCCTGGTCTACAAAAGCTAGTTCCAGGACAGGCTCTAGAAACTACAGGGAAACCCTGTCTCGAAAAACCAAAAAAAAAAAAAAAAAGTTATAAAAGATTCCTTGGAGATGCCCATAAGCTTAAAAATCCATAAAATTTCAAATATATGACCATCAATTTGAAAAAAGCTACCTGAACGAAGAAATGTATATCCTTTTACCAAAATTATATTGAATTTATATTTTAAAATATTATCATGAAGAAAACTCTAGGTCCAGGTGGCTTTAGATTTAGCTCTTATAAGCATTCAAGAATCAGGTAATTGTGATTATTTTTCAAAGAATCATAAAATGAGACTGATCCTTCACCTCACAGTAGAATTTAAACCGAAGAGCCCAGGATGAGAAATCGCCCCTGAATACAGATTCTTTTTAAATGTGAAACAAAATCCAGCATATGGAATGGATGGTTATTTCATGGTTTACACTGTAAATGCACAGTTATTTTAACACTGGACGATGAGGTGGTGGGAAAGGATTAGGTAAGCTGCCCGTTAAATTTACTCTTTTCTTTTTTTTTTTTTTGGTTTTTTGAGACAGGGTTTCTCTGCAGCTTTTTTAGAGCCTGTCCTGGAACTAGCTCTTGTAGACCAGGCTGGCCTCGAACTCACAGAGATCCGCCTGCCTCTGCCTCCCGAGTGCTGGGATTAAAGGCGTGCGCCACCACCACCCGGCTTAAATTTACTCTTTTATAGTCAATGTGAAGGAGGTTTAAAACAGATCCCACAGGCAGAGCAACAATTCCTGTATGGCATCTCTGAATACACTGGAGGGGCCAGGAGTCTAGCTATTAAACATCTTTATGTAGCATGAATTTCTAATTGGTCTTAATAATAAAAACCTGGAGTCAGATATTAGGGATAAAGGCTAAAAGATCAGAGAGGCAGAGTAGCCAGCCACTAGAGTTCTTACCTCTCTGAATGCTCAAACCAAAGTGGGCAAGATCCTGTCTCTGTGAATTCTCAGACTGACTCCTGAGCCCCTGTCTCCTCCCTCCTCATATTCCTCTCTCTGCCCAGCCTATCACTTCCTGTATCCACCTCTCTAGTGCCGGGATTAAAGGCTGTGAGCCACCACTGCCTGGCTCTGTTCCTCTTTTAGACTGATTCAGTCTCATGCACTGACTTCAGAATCTTGTGCCATTCATCACCATGGTACTGACATCTCTATCAGTTCACATCTTTGGTTGAACTGAGATGCCCACCCAATCATAACCTAAGTTTCTATAGAGCAAATGGCTCAGATTTTACATAATTAGAGCATCTATCTTTGAACTGTAACATCTTTCAAACCATTTGAGGGTTTGCATTGTTATTTTTCTTGCTGTTTGGGCTTAGGTGGTGATGGAGTTACAACTCCAGCCATTGCACATTCTAGGCAGGCAACTTGCCAATGAGCTATTTTCTCTTAGCTTGTGAAGCATGGTTTCACTTAGAAGCTCACAGTACACCCCCCCTTGCCTCAAGCTCCCCCAGTGCTAAGTTATAGGTGTGTTTTTACATTTGATTCTTTAAACATTAGTAAGTGAGGAAACTTCCAAAAGCCTGTTGTGAAATGTTCAAGGTAGCACTTTTACACTGAAGTCTTGTGTCTCACATGTCTTCTGTAGTGAGAACCTTGTCTCAAATATTTAAAGCCAGCTATAAAGTCTGTACTATTCATGATGTGCTCTCATGATTGAATAACTCCTCTTTCTGTGTCTAATAGCTCCTAGGCTGACGTTACAGCCTTCTTAAAGTCTTCAGCATTAGTTAGGTTTTCCAGAGTAGCATATCTAGTTAAAGTGTGTGTGTGTGAGAGAGAGAGAGAGACAGAGACAGAGACAGAGGGGGGGGGGAAGAGAGAGAAGGAGAGAGACAGGAAGAGAGAGAGAGAGAGACAGAGAGAGAGACAGAGACAGAGAGAGACAGAGAGAGACAGAGAGAGAGAGAGAGGGGTAAACATCAAAGGTCAACTTTGGAAGTCACACTTCAGAATCCATATTTTTGTCTAAGTCTCTCATCGACCTGGGCTCAGCAAATCTACCTGACTGGCTGGCCAGTGAGCCCCAGAAATCCTCCTCTACTCATTTCCTCGGCACTGAGAGTTAAAATGTGACATTGGGTTCAACTTTTTTACATTGGTTCTTAGGATAAAACTCAAATCCTTGGGTTTCAGTTGTAAGCACTCTGCTGATACACTAGCTCCCCAGCCAGTGATGTTCTTCCAGATACACCTTTACAAATACACCCAGAAACAATGTTTTACCAGTTATCTGGGCACTTGTGAACTCAGCAAGTCTAACAAAGTCATAATATTTGACACACACACAAATATATCTATTGGACAATCACATTTAATAATTCTGCGGTGCCAAATTCACCTCAAGAATTTAAACTGATATGTAAAAATTTACTTCATTGGAAAATATACTAAGTTTATTAGAAAATAATCAAAATGTTCACCTAAGACTATCCTAACAAATTCTAATGTATTGTGTGCACTTTAAAAATCATCTCTGATGTGGGATTCCCCTCTGTATGTTGTGAATTCCATTGGTTAATAAAGAAACTGCCTTAGCCTGTTGATAGGGCAGAGTAGAACTTGGCAAGGAAAACTAAACTGAATGCTGGGAGAAAGAAGGTGGAGTCAGGAGAAGTCATGGAGCTGCTGCCAGAGACAGACATGCTGAAACTTTGTCGGTAAGCCACAGCCATATGGTGATACACAGATTAATGGAGATGGGTTAGTTTAGGATATAAGAGTTAACCAGAAATATGCTTAAGCTATTGGCTAAACAGTATTGCAAATAATATAGTTTCTGTGTGGTAATTTCAGGTCTGAGCAGCCAGGGACAAACAAGCGGCCTCCCACCACACATCTCCTTTTTCTGTGCCTACTGGATGTACTTGGTGTTTCTGATGTATTTCCCTACTATTCCGCACCAAGCTTTGCAATACTGAGCAGCATGCTAAGCTGTTGTCAAGTATTTTCTTAACTGTTTCTTCCTCTGGACAAGAAGTTCTTAATGTTGATTTTAGCTTCATTATAGGCACGTAACATCCAGAGTCTGAAACCAACTCTGGCTCCCTGATGCTTTGCTAGCATCTATTACTTACAGAAGGGGCAGGAGGTGGGTAGTAAAGGTGGAGGAAATAATGTTACACTATTGACAATAACTTATAAAGAAAAATAACGAGAAAATAATTTCCTTTGCCAGTCAGGATGTTTAGTTCTTGTTGCTATTTCCACATTAAAGAAAGAATAAAAGTCTCTCAAAGTGACAAATGTTTAATAAATCCTAGTGGCTGTGCTATCATTCAGGAATTTATATGAAGTCTTTTGGCACCCAAGTGTTCACCTTCTGTCTGCTCCTTAAGCTAACATAGTCAAACATTCACACAGCTGTAACAGCCTGTAAGTCCATGGTTCTGAGTTTTAAGGGCCCCCACTAGATAAGGACTTTATGACATGTGAAATAGCTAGTAGGTAGACTATTCTTTTTTATCTGCTAAGCCGTACTCACCACTTCTTTGCTTACCTTATCCTGCGGAATTCTAACTTTTTAAATCTTTTCTTTTTGAGAGGAGAATTTTCAACAGTCTTATTCCCATAATCTACAATGAAGCTACATCCAAGTTTTGTTCAAGTAATGGCCTCAAGAGATATTAAGACTTAAAACATAGAAGACCCTGGATAGTTACAAAAGACTAGCTGAAAAACTCATATAACTCGAACAAATGCCAGAGAAAACCCACTTAGTGACTTCAAGTACACAAATACCTCAGAATTATTTTTCTATTAGTTAAAAGCCAGGTTGTTAAATTTTTACTGCTATTTCAAGAAGATATAGATTCAAAGATCATGTTTAAAAGTCTAGTGGTTTTCTTCATACATTATCATCCTTTGCCTTTTTATAGAGTCCCTGCTACTTCATCAACAAGGCATTGTTGTCGTGATTTCCTAAAAGAACATTTTTTTCTTCTCATAACACAGAATAGACTATTGTGATGTTATAATGGTCCTATGGTATAACATGAAAAAATAAAAATTTACTAGGATTTAAACTTAGCCTTCCTGCCATGTGACTCTTTTCTTGTCACATCCATTTACATTGTCTTCTGCTCCTCCCACAACTACAGCAAATGTCAGCTGACATCATTTCCACACAGATGGTTATGGGTTGTGTTCATTCATGAGCAGGTTCCTGGAAAAGGTTTGTTGGTTTGTTTGTTACCAAGACCAGTGTTTCCAAGGCTTTGTTGTACATTAGAATTACCTGGGAAACTTTTTCTTTTACCTGGGGCTATCTGCATTTAGCATCCTGAATTTGTGATTTGGTTGCCCAGGGGTTTGGAGTCAGCAACAGTGCTACTCCATGACTTCTTTTCCTTTTCTTCTTTTCTTTTCCTCTGACTCCAGAACTAGGAATAGGCACAAGTGTGATAAAAAAAATGCAAATTTAAGAGTCAACAAAACTGTCAGGTTGTTCTTACCTGGGAACATTCTTCCTCAGTGAATATAACCATGTAATAAGGTAGATGCTCATTTTCTCATTTGCTTAAGGGATTTTCAAGGATTTCAGTGGTCACAGTAGTTAACACCTCAGCAGCATTCCAGTCTTGGATGATTAATCTAGGACAGTGGCTTTCAAACTTGGTCATATGTAAGAATTATCTTAGAAACTTTTTGAACTTTGAATGTCTGACCACAGGCCAGATAAATCACAAATTCAGGATTTTAAAAGAAGTCACAAATAAAAAGGAAAATTTCCCAGGTAATATTAATGTACAACCAAGGTTCAGAACCACTGGTCTTGGTAACATACCAACAAACAAACCTTTTCTGGTAACTCATGTATATATGAGCACATGATCCAATTCTTGCCAAAAGTGATTGGGGGGCAGGAGACAAGCAATATGGGGGCTGTAGAAAAGTTTGGGGATGATTTCATTCTACCAAAGACATGCAAGAAACAAAAGGACTTCTGAATGGTCAAGGCTGAAAACACCCCAAAGAGATAGGGCTGCTTCCAAGAAGAAAATGGAACCAAGGTGGGAGCATGCTCTCCACACTACCATCTCTTGTTACAGCAAACATACTTTCAGATTTCCTCTTATAAACTCAAGCAAAAGAAAGTACTTACAAGATGCCACTTACCAAAATTAAATCAAGACCAGATAAGCAAATTAAATATACCTATGACTGCTAAAGAAATAAAAACAGTCATCAAAAGTCTCCCCACAAAAAAAAAAAAAGCCCAGGACCAGATGATTTCAGCTCAGAATTCTACAAGATTTTCAAAGAAGAACTAATACCAATGCTCCTCAAATTATTCCACACAATAGAACAGAAGGAACATTGCCAAACCCTTCTTATGAGGCTGATACCCAAACCACGGAAAGACATTATTAAAGAAAGAGAATTTCAGACCAATCTCACTCATGAACACTGATGTAAAAATACCAAATAAAATATCGGCAAATCGAATCCAAGAACACATCAGAATCATCATCCACCATAATGAAGTCAACTCCATTTCAGAGATGCAGGGATGGTTCAACGCATGAAAATCTGTCAAACATAATCCAACAAACAATAAAAATAAACAAACTGAAAAATAAAAACTACATGATCATTTCATCAGATGCTGAAAAAACTTTTGACAAAATATAACATCCCTCCACGATAAAGGTCTTGAAGAGAGCAGGGATAAAAGGAACATACCTAAACATAATAAAGGCAATATACAGGCAACATCAAACTAAATGGAGAGAAACTCATGGCAATCCCAATAAAATCAGGAACAAGACAAGGTTGTCTACTCTCACCATATCTATTCAATAAAGTTCTTGAGGTCCTAGCTGGAGCAATAAGACAACAAAAGGAGATCAAGAGGATGCAAATCGGAAAAGAAGAAGTCAAACTCTCACTATTTGCTGATGATATGATAGTTTACAGAAGCGATCCCAAAAATTCTATCAAGGAACATCTACAATACATTAACACTTTCAGTAATGTAGCAGGATACAAGATTAACACAAAAAAATCAGTAGCCTTCCTTTACACAGATGATAAATGGACTGAGAAAGAAATCAGAGAAACAGCACTCTTCACAATAGCCACAAAAGCATAAAATATCTCAGAATAACTTTAACCAAACAATGGTAGAGTTGTATGACAAGAACTTTAAATCTTTGAGGAGGGAAATTGAAGAAGACACAAGAAAGTGGAAAGATCTCTCGAGCTCTTCGGTAGGTAGAATTAACATAGTAAAAATGACAATCGTACCAAAAGCAATCTACAGCAAAACCCCAGCAAAATATTTTATAGACCTCAAAAGAACAGTACTCAACTTCAAATGGAAAAGCAAAAAACCAGGATAGTCAAAATAATTCTGTGCAATAAATGAACTTCTGGAGGCATCACAATCCCTCACTTCAAACTCTGCTACAGAGCTACAGTACTGAAAACAGCATGGTATTGGCATAAAAACAGACAGGAGGACCAATGGAACTTAGTCTAAGACCTGGATATTAATCCACACACCTACGAACACCTAATTTTTTGCAAAGAAGCAAAAAATATCAAATGGAAAAAAGAAAGCATATTTAACAAATGGTGCTGGCATAACTGGATATCAACATGTAGAAGAATGAAAATAGACCCATATCTATCATCATGCACAAAACTCAAATCCAAATAGATCAAAGACCTCAACATAAAGCCAGCCACACTGAACCTCATAGAAGAGAAAGTAGGAGGTAACTTGAATTCATGGACACAGGAGACCACTTCCTAAATATAACTCCAGTAGCACAGTCACTGAGAGAAACAATTAATAAATGGGACCTCCTGAAACTGAAAAGCTTCTGTAAAGCAAAGGACATGGTCAACAAGACAAAACGACAGTCTACAGAATGGGAAAAGATCTTCACTAACCACACATCATACAGAGGACTGATCTCCAAAATACACAAAGAACTCAAGAAATTGGTCATCAAAAGAAAATAATCCAATAAAAATAATGGAGTACAGACCTAAGCAGAGATCTCTCAACAGAGAAATCTAAAATGGCTGAAAGACACTAAGGAAATACTCAACATCCTTAGCCATTGAAGAAACGCAAATCAAAACAACTCTGAGATTCCATCTTACACCTGTAAAAATGGGTAAGATCAAACACACTGATGACTTATGCTGGAGAGGTTGTAGGGTAAAGGGAACACTCCTGCATTGTTGGTGGGAATGCAAGCTGGTACAGTCCCTATGAATATCAATATGGTGATTTCTCAGAAAATTAGGAAACAACCTTTCTCAAGACCCAGCAATACCACTTTTAGGTATATACCCAAAGGATGCTCAATTGTACCACAAGGACATATGGTCAACTATGTTCACAGCAGCATTGTTTGTCATGGCCAGAACCTGGAAACAACCTAAATGCCCCACGACCACAGAATGGATAAGGAAAATGTGGTACATTTACACAATGGAGTACTACACTGCAGAAGAAAATAATGACATCTTGAAATTTGCAGGGAAATGGATGGAGCTAGAAAACATTATCTTGAGTGAGGTAACCCAGAAGGACAAATAGCATATGTACTCACTCATAAGTGGCTTTTAGACATAAAACAAAGAAAATCAGCCCACAAATCACAATCCCAGAGAACCTAGATAACAATGAGGACCCTAAGAGGACCTATGTAGATCTAATCTACATGAGAAGAAGAAAAAGACAAGATTTCCCAAGTAAATTGGTAGTATGGGAATCTTGGGAGAGGGTTGAAAGGGAGGGGAGAGGAGGAGCAAAGAAAAATGTAGAGTTCAGTAAAATCAATAAACAAAATAATGGTTAAAAAAAGAACTGGTGCTGAGGGTTCCTAACAGAGGCGTTGACTTACTGAAAAAAAGACAAGTCCCAGAAAATATCCTATTCTCCAAATGGAAAAGAATCCCCAAGTGATTAAAAAGGGCAAGACTGGTGGCTCACAGAAGACAGAGAGTCCATCTGAGGGTAAAGAACAAGGAGAGAAGTCAGGGGAGCACGGTGAGAAAGACACCAAGGATGACCAGGCAGAACAGGAACCCAGTACGCTTCCAAGTCTGAAGATGAGCTGCTTGTGAATGAGGAAGAAGCTGCAGCTCTCCCAGAAAGTGGTAGTTCGGTGGGCGATGAGACCGATCTTGCTAATTTAGCGGATGTATCATCCAATAAGGAAAAGGAGCCTGCAGATAAAGCTCTGAGAAAAGACGTAAGTGCTTCAGCTGCATCCAAGAAAAAAAAAAACTTAAAAAGGTGAACACGATGGCTGATCTTGATCAAGAAAATGAAGCTGCATTGGAAAATGGGGTTAAAAATGAGGGGAAGACAGAAAACCAGGTGCTGAATCTGCTGAGATGCTGATGATCCAAACAAAGAAGCAAGTGAAAGTGCAGATGGCGGAATGATGGGAATGAGGAGGACTATGCGATTCCAGATGAGAGTTGAGCTGGACCACAGCAGCCTCATGCTCCTCTTGAACGTTCTGAATAAATTGGTAGAACAGAGACAGGCGAAGGAATCTTAAGAGATACAAGAAACCTAATTATTTCAAAGAAAACAACTGTTCTTTGGTTTTAATGTTAACCTTTTTTAAATACAATGTTGGTAGCTAGAAAACTATTGTACCCTTTTGTTTGAGCAGAAAAATAATAGATGTCTGTTGATGTGTTTAAGTGCTAAAGCAGGAAGTACACATACGGTTAAGTTAATGAAAAAGTTTTTATGTCATCAGAATGGCAACAGACAGAAGGTACTTCGTGGAGACTCACTATTGAAAGCTTATGGAAAACGGCTTGCACTAGTAAGAGAAAGATAACGTAGAACCATTTGGAAAAATATTAGTAGTTCAAGGCTTCAAAGAAATGTCAACTTTTGATTCCATTCAATCAAGAACAAAACCAATTGTATTTTTTACTACTTTTCATCTGAAACATTCCACATTTTAATCTGAGCCTTGCAGACTTCATTTGACTTTGGGAGCTGTTTGGGTTGCATTTCCTGCTTAGAGACCTTCATTCATGTGAGACTGGCCACTCCAATGCAGGTGCCGTTTTCTTTAATGTCTTGCTGTTAAGATGATAAGAGATTAAGTAATTGGCTTTAGATTTGTAAATGTTTCCCCCTTAGCTCCTGCTAGGTTTCGTATTCTAGTAGCCGAATGTTATTTCAGTGAAATGTAAAAATACTCCCGCTCTCTTTGCCCAGTATAAATTTCTTGAGAACCTATGGCTTGTCACTTGAATCCTGTAGCTGTCATACATCTCTGGTATAAGCAACATTTGAGTTTTGAAGTGTGTAAACCATCTCTATATATTCAGGGTGTGATTTTACATGTCTGGACTTTGAAAACAGTTTGGCCATAATTCTAAATGCACACTTCTAATTCATGTACCCGAACATGTGATCTCTGTGAGCAGAACTTTGCAAGTATAATCTGTGTTTACTTGTAACTCTCTGGTTATATACTTCTTATATCTGTGGATTCAAGTTACTGAAGTGAATACCAATAATTAAAAAAACTTAAAAAGAAGAGCTTTTCTAAGAATGAGCAATGCTGATTTTTACTCCTGGCTGCTGCAACTTAGTTCGATGGTTTCGAAGCCTGATTATTGGCTAGAATGAGAAGTATTTGGAGAACCTTAAAAAATACAGTTCTTGAACCTCATCTTGGACACACTGAGTCAGTATTTCTACAGACAGAGCCTAAGGATGTGCATTTTCACAAAACTCACTGGATGGGGGATGTTACTGTCAGTCTGTACACGATGTTTCAAGTAACTACTTTTCAATAAAGAGAAAAGGAATGGAAAATTAAGTATTGACATCATGCAATGTAAGATGGAAGGAACTTCGCACAGTGTTTAGTATGTCTTTACTACCTCGCTTACATAGAAATCGAAGCCTAAAGTAAACTGGCATGTTTTTTGACACCAATTAAAAACATATACATCCATTCACATTTGGACTCCTGGAAACTGGATGTCCCCTTTCATTATGTGTCACCGTCTGATGATTTGTGGATCCTACGTCCTAGATGAACCATATTGAAATCTTCTGGACTACATTCTAAGACATATCCATCTATTGTTTGGTTAATGTGAAGCTGACTGTTTTGTGCACTGTTTATCTTCAAAGATCTTATAAATTATTTCCACTGGAATTTCCTGCCCTTTTTTCTACTGAGGCTGAATTTTGTTGGAAACTAGTGGTCTGAAGGTTGGGAAGTGTATTTGGCAATAGTTCAAACAATACCTTCTGTCTGTTCTGTTTGATTTGCCTTGTCTAATATACTCTTAAATCTGCCTTGCCTAATATATTCTTAGATTTTACATTGGCTTTTTTTCCCTTCCATAGGATTCTTTGGCATTCTACTGAGATGATTTTAGATAATTGAGCCATATAAACTTGTATTTAGGTAGCAGTTCTTAACCCACATAGTGTGTGTTGAAAGCCCATTTATGCTATATCACCAGTGAGGCAATTTCCCCCTACCCAGCCCAAGCATTAGACAAAAATACATTTTCATTTTCTTTTCATTTTGAAAGGAAATGAAAGCTTAAATGTCCTCATCAATTAGGTTCCCGCCTTAGTTGAACCTCGCATGGCTCCTGTGTGGGAAAGTCCAGCGTGCTGGAGAGCACTAACGTCCCCTCCACACTCCCTGTTGAATTTGACATCGCCTCTGCCACTGTGGCTTCAGTCAACCTTGTTCTTTATGGATTTCTTGCCAGCTGAGAATCTGAATAGTGAGCATATTGCCTTAGGGTTAGCTACTGTGCGGCTGTACACTGGGAAGATTTGTACTCCTTTATGTCTGTTGGATTAAATAATGTTTGCAAATAATTTCAAACTGTCGGTCTTGTCGGGTTATTTTATTGGTTTTCTACCCCATGCAGATCTAATCAACGGCATTAGTGAAACTCAATACATAGATCGACTCTAAAACAGCAAGGAAAGTGAGCCAGGAAAGGAAACCCATTCGTTGCCTTCAACACATGGAAATAGTATGTCAGGAAAGGTGAGAGGTTAAGGAAAAGTAGGAGAACCGGAAGATGACAGAGTGCCTAGAATTCAGGAGATCCGAGAGAAGGTCGCGTTGATAATATTTGTGCCCTGATGTTAATGTTCATAATAGGGAGGGAGTGAAGTCTAAATTGGTGTCTCCTCAACTACGTTCTCCAGAACAAAAATTGCGCAAGGTTTCAAATAATGTAACATGAAAATAAAATGATGATGGGGACCGTGCATGCACATACTAGCGGAGTAACTCACGCTGACAATGGCGGAGCTTGGTGAAGCAGACAAAGCCGAGTTACAGCGCCTGGTGGCAGCGGAGCAGCAGAAGGCGCAGTTCACTGCGCAGGTGCATCACTTAATGGAACTATGTTGGGATAAGTGTGTTGAGAATCCAGGAAATCGGCTAGACTACAGCACTGAAAACGGCCTCTGCAGCTGTGTGGACCGCTTCATTGACACTACTCTTGCTATCACCGGTCCGTTTGCTCAGATTGTACAGAAAGGCCCTATCTCAGGACGATGGAAGACCCAAAAGACTTGTTACTAAGCAGACTGAATAGCCAATGGAGAAAGAGTGGTCAACGTGTCAGGTTAGCATCAGGCAGTTACTAAAAGTCTGTTGGTGCTAAAAAGTAACAGATCAAATGTCCAATGTGAAGTTTTATTGATTAGAATTCAGTAATTCCAGGTTGTATAACACCAGTTAATAAATGTGAAGTCTCAAAAGAAAAAAGCGGCGATGGGAAAGGTTGTGTTATTGTTTGCTTTCTATCCCTGTGATAATTGCCATCACCAAAAGCTTCTCATTGAGGAGTTGCTTTCCTTTAGTTTGCAGGTGACAGTCCACCACCCAGCTAGCAAAGGAGCTTACAGCAGTAAAGATGGAAGGCAGCTAATTAGTGGCTCCTCAGCTACCTTCCTTAGAGAGTCAAGGCCAGCCCAGGGATGGCACTAACTACAGTAGGCTGGGCCCTCATCTATTAACAAGCAAGGAAACGCCCCCATATGCATGCCTACAGGCCAGTCTAACAGAGTCAGTTCCTGAACTGAGATTTCCTCTTCTCAGATACGTCTAGATTTAAGTCAAGTTGTCAGAAACTAAACCAGCACAGTGGTCACGTAATGCTAAGGAAAGCAGATCAAACACGGCCATGATGGTTTGGATTGGAGTGGAAGACCAGAAAAGTAGCAGTTATGATGTTGGTATGTTTGTTGGGTTATTTCTAGAAAACATTGGCACATGGATCAGGGAACTCAGTGAAGGACACTTGCCCCGAGTATGTATGGCCCTGCCCAACGGGTGAGGGCTCAGGAGAAACACAAAAGAATTATGGGAAAACCTGCCATTACACAAACTCCATCCATTTTAGCATGTGTGTGCGTCCTTTTTCTTGCTGATCACCTACAGATAGGAGACTTCAGTCTTTGCAGTGTCTGAATGTGAACTCATGGTGGCAGCCATGTGGGAGCTCCCGCATGGTCAGCTACAAACAGGGGTGAACAGCATCCTTGGTCCCTCTTATTCTGAGACTTCCCCATGCTTAGGACTGAGAAGATGCTCATTTTGAACTGTCCAGATCTCAGGCAGTCCATGGTTGGAATCTTCACCCTTTGACTGTGTAGGCTAGTTTCAAATCCCCTCCAATCAAGCATGTACTCTCTTGACCCTGTTCCTCTAGAGACCCCATATGAACCCAGGATCTTCTTCCAGCCTGCAGGGCTCTGATCTACACTGCAACAACTGCCAGGACAGAGCTTTTCCAGGCGTGTTACTATGTGATTATTCTTTACTGAGGCTTTTCACTATGGCAAACTTGACTTCAAGGTGAAAGAGCTCCACAGTGTGAGGTGAAATGCAGCAGGTGTGTGAAAGCAGGAGAGAAGTCCAAAGCCAATGTCCAGGATGACCCAGGGCAACCAGCCTTCTACATAAGCAACATCATAAAGGTCTGCCCCTCAGCCTTGGCACTCACAGCTGCTTCACAGCGGACCCTCAGCCTTCATTACTGAAAACGCAGTCCTTGGTTACAGAAACGGCCACTGTGAACTCTTTTTATCATCTGCCTAACTTATTTGATTTCATTCTTATGGAAATGTCTGTTTCTGTTTCAACTCATACGCACAAAGACACACTGCTTCACACCTCCGCACAAGGACTCATCTTTCCACTCTGTATCTAACAACTGAACTCACCTTGTTTCTGTGGTTGATATCATGAATTCGCAAGCCAACTCCCTTACAAAGAGCTGGCCCTGGACCACACGAACGAGGAACTGACTAACAGGATCAAAATGAGCCTCCTGTGTCTCGTTCCAGCTTTCTCTTCGAGTATTAAAACCGTAAGTGGTGTTTATTGAGTCTTGCACCACGTAAAGCCCTTCTGCACAATCTCTTCCCTTTAGAGCAGCTGTCGGAAGCAGCATTATTCTTTGCACTTTACAGGTAAGGAAATTGAGTGAGAGTTGAAATGACTGGCCAACAGCATGTAGTTGACTCCCGATAAGGCTGCACCTTAATAGAAATCGAGGAAAGAGAACATTGAGCACCCCAAGAGAGCAATAAAAAAAAAGAACAATAGCGGTTAGACCTGACAAAGGAGTCATTGTAAGACTCTAAAAAGTCCACGACAGCAGCTACTTCTCCTCTCATCCTCTTTCTCTTCCTTAAAAAATAGCCTTCTAAATCACCCATTTTCTTCAATGGCCAATTACACGAATCTCCTATAAAATAATCAGATCCAATATATGCCTGTGTTAGGATGGGTAGGTGAAAAAGGTCCTAATGACTTTGCAATCAAAATCTTGGAGATATAAGTTGTTAAGCCAACCATGGATAAAACCCCCAAATGCAAAATTAATGCATTAATGGTGTTTACGTTTTTATTACCCTGTAATTATGTCATTCCTGTGACTGTTTCTTTTTTCATGCGGGCCTATAAAATGTGGCTGCCTCAACCTGTTTTAAACATCTACACTTGTAGGGTTAGGGCTCCTGATGCGTTGCCAATCCCCATGAAAGGAAAGCTAAAAGCACTGAACCCATTTATCTGATAGTTAAAATCCTTCATTAATTTGATTTCTGGCAATCCTGGTTGTACTCTTTTTTGGTGGCATTACTCTGCATTTTAGATAACAGTATGTATGCCTTTTTGTAGGTTAAAAAAATTATTTTGAAACTAGTTGTTCAATTGATTTTACACCTCATTAACGTAACTTACATAAGTTAGCATTTAGTCCAAGAGCAGATTCACGGCCGTGTGCAATGCCTCTGGATCCTTTCTTCCTTTAGAAGCACCTTTTAAAGTTATTTATTCAAATAAAAATTCATATGTTCTTTATTCCCTTGCTAAAGGATTCTTCATCCAAAGGATTTCTTTAATCTTTTCTTATTTTTTGGAGTGTCCCAAATGCTGCCAGGATATACATACATGAGCTAAGTCCAGATCCCAAGATGTAAAAGTTAACAGGTTGCTGTGTTTTTCCCCCATGGCAAGACTGATTACAGGCTCCCTGAGAAGGAGGATCAGCTTGTAAAAGTCCATTTTCCAGCCATATTTTGGAAACCAGTCTCATACATGAAGTGAGGTACCCTATATATGCATGGATATCTAAAAATGCCCTATCTTGATGTGATGGTCTTGGGTCTTCCTCAGAAAGGCCTGTGGCTGTTCAGTGCTCATAGACCACAAGAATGGCAGCCCAGACACATGAACTCTGTCTTGGGTTTCAGAACTACTTTGTTCTTTTGTAACAAAGAAAAAGTAAGTAAATAAGTATATGTTTCTTACAGTGTCGATAAAAAGACTTAGTATTGAAAAAATATCCTATATAAAAGAGCATGGGTTTGTGTCTGGAAGTAGGAAATGGGTAACAAAATATATTAATTTCAGCTTCTTTTTGTAAAATATTGGGCTCATCATTTTAAAAAATATTTATTTCATTTAAAATTATGTATCGTGTGTGTATCTGTGAGGGAGTATATGCACGTGAGAGGCCAGAAAATGGTGTTGGGTCCCCGGTAGGTAGAGCTACAGATGGTGACCTGATGTGGATGCTGGGAATGAGTTAGGGTCCTCTCTAGCCTCCCAAACTGTATACTTCTGCTAAGATATTTTGAAGTAAGTAAATCTCTGTAGTTTATATGTAATACAAGTGTGTGTGTGTATATGTGTGTGTGTATGTGTGTGTATGTGTGTGTGTATATGTGTGTGTATGTGTGTATGTGTGTGTGTATATGTGTGTGTATGTGTGTGTGTATATGTGTGTGTATGTGTGTGTGTGTATATGTGTGTGTGTGTGTATATGTGTGTGTATGTGTGTGTGTATGTGTGTGTATGTGTGTGTGTATATATGTGTGTATATGTGCATGTGTGTGTGTGTGTGTGTGTGTGTGTGTGTTTCCTTTCCCTTTCAACAGGAACCCAATAGCAACTCATCATTAAACATAAGAAAATTCCTTAAGGAACCACCGGGCTTTTATTTAAACTAACAAATGGTTAACCTTGATCAGAATTATTTTTAAGAATAATATAAAGAACTAAATTGTTAATAGGGATTTCTTGCTGAAGTTGGCCCCTAAGTTTATCTAGTCTGCTATGGACAAGTTCAAGATCATTCTGGCTTTGACCTTGTAATCCAGTATGTTCTAGTCCACGCAGCATTGTATTAGAACAACCCAGGCCCTTCCTTGACCCAGAGATCTCAGTCGTGTTTCCTATGCTCCAGTCTCCCTCCCCTCCCTGCAGTATCTCTTTTAATTATATAATAAAGAGATGTTGGAGAAACAGGGGCTATGAGTTTCATGTGAAAATAAATGGTGTCTATACTGCCTTACAGTGATGTATCTTAAAGGTGACCCTTGATGGCTTGTACCTGGACTCATTTCTGGTGCCTGTTTAAAATGCAGATACCTGAACCTCACTCCAGGCCTATCAGTGCCCAGAGTGTAGAAGGAACGGCGGGTTGCATTCCCACCACCCGGCAAGCTTTACTTAAAATAATTACACAGAAACTGTATTCATTTAAACACTGCCTGGCCCATTAGAGAGAGAGCTGCCTGCCATGAAGCTGCCAGGTCAGATATACTGAATCTTTCCCAGTAAGCCACAGCCTCATGGTGACATACAGATTATTAGAAATGGGTTGAATCAAAATGTGAGTTAGCCAATTTCTAATTAATTTAATTTAATTTAATTAATACAGATCTCCATGTGATTATTTTGGGCATAAGCTAGCCGGGTGGCCGGGATGACAGGCAGCCCGCCAGCCCAGGTATAAGTGGGACACAGCCCTCCGCACCATCTACAACAGGTTACATTCCAAAAGCTAGATACCAAGGTCCATTCCCTTACTTGGCCACTTGTTGCAGGAGCCTGCTTGATTGTTCCTAGCTGCCCAGACTCAAAATAACCACACAGAAACAACTGTATTAATTAAATCACTGCTTAGCCTATTAGCTCTAGCTTCTTGCTGGCTAGCTCTTACATCTTAATTTAACCCATTTTTATTAATCTGTATATCACCATGTGGCTGTGGCTTATCGGCAAGGTTTTGTTCGGCATCTGTCTCTGACAGAGCTACATGGCTTCTCCTTGACTCCACCTTCTTTCTCCCAGCATTTGGTTTTGTTTTCCCGCCTACCTCTGTTCTGTCCTGCTATAGGCTCAAAGTGTTTTTATTTTTCTATTCATTAACCAATAAAAGCAACACATATAGAAGGACTTCCCACACCGGTCACTTTCTCCCTCTGTGGCTGACTATAAAGCTCCAACTTCAAGTATTGAAGTCCAGCAATCAGAACTCCTCTTTTGGTTCACCTAATTAACATGCCGAATCAAAAGTAATCAACTCATCCTAACATGGGGTGTTCTCTATTTCCATTTCTAAACTGCCACATCTGTCTCCTCTCTATCCAGAAGCAGTCCTTGGTTCCTCCCAGCAAATATCTCTTTCCCCCCTCCCTTGTTCTTTTCTTCTTCTACCTGGTCCTCTATCTCCTTTGTCTTAGCCTCTTATCCCTTGTCCTTTGTCTCTCTAGGACAAATAAATCACCTCTGTGCTGAGAAGTTGGTCTTGCGGTGTCTTTTACCAGCACCAGTTCATTCAATGCTTATAAAGTCATTCAAAATTAAAACTATCCTTAGAGAGAATCATAAATACTGAAAAAAAGAACATGGGTGAAGCTTGTGACATTCTGCATGTGCTGAACTTCAAAGACTTTTACTCAGTGTTCACCTCAGAAATGGGAATATGTACTTCATGAAGGATCATGAGGATTAAGCAGAGAGACAGATGAAAAGGCTGGCACAGCCCCAGTGCATGGACAGTCAAAAACTATGCGTGCTCGGCCACTCTTCCCACCAAGGCTTTCTTCAACACCTGCGTTCACCAGTCAAGCATCACAAGCAAGTTCTGACTGTCCACCCTGAAGTCAGCAGGGTCTGAACCTCACCTGCATTTTGTACTGATTGTCAGAATTTCCAAAGATCTCTCTCTCTCTCTCTCTCTCTCTCTCTCTCTCTCTCTCTCTCTCTCTCTCTCTCTCTCTCTCTCTCCTCTCCTCTCCTCTCCTTTCCTCTCCCTATTTCATTTACTCTAATGGTTATAGTTTAAATCTGAAATATCTGCTCAAAGTCCCTGTGTTAAAGTCAGGACTGCAGCACTGTTAGGAAATCATGGGACCTTTAGGAGGTGGAGCATAGTTGGAGGGAACCTGTTCTCCAGTCCCACCCCTCTCCATTTCTGGCTTTTATGAGATGAGCATGCCTTTTCCACCATCTACGGTCCCATGACTGAGTGAGCTACCTAAGAACCCATGGATGGAAATAAACTTCTTCCTTACTAATTTTACTGTCTCGAGTATTTTTTCATAGTGAGGGAAGGTGACTAACATACCAACTGCTTCTGACATCTAGAAGTCCCTGTTTTCCTCTCCCAGTCCTCATCAGAGCCCACAGGTCTGAGACTCGCATTTCTGCTCTTTCATGTTTCTGTCTTGCCAAAGCCTTGGTGGGTTCTCCCTTCTGCTCCTGGACATTTCCCTGCTAGCCATCATCATTTACCCTTTCACCCCGCAATGTGTATAGCTTGGAACTTGAACCACTTTCTGCAAGTCCTCATTCAAATAAAAGACAATAAACAAAAGCCTGCCCTTGCCCTGTTGTCTCTAGAAGACCTTCCCTAAACACTATGAAACAAAATGAACCTTCACAACAAATACTAATGCTGACATAGAACAAGACAAAAGTGTTTCCAAATGGTGCAGAGTGATTGCACATAATTATAAAATTCAGTGTGATGTTGCAGTGCCTTTACAAAGTTGGGTGATTAGATTGTGGTAACTTGGTTAGCCTTCATCTCAAACACTCAGAAAAAAATTGCCCTGATAACATTGTAAAGATTCTCTACTTGAGGATCTAAAGTATTCTGTCACTTATTGCTGGTCACAGTCATCCTGCTGTGGCCCAGAGCATCAAAGACTATCCACTCCGCCCAACCAGACCTATCAATCAACTGCTTGAGTGCCTTTGACTTGTCTTTACCACTGAGCATCAGTGTCCTGTCAGGGTTCTGTTCATAAGAGAGAGGAAAACAATCACTTGAGAGAGTGTTTTTGCTGTTATTGGTCTCAGTGCTTTGTATTTCACACAAGCATACATCACTAAGCTCTTTCAAATATTCAAGTGATAGTAAGATTCAATGCTGGTACTTTTTTAGTTTTTGTCAACTTGACACAAAGCTAGAGTCCTTCAGAAAAGGAAAGTCCTTCAACTAAGAAAAGCCTCTGTTAAATTGATCTGTAGGCAAGTCTGTGGGGGTATTTTCCTGATTAGTGATGGTTCTGAAAGCACCCAGAAAGCAAAGATGTGAGTAACACCATCTTTGGGCAGGTGACTCTAAGTGATATAAAGAGAAAATCTGAGCAAGCCACGGGGAGCAAGTCAGTCAGAAGCACGTCCTCTATGTCTTCCACATTCCTGCCTCCAGGTTCCTGCCGTGAGGTTTCCATCCTGACTTTCCTCCATTATAGACTAGCAAGTGTAAGCTGAAACAAACCCTCTTCTCCCAAATTGCTTTTCCTTACGGTATTTTATCACAGCAGAAGAGAGTAAACCAAGACAGTGATATTTCTTAGTGTTTCCTTGGCTGCACAGAAAATGAATGCAGAAAGCCAATCCATGTGTAGGTTTCCTTTGCTTGTTATTTTTCACATACTCATTGCAATTCACACTTTAGAAGTCAGCTGAGAAAATATTCCTAGGTAGAATTCAGATCATCCTAATTTTATGAGCAAGCACAGAGTTTGTCTGTTTGAACTCCTTCTTGTTCAAAGAAATTGTATAGAAGTTTCCAAAGAATGTCCTCTCTCTTGTAGTTATGTATTCATTTAACCAACACATTGCACCACAGACCATGATAAATAAGAAAAGAAACATTCACAGACTGCATTAAAGAAAGCATTTCCAATCAAGCGTACAAGTTTAAAACTGTAAGTCGCTTCTTTTGCCTACGAATAGTTGTTTTGTACTAGCTCTTGAAAGATGCAAGACAGAGTTGTAGAAAATACACATGTTTTGCCTACGAAAAACATGAGAATATGGGGATGGAGAAATGGCTCAGTAAGAGGACTTGCTACATTTTCAGAGAACTGGGTTTGGTTCTGAGAACCTATATGGTGGTTTACAATCATCTGTAACTTTTCAGGAAATCTAATGCTCTCTTCTGGTCTCTGCAGGCACTACATTCATACAGTTAACTTAAATGCACGCAAAACAATTCAAAACATTCATGCATACAATATACATAAAATATAAAACTAACTAAATATTTTTAAGCAAGTGAGAATAAGCCAGTTGTCTTTCTCAGATTTTAAATAATAAGTATCATTTTGGAGTGCTCACTACATACCATGCTAAGTTCTTTAAATTTTTATTTCAAAATAAACTTTATAGTAGTTACATTTTGCATAGAATAAACTCAATCTCCATGTAACAAATGAAGAAACAGAGCATAGTAGAGTTATTTGTTATAAGCTATTTTTTTTTTTTTTGGTTTTTCAAGACAGGGTTTCCCTGTGGTTTCTAGAGCCTGTCCTGGAACTAGCTCTTGTAGACCAGGCTGGCCTTGAACTCAGAGATCCGCCTGCCTCTGCCTCCCGAGTGCTGGGATTAAAGGCGTGCGCCACCACCGCCCAGCCTGTTATAAGTTATTTTTATTAATTCTTTGAGAATTTCATACAATATATTTTAATCATGTTTACCTCCAACTCCCTCCCTTAACTCCCACCCCATTAGTTCCCACCTTCTTATTTGTATCATTTTCTTGTTATTAATAACTCATCAACAGCAATGTGTGCTGTCCATATACTTCTGGGGCCATCCACTGGAGCGTGATCAACCTATCAAGCCACATCCATAAATAAAACCTCAGAAACCATCAGCTCACCTCAGCACCCCATTCAGTTAAGAGTAGAGGCTCAAAAACCATTTTCTACTTCTTGCTAGAAAGTTGGGTGGCTTGATGTTGTGCAGGCAACCACAACTGTTGTGAGCTAACGGATGCAGCATTCCCGTCATATCCAGAAGATCCTGTTTCATTCTGGTTTTTCTTGACCTCCATATCTTACAGTCTTTCCACCCACTCTTCTGAGATTGCTTCTGAGCCTCTAAGATGTGATATAAATGTCCCATTTGTAGGAGCAACCCTCACTTACTTATTCCCTGCACTTTGATCAATTGTGAGTTTCTGCACTGACTGTCATCCACTGCACAAAGAAATTTCTCTGATGAGGTCTGAGAGAGAGTTCCAGTAAACTACAGGGAGAGGCACATGTTTATAGGGCAGTTTGATATAAATAGCAGTAGCTTGACCTTTGGGGCCTGTAAGCTCCCCAACCATGTGATCTTAACCAGACTTACAGTGCCAGGCATGTGTTTTCTCCTATGGAGCAGGCCTTAAATACAGTTAGAAAGTGGTTGATTACCTCCATAACATCAGTGCCACTAATACACCCTTGGGCGTAAGTATCTAACCATATCAGTCATTTAACATCTGTCTAACCTTTAGAATCACACAACAAGAGTTGATGGCTCCTGAACTCCTTCCTTTCACCTCTCTATTGATCCCAGAAGACAAATATGCCTCATGTCATGTACACCAACTGACACCGGCTTATGTACACAATCTTCTGCAGAAACACTTTTGTTCCTCAGTAAGATCCTAACTGACATAGGGTCCAAAGATTACAGGATGAGATGAGTTCAGGGTTCTGTTGTCACCTGAACTGATGCTGATGGCAAAGATAAGGTATTACTTAGAGCTCTTTAGACATTATGTAGAAAGTATATATTTATAATCTTAGGACACCCCCTACCCACTTTGGGCTATTTTCACTTCTAAGACATGATCTTCCTTATCTCTCCATTAATAAAGTCCCCTATGATATTTTTGAAAGAAAATGTCCTCCAAATAGAGGGGCTTTATTAGGAGGTGTGGCCTTTTGGGAGGAAGTGAGTCACTGTGGAGGTGGACTTTGAGAACTCATAAGTGCTCAAGCCATGCCCAGTGAGAAAGACCACTTCCTGCTGCCTGCCTAGCAAAATATAGGACTCTCGGCTCTATTGCCATGTCTGCCTTCATACTACCATATCACACTATGATGATAATGGACCAAACCTTTGAAAATATAAGCCATCCCAATTAATTGTTTTTCCTTCATAAGAGTTGCCATAGCCATGGTGTCTCTTCACAGCAATAGAGACCATAACTAAGACTTCCCATGTTGTGAGACAAGAATGACTATTCAGGATGTGAACTGGGGCGAACCATGGGATAGAAAGAGCAGATAGACTAGACTTGTCCATAACACTTGTGATTCCTTAGACAAAATACAAATGAAAACTTCTGTTCCATGACCTGAGCCATTCTTTCCCCATTCCCATTCAATCCTACACTATGGAGATCCTTGAAATTCAAATGCAGACACTCCAATTTATATGTCCAATGTCTGCCTATGTCTTATGTAAATAGACCTTTTTTTATGGTTTGGCTTGGAGTGTGGCCAATGGAAGCATGGTGTATCTTTGGGAGGAGGAGCAGAGAATATGCTTTTTGCATCCATGCAGGACCAATGTCTCAAACCGTCATCTAGGGAAAAGATGCATTGGCAGAGATGAATCTGGCTTCCCTCCGTCTCCTAGTCCCATAAGGAGGACATGATGGGAACATACCTTCCCAGACCTGTGAAATGTGAGGCCAAAAAAATAGTCCTGAATCTTGTTATGACCTATTTTACAGAATGAGGAAATGAACACCTGGGCGTGGATACCATGCGGATCATTCAGGCAAAGGAAAGGAGTAGAAAGATGTGGAACTTGAAGAAGACAGCTGCAGTGTCAGATCCAGAACTTCAGTACTGTACAGGTTATCCCATGGTGTCTTTGCAGGAAATGGCAGCAGGTGACCCAGAATGATTTCCTTGGACCTCTAGGGCAATTGTCTTAGAGTTTAAAAGAAAACCTTCTTCAGGACAGGCAAGCTGCAAATCTCAGTAACTTCCTGAAGGAACAGAATAGAGATGAGAGAGTAAGACACCCAGGCTGTTTTAAGTTAAACTGGAATTTTTTTAATTCAAATATTTTTTTTAAAAAAAAAGTCCTCAGAAGCTTTTCTTCTGCTGTTAAGGACACCACCAAGGATCACATAAACTTTCTCACCTCCAGAACCCCGACCTCTAAAGCAAAGAATGTGACTGATTGAATGATAGCGAAGCCGCAAGGACGTCTGTCTGTGCACAGGACCGTCAAAAGTGGCGCTTGTTGTGTTGAAAGAAAATTGAGGTTTTTGTGAGAGCTGTAACAAGATACCTCCTCTTATCATAATAGGTCCTCATCCAAGTAGCTTTCCAGTCTGGACTGCACTGTGGGAAATGAGTATTCTCTTTCTTAGCAGTTCAAAGACCAAAATGAGCACCAAGGAATCCTTACTATTGGTATCTCTGTGCTATAATTATTCCATTTGAAGATTGACTTATTTGGGCCCTTTAGCTTTAAACTTGGAGAAGTGCATTCCTCAAAGTATGAGAAATGCTTAATGAGATTTAATTTTTATGCCTTTTGTAGTTGTAGTCTCTAAATTGAAGAAGTTGAGAATTCTCAGTTAATGTAAGACTTTAAGTAATAAAATAATAGTTTCACCAAAATACAGCAATCCACTAGTGATTTCTTTTGATTCCTGATATATGTATAAAACAATGACAGAGATGAAGTGTGGTTTATTTTTAATTTAGTAAAGTACATGGTAAAATTTACAGGCTGAGCTTTGTTTGAGGAAGAGAACAGTCAGGTTAGGGGCAGTCATAATGAAACTCCAGAGCTTTTTAATCATGGAGAACTGAAACCCATTTAAAAAAAACTGCTTCCTGCTTGCCCCCAACTCCCTGGCAATCATCACCCTACTTAATGTTGCTTTTAGTTTGACTCCATACCTCAAATGGATAGGGTCTCACAGTGGGTATTTCTTCTTGATTAGCTCATTTCCTTTGGTATGGTGCCCTCCCGATTCATCCATGCTGACTAACATGTAACAAGATTCCCTTCTCTCTTAATAAAAGTGTTGGCTCATCGTCGGTGCACACCATGCTTTCCTCGTCTGCTCACCCACTGGTGGTTATTTGGGTTGTTTCCATCCTCAGACAATTACAAATGGCACAAATGTGGAAAAACCTACTCTCAGGTATCCATTGCCTTTTATGACAGGAAGGTCTGTATTCATGCAGAACTATGTTGAAAGTATTCAACTCTAATAAAGAATTACTTATAAACAAATTTATGTTCAAATCAACTTATTTTAAGTGGAAGCTTACTATTTTGCTTTTGACACGTTATTAACAAATTGGTTTAGGTGGACATACGTATCAATAGCTACTTTCATTTTGCTCATAATTTATTTCACAGTGATTTTTCTCTGACTATCAGAAATGAAATCTATTAGAAATAAATGGGATTTTCTTTTATTGGAGGGAAGGGTACCTTTGACATATTCTCAGGATGTATTCCTAAATCCCAAAACACAAAAGGTAAGCACAAACATGTAATATGTTTATGTACATGCATTGTTTTCTCTGTATTCTAAACCCATGTCTCTTATCAAGTCTTTCAGTGTTGTATTCTTGTATTGTTGCTGTTTCTATCTCCATACTCTATTATATTTCCTGTTAGACATTAGCTTCATTTCATTGGGTTCTTTCTCTCTTAAAGTTAATGTCATTTCTGTATGTGAACACTCACCAGAAGTCAGGACTGTATCATTACTTTGCACATATTTTCCTTTTAATTCTCACACAGCTAGGAAGGGTTGTTTTTCACAAGTGGATAAAATGGGACTTCAAGTTGATGCCAAGTTCTCCAAGGATGCAAAGCTAAGAACCAGGATTCAATGATACCACTAGATGGTCTTAGTTGCTTGCTATTTGTAAGGAGGCTGCTAGTTTGTTCCCAGCCACTTAGCCCTGAAATAATCACACAGAAACTGTATTAATTAAATCACTGCTTGGCCCGTTAGCTCTAGATTCTTATTGGATAACTCTTACATATTTAATTTAACCCATTTCTATTAATCTGTGTATTACCACATGGATGTGGCTTACCAGCTAAAGTTTCCAGGGTCTGTCTATGGTGGGCTCCATGGCTTCTCTCTGACCCCGCCTCCTTTCTCCCAGCATTCACTTTAGTTTTCCCCACCTAGCTCTGTTCTTTTGCCCTATCACAGACCAAGACAGTTTCTTTATTCATTAACCAGTAAGAGCAACACATAGACAGAAGGACCTCCCACACCAGCTATTTATTTTTAAAATCTACCTATTAGAAATCATGTTGTAGTTCTGCTTGACTCACCAGTATATTTGAGGTCCTGGCTCATTGTTTTAGTGAACATGAAGAGGTGCAGCGTTAGGGCAGAACCCTCTGAAGGGGCTGTCCTTTCTCATCTAGCTGTCTATACCCATGTTGTTTATACTGTGTTGGAAAGCACTGGTTTCCCCTAACATTTATCTTAAGTTTTAAGATTAAGAATGCTACAAAAAATAAGGACAAAGTGCCAGGCTTACATTTAGGAAATGAAGGTCCAGACTTATAAATGTAGCCTACATTCTGCCTATAACACTCAGGAGTTGTGCACAGCAAGTCTTTAGGCCTCTGTGTGAGCTAGGGTGGGACCTGAGCAGCTGCCTAGGCTTCCTTCAAATATTCCTCCCATGGCCTAAGTCCCAGCAGGACAGCAAGCTTTCGTTGCCATCTTTCTACCCATCTTCAGCACATCCTGAAGGCTAATTGGAAGCTCTCATAGAGAGCTAATCTTGCAGGCTTTCCTGCCCTCACAGTCCCTCTGCCCTTCTGAAAGCACAAAACTCACAGTTGAAGCAAGTCACTTTTTCCCTTGGGGAGCTGAATCCAAACACTAACTCATCTCTGCAGGCCTGTAATTAAATCTGGTGTGCAGGTCACTAGTGCCACTGGGTCAGGAGACAGACAAAAAGACACGTGAAAGAAATGGCATTTGTTTCTTGGATGGCGCTGGTGTTTCTCTGAGAGGAAGGTCCTGGCAGCCACACAGTGGAGTCCCTGTGACTGGAATACTCGTGCTTCTCAGGACCTGCCAGTTGGCTCCAAAACAGTTCTCACAGATCAAGGGCTATCTGGCTCACTCATCCCTTGAAACTGAAGCCCTTTGCTGGTGGTCTGTCTGCCCCAAGAGATATTTTCCTACATCACTACCTCAGATTCTAAGCAGCAAAGTGGTTCATCCTTGACTGTGTGCTGCAATTAACTGGTGGACCAAGAAAAACCTCTGAATTCTATTCCAAGGATTTTGGTTTAGTCAGGCTAGAGCAGTACCTATGAATGCATTTTTTCTATAGCTATTCATTTTCCTAATTGACAAAACTTACATATATACATGCATGTATATTCATATACATATAGTATCATGTGTGTTTTATAACACACACACAGTAATCAAATTAAATAGCCTCTATTCTTAATAGCTTTTACTAACATAGTATTAGAAAACCATCTGTGGTGGTACACACCTATAATCATAGCACTCAAGACACTGAGGCAGGAGGACCAAGAGTTCAAGGCCATGTTGAGCTAAAGAGCAAGGTTTTATTTCAAAGCATAATACAGTAAAATATGTTATTATGTGGTCACATTGTGTCTTACAATGGTTCTCTTGAACTTACTACTCATATATTCTTTGGCCAATGTCTTCCAAACTCATACATCTCTCTCTGACCCCTGGTACCTATTTTACTCTCTATTTCTGTAAATTCTAAAATGTTAGGTCATGCATGTACGTGAAATACAGCAGTATTTGTCGTTTTGTGTCTGGCTATTTGGTTTAGCATAATAAATTCCAGTTTTATCCATGTTGCCACAAACGTCAGTATTTTCTTCAGGTTTAAAATTGGGTAATATTCCATTGTGTATATAAGACCAGATTTTTAAATAATTTGAATATGTTATTTAAGCATGTGGTGTCTTTTGGTCATATTAATCCTGCATTCCACTCTCTAACTGCCCCCATCCATCACCAACCTCATCCCAAATTCACGTGTGTGTGTGTGTGTGTGTGTGTGTGTGTGTGTGTGTGTGTGTGTGTGTGTTTTAATACCTCATGGAGTCCAGTTTGTGCTGCCCATATACTCATGAGTATGGGACTGTTCACTAAAGTGTGATCTGCCTACCAGTGGCTGCACCCTTAAGGAAAGTCGCCTCTTCCCCTCCAGAAGCCATCGACTGTCAATAGTTTCTCAGGTAGGGCTGGGGTTTCATGACTCCCCCATACAAATTTCATGCTGGAATGTTTACTGAATTGATATTTTTGCTGATCTTGTGCAGGCAATTGCAGCTGCTATGAGAATAACTCAGAAGACACTACTTCACTCTGGTTCCCCCTCCCCACCTCTTGTTCTTACACTGCTCACACACAGCTCTTTTTTGCAGGAGTGATATAGATGTCCCATGTGTGGCTGAACACTTCACTAACATGGTCTGCACATTGATTAGTTGTGAGTTTCTAAATTAATGAACCATTCACTTCACAAAGAAATACCTCTGATGAAGTCTGAGAGCTCCACTAATCTATAGGTATAGGGCTATGAATTTAGAGGAATGTTTGATGCTGTGCCCATTAGCAAAATGGTACTTACAGTTTTACTGAGATTTACAGTACCAAGCATGTGTTTCCTCATATGGAGTGGTCCTTAAAGCCAATCAGTCAGAAAGTAGCTTGTTGTTCACATAACGTTCATACCGTTATTACACCCAGGGGCATATCTTGCCAACTCAGTCATTATTGTAGCTCAGAGGATTTGCAACTGTGTCAGATGACCACCCCCTTCTGCCACACACACACACACACACACACACACGCACACGCACACGCACACACACACACATACACAGAGCCATATAGTACTTTCTGGTGCTACGAAAAAGCTAGGCACTAGGGAGGAAGCTTCCAGGTCAGTACCAACTCTGCTTCTTTATGTCCTATGACCAAAGTATGGCCACATTTTCTTTAGCCAATCATCTACTGATGGACACTTCAGGTTGTCTCCATTTCTTATTTGTTGTGAATGATGCTGTAATGAACATGGGAATTCAGATGGCTCGTTAACATATTGATCTAATTTTCTTTTAATATATACCTAGAAATAGGAGTGTCAGATCATATGACCACTCTATTTTTAACTTGTTTTTTAACTTTTGGTTGTTTGGGTTTTTTTGAGACAGGGTTTTTCTGTGTCGCCCTAGCTGTTCTGGAACTCACTCTGTGTATTCCAGGCTGACCTTGAACTCACAGAGCTCTACCAACCTCTGCCTCCCAAGTGCTAGGATAAAAGGCGTGAGCCACTACACCTAGCTGTTTGCTTGTTTGTTTGTTTGAAGAAACTTCTGTACTCTTTTGTGTAGGGGCTGCATTAAGAATTTACCTGTCAGCCGGGCGGTGGTGGCGCACGCCTTTAATCCCAGCACTCGGGAGGCAGAGGCAGGCGGATCTCTGTGAGTTCGAGACCAGCCTGGTCTACAAGAGCTAGGTTCAGGACAGGCTCCAAAGCTACAGAGAAACCCTGTCTCGAAAAATCAAAAAAAAAAAAAAAAAGAATTTACCTGTCTAACAAATTCCCATGTCTTCCGATGTTGCTGGCCAAGAAAAGAACCATAGGTAGTCAGAAGGCAATAGTTGCAGTCCCTGAGATACTGATTTCATTATTCAAGCTAACTATGGATATTATATTAATCTTTATGCTTACCACACCTGCAGTGTTCTTATCTCTACTGTTTAGTTTTCCTTTTTATTTTCTTCTTCTTTCATACATCTGTCATGAAAAAGGGGGTGCACGAACTACAATAATTAAAATAAGCAGACAGACTTTCCTTCTTGTCCTACTAAATCATTAGACTTGAAACTAGCTACTTCAAATTTTATTTCATTATAAGAGATGAAGAACAAGCAAGACCCCACCAAAACAGATCTTTGAATAATACCTTCCTAATAAAATAAATATTGGAACTGAGGTCACAGATCAATGGCTCCTGTAATCACACGAGAGTCAAATGAAGTTCTTGTGTTTAACAAGGAATATTCATAGTTGTCTCCAATGTGGGCTCAGTTTTAACCAGATAGATGTCTGGAGTGTGTTTTCTGTACTTCTGGCTGGGCTTCTCTCTGTTCTCTTCAGGCAGGAAGAAAAACAGAGAAAGTTAAAAGGAAGTGGTTTGTGTTGGCATTCCTTATCTCATAGTTCAGACTCCTGTGCTAGGGTATGGAGCCAGAAAGAACGAGAGTGTGAGTCAGATGCCCTGGCAATATATTTACTGCTAGTAAGAGAGTGGTGTGTTTCAATCCACCTTGTTCTGACTAACCCTAGCCCCCATCAAATGTCCTTTGTACAGAACGCTGTGTGCAAACAGTCTCTTATAACTATTTTTAGTCTATCAGCAGTTTTCTTCCACTTACATGTGGTTAAGGAAGGAGGTTTTAGAGCTAAATAATAATGCTAAAGCCATTGTTTCTTAGCCAACCCATCTGTCTCTCTCCAAAAGAATACTTAAGAAAAATGTGAGTAGAAGCATCACTATTAGACAACATAAAATTGTCTACTATTAATAAGACGTTAAAATTATTGTCTTTTTAAACAGTTGCTTTTTATTATTAATAATGAATTCCTTGTCATGTACCACACAGCTTCATGCATACACAAAAACATCTGGATTCTTTTCAAGTTGCCACTTTGACTCTTTGCTAATCATTTTTATCTTGGTAGATACTTTCTGCTATATGTTGACTTTACATTGAACTCTTCAAAAAATGAAAGCCTCAAACAAGAACAAGATAATTATGAAGCAAGTTTGGAGGATAAAGGAGAATCAATTCTTAGAGAAATGTTCCTTATTATCACTCCAAGGGGGACCCTGAATAAGATCCATCGTCTGTCATGTGTCACTAATGATCTCCGCCTTTCCCAAGCAATTCACTCTAAATATGAGACAGAGAAAACACGTATGGTTGAAGGAAACAGATACTGTATCTTGTTATCATTTCTCATCTATGAGTAATTTGTCTATCAACTCTCCTGGGGTAGATAAGAGAAAGGGAGGAAAGAAAAAGGAAAAGAAGAAAGAAAGGAGAGATGTTAAAGGCGGCTGCTATTTTAGAAAAGATAGAATAAAAGACAAAATATTTCAATAATTTTGCTATTAACAGCAAAGCTCCTTGTTTTATTTTCAAAGTCTAAAGTGCTAGTCAGAATTTAATTAACTATTATTATGCCCAAATTATTTCATTGAATTACCTGAAGTTTTTGTACTAAAGATTTCCTACCTTAAAATGAAGTTTAGAAGTTCATGAATGTGATAAATATTTATTGTTAAAGTGCTCATTTTCTCTCTGTTGTGGTCAACTAACCTGAAGGAAATCAAGGAAAAGTAAAAACACAGTACTATCTTCAACATTTCAACCTGGAAAAGCCATGGGTTTGCGTATAGAGACACAAATATTTGTCATGAAATAAAATGGGGTGGGAAGGGGCAAGAAACAGTCAGTGGGGTCAAAGAGACTTGACTACTGTTACTCAAGTCAGCAGGAGAGGGCCTTGGGAAGTAGGAACAGAGGGATCGCAACAGTGCAGACAGGTTGAAAGGAAAACTCAGAAGGTAATAGACCTCCGCAGTTGGCAAACATGAGTGAGCACTGACCAGGAGTAGAGCTGCTTCGTAAACTAGTCTGAGCGGTGTGGGCTCCTCGGAGCAAGCAGATGGGAAATGCAGGGCACTCTTCCTAGCAGTAGGTGTGAAAATGTCTAATCTCAGTCATTTATAGGGATTGGAAAGAAAGTGTCCTAGGCTGCAGGAGAAATACAAATGTTTGTAGGCAAAAGGAGGAAGCAGAAGAAGGGCAAAGCATAGGAGTAAACACTAGATAGAGAAAAGCAACTGAATTTGTAAGCTGGAAGGCACATTAAGGCTCCTCCTTGTCAGGTATGGGAGGGACGAGGGAGGAAGTGAGGAATGAGGGAAACATGCATCCATAGAGATTGGGGGTAGAAAGCATTGATATCAGACGGATTTGTAAAGCTGGGGTCTCTAAACACTGTTAGAGCCGAGGAATCCCTAGCACTGAGCTCTTGTGGAGAAACTAGTCAACCACACCTTGCTGAGCTTGAGTGAAGGCCTGACAGAGGCAGTGAGCAATGAACATGAACTTGTAACAGCTCAGGGCTTAGTTTCCGAGGAGAGAAAATCCAAATCAAAGGCAAGGTGGTTTCACCAAGAGGGCAGCCGATGCAGCGGTCATGACTGCATTGCCACAGATAGAAAGTGGTCACTTGGGATGAAATGCCAATGAAGGCCCCATGAGAATAGTGGGTTGACAGACTAAAAGGGGAAGTAGTGGGGAAAATAATCTTGGTTAGTATGTGGTGGCTTCCTACTGAAAAACAAAGTTTGTTCAACAAACTGTTCCTGGTGATCCAATCGGGGCTATCTTTAGTTCAGGGTTGTTATCTGAGCGTGAGCTCCTATGAAGGTAGAAGTGATTTATATATACACTCCTTTAACAGGGGCAAATCAAAGAGGCTGTAGCTTTGGATAAAGGCACCCCATTTGCTGACAAAATTTATAAGTTGACCCAGGGGGGTGAGGGTGAGGCTGAAGCTTCCTGGAGGGGGCTCAACAGCAAATTGTGACAGAAATAACACAGAGTGGTAACCATTCTGTCCAGACTCCCAAGAGGGCTCCTGTCTCGCGATGGACTTTACCTTGGAAAGGCAAAATGAAGAACCGGTGTCTTCCGTGTGACATGCAATAATGATCCTCACTAAACCCGTTATGGGATTTCTGGGTAACTCTATCCATTTCCGGAAGGAAAGCATTTGAGCTCAGCAAGTTGAAGGACCTTGCTCAGGCCTACATAGTCACTAATGAGAATTCACACCCGGTTCTCTTTCCCACCACAATCCGCATCCTTGCACACACATGCCCTCTGGCTCCTGGAGCTTCAGTGTGTCCACATATAAAAGGAAGGCACCTACCACATGGTTTCTAATGTTGGCTTGGTCTTCAACTTTACACTCTGATTTTACATAGGGATGGACAAATAACCATTGGGGTACAGGAAACTCAGTGTAACTTACCTTATAATGCATTACCCTTCTAATTTAAGACCACTATGTTTGCTTTTTCTCTCTTTTCCTTTTTATTCATTCTTTGTGTCTTTCACATCATGCATCTCGATCCCATTAATTTCTCACCCCTTCATATCAGCTCTCTGCCCTTGCAACCCTGCAAAAAATAAAATAAAATAAATTTTAAGAAAAAAACTTTCTTATCATCATGGAAGCTGTGGTGTGACATAGTGAGTCACTCAGTGACCCTTTTATCCATATATCTCTATGTGTAAGTGTTCATTGCGTAGAGACTTTGGTCTGGTTCAAGGCCGCTGACGTCTGCTTTCCTATTAATACTGGGCCTTCACTGGGACTCCTCTTGGTTATCCTGTTGTTGCCCTGTGTCATGGAGATCCTGCAGCTTTGGGTCCACAGGTCTGGTTCCTTCATATGCTCCAGCAGATACTTGATGGGACAGATGTTGGGGTGGGCCACCAGCTCCCCCCTGTCTTCACCACCAGGGTGAGCATGTCTGCATTGCCCTGGCTAGTTCACCCTTGCAGTGATGAGCAAGGGGCAGGACCAGTCTCTTGCTTTCACATCCTCAGGGTGGGTTCTCCCACACCTGCACCTTCAGGGCTAGCTCTACTGTGTTGGCCATGCTAGGGTGTAGGGGCCACTCTCCCAAGTGCTGCAGCTGGTGAGGGACAGGAATGGCTCTCTCACTCTTACGACCTCAGGGCCAGCTCTCCCACTTGCCACAGGCTGCGAGGTGTGAGCGTTCGGGGTGGGGTGGACCTCTCCTCTGCCCACACTACCATATAGCAGATGAGGGGCAGGACCAGATTTCCCATGCTCATGTTCTCGAGGCAGTTCACCTGCACCCCATCAATAGGCTCAGCTCTACTGTGCTGCCAGGTGAGGTGCAGGGTCCACTTTCCCAAGTGCTATAGCTGGTAAGGGGAGGAGTCAGTTCCCTTGCCCACCACAGAAGGCAGGGGCAGAGGGGAGGGCATCTTTCCCTCGCTCTGACCACCACACGGCACATGAGGGGGGTGTGACCAGCTATTCCACTCTCACACCCTCAGGGTCAGCTCACCTGTGCCTCTTCCCAGGAGAGGAGCAGGGCCTGCTTTCCTGAGTGCTGCCTCTGGTATGGGGGAGGGCCAGTTCACTCTTCTGTCTCAGGCAGTGAGGGATGAAGGGTAAGGGGAGGTATCTCTCCCCTGCCCACACCGTCACATGAATGAGGAGCAGTGTGGACATTTGTCCCATTCTCACAGATCTTGGGCTGGCTCACCCTTTCACCAACAGGGTTGGCTCTATTGTGCTGCCCAGGTGATGTTTAGGGCCTGCTCTCCCATATGCTGCAGCTGGTGAGGGGCAGGGGCAGCTCTCCCACCTGCCTCAGACATTGGGGCGGGGGTTTCATCTCTCCTCTACCCATGGCAGCTGAGGGGTGGTGCCAGATCTCCCAATCTCCCATGGTCCTGTCCTCAGAGCTGGTTCATCTGTGAACCCCCACATCCCCCCCCCCCTTTATCAGGGTCAGCTCTGCTGTGCTGCCCAGGTAAGGAGTAGTAGTTCTCTCTCTTCTGAGTGCCTAAGCCTGGGAGGGGCAGGACCAGTTCTCCCTCAAAAGTTACAGTCAGTGAGGGTAGAAGCCAACTCTGTACAGTCCTATCTTCTCTGCCTTTGGTGGTATCAGGAGCCTCAGACATCTACACAAAACATGACTGCAACAGAGCCATGAACCTAGACTTGGGCCCCAGCAGCCGAAGCCTAGACATCATCAGGGCCCTAGGTGGCTTGAGCTCAGCCTGCCCCTGTTCACCATAATAGTGCCCTGGGAGGGTAGGGTGGGGCGGCTGTGTTTTCTCCTCAAAGCCTAGAGCAGGCCTGCATGTGGGTCTCTTGGATCACTTAGTTCATCACAACAACACCATCTTCTAAACATGTAAGAACATATGTCTAAGATGAATGCCACAGGAAGGTATTTCCTCAGAGAATGTTAAATATATGAATTGCACACAACTTAGTATGAACACTGAGTATTTGTTCCATCCACACTTTGAAGATAGAAGTCATTAAAGTTAAATTAAAATCACACAATGCAATAAAAAGTATATCAATTACCGATACCTTTGTGTAAGACACCAACCAGCTTTCAATTTGACGCATTTCTTTTCACTGATTGACAGAATCTGATCACTGAGAAGTGATTCTCTATATCTATTGTGTTGCATTTGGTAAAATGCTCTGTACTTTCTGCTGAGAACATTAATGTTTAGTCAGAACGCTCACAAGAAATCTCCAGTTGCGAAGATAGAGCAAGAACAGAAGGAATAAACCAGTTAGATCATTCATCTCCAGTGATGACTGACCAAGAATGACATCTCAGGAAAATTCCATACTCAAAGTTGCTTCTAAGTACAACATTAGACATAAAATTAGCCAGACTTGGGAGGCAAACTGTCCTTAAGAAAGTCCCTATCTGAACACTTTACTCACTAGCAGAGTAATACTTATTTTCATTCATATTTCTACTATACAAAAAAGATATGATAATTATAATGTATTGTCCACATGTATGGTCAAAAGAAAGGAGAGTGTGGGCTTTATATTTGAAGAAAGCAAGAAAAAAGGGGGTTTGAGAAAGGGAGGAAAAAAACATCTGCCAACCTCTGAATTTCGTTTTCGGGGATTTCTATCTTCTGTTTAAATTACAAAGTGAATACTGTCTTTTGAAGTTGTTACTTATGCAGTAAAATTCTCCTAGTGAATGGCTGTTGGCGTTTTATTGTTTTGCAAATGATGGCATTTCAGTTTCCATTAATAGTGAACCTGAATCTATGAGTGGTTGGTACAATCAGTAGATCTGACAGAAAACTCATAATGCCATCCCCCCCAACTGTGACATGAAAGTATTCTCATACAGTGTCCTCAAAAAATAATCTGGGGTAATTTCAGTTATTAAATTTGAAATAGAACAAGCCAATATACCATGTAGTTAGTAATTCTTAACTAAAAATTTGCTTGTTCCCATATCCACCCTTCCTATATCCCAACCATCCTATTCCCCCAAGCTCTTCCCATCCTCCACTTCACACTTTTCTCTCCCCATCCCCCCTCCCCCCATGCCACCCCACCCCCATGTTCCCATTTTTTGTCCGGCAATCTTGTCTACTTCCAGTATCCAGGAGGATAACTATATGTTTTTCTTTGGGTTCACCTTCTTATATAGCTTCTCTAGGATTTTTTACGAATTATAGGCTCGATGTCCTTTATTTATGGCTATTATATATCTTAATTAAGGGAGCCATTCTAGGGTTGGCAGAGACTTGACTCTAGAGGGGTTCCCAGGTGTCCAGGAAGACGCCCCCAGCTAGGTCCTTGGGCAGCTGAGGAGAGGGTGCCAGAAATGTCCAGATCCTATTGCCATACTCATGAATATCTTGCATATCACCATAGAACCTTCACCTGGCATTGGATGGAGAAAATGACAGAGCCCCATATAGGAGCACCGGACTGAGATCCCAAGGTCCCAATGAGGAGCAAAAGGAGGGAGATTATGAACAAGGAAGTCAGGACCCGTGAAGAGTGCGTTTACCCATTGAGACGGTGGGACAGATCTAACGGGAGACCACCAAGTCCAGTTGGAATGGGACTGATGGAACAGGGGACCAAACCAGACTCTCTGAATGTGGCTGACGGCGGAGGAGGACTGAGAAACCAAGGACAACGGCAATGAACATGACCTCTACAGCATGGACGGGCTCACTGTGAGCCTTGTCAGTTTGGTTGCTCACCTTCCTGGACTTAGGGGGAGCTGGGAGGACCTTGGACTTAACATAGTGAAGGGAACCCTGATGGCTCTTTGTCTTGGAGAGGGTTGGAGTGGTGGGGGTATGGGTGGAAGGGAGGGGAGGGAAGGGGGAGGATATGGAAATCTTTAATAAAAAAATAAATAAATAAATAAAAATAAAAACCCTAAGACCATTAAAAAAAAATTTGCTTGACACCTACCATGAAACATCAGAATTTAAAAATGAATTGTTTTCATCTTTTCCTTACTATCAGTAGGCTAAGTATTATGACTTGCCATTGATGTTTAAAGTGTTTAGGTAAAATTACATCTTTAAAACCTCCAAATGATCCAGCAACTCTCGATCATTCCCAAAGCCAGCATTCCACTGCGGAGTGTAAGAGCTTCATTTGTTCAGTTTTCCTCCCGCACAGCCTGCCAAGCCATGGGCTGAAGACCAGACTTGCCTAAACCCGCAGAAAGAAAGACAATCCCACACGCTGCATGGGGAGCTGGGAGCTTTTGTTCTAGTTGGCTATGGGGTAGTTGTGTGCCCAGGTCTCTGGACTTTCTTACTTACCTGAACTAGGATTTTTTTTTTTTTTAATCTCAGAATGAGTGCACAGCTAAGAAGATGTAACTTGGTTCTGGCAAGTATGTGTATGCAGGGAAGTCCACATTCCATGGCATATTTGAGAAACACAGGTCTGTTGATCTCTGTGAAAACTGAGCAGAGCATTTAGTGAATAACATCCTCTGCATTTTCTATTTCTTTATTTTATCTTTTCATAGAAAAAGTCATGTCAAGTTAGTCATAAAGTGTGCAAGCAATCTAAACCCCTGAATATTGGCAGAATATTCATAAGTGAGTAATAGTTATGACTTATTCTTTCTTTCATGCCTACGTGCTTAGTCACTTGTGATTAAACCTTCATCATCTTGGAACAAAGTTACTGTAAATATCATAGATAAATACACCAAATTAAACACTGGATGAAGCATCAATTGCTGCACGATTTTATCACAAAGACAAGGTACAACTCATCTCTGCCTTTCTCCTAAGCAAATGACCTGAATACCATGCGGTATCCACCCACATCTAAAACTGATCATCCTAGTCATCCGTCTTTTCTATCAAGTTTTATTCTTTGATAAAAATCCCATGGGTTTTCCCTTCAAAATAGGTAGGAACAAAACTTGGACTATTTCATTTTTATGATACCACTGATAATGCTGGATTCAGTTTTAGTACTTTTATATTTATGTTAAGTAGTCTAGACAAAACAATGGGGTTCTTGGGTTTTATAGCATCGTGTGTGTGTGTGTGTGTGTGTGTGTGTGTGTGTATGTGTGTGTGTGTGTACGTGCGCACATGCATGTGTACGCGTGCAGAAAGAGGTCAGAGGACAACTTGTAGGAACTGGGTTTTTCCTTCCACCATCAGTTCCTAGACCCAAACTCAGGTAATTGTTTTTTAAGCTAAGTGATCTACAAGTTGAGTCTGACTGTCCTTTTGTTATTGTTGGTGTTGCTTTCTAATTAACTGTATTTGGAAATGTGCTTCCATTTTCAAAAGCAGTTTACATCTGTGTATATTGTTCTAATTACTTGGAAGAGTTTCATGACTTTCCAAGCAATATAGTATTTATAATAGACTCTTACAGGTCTAACACGGAAGTGGGATTTTTCCAAACGGAAGGGGTTCTCATATGATTTTTCATCTGATGATTATGGTTTCCATGGCTTCTCTGAAACATTCCAGGAGTGAAATGTGAGTCCCAGGCAGCAGCACTGGGATTATGGAGGATAAGAAGAGCTTATGAGGGAGTGCCTTGATACTGAATTCACTTCCAGTGTCGGCACCATACAAGAGTTCGAAGTGTAAATATCTACATATTGTTCTAGATTTAATTTTTTTTGGTTTTGGTTGTCTCAAAGTGAAAACAAAGTGCTGGTGGGAAAGAAAAAGAAGACTAACCACTTTTGAATGTAATCATGACTTAGTAGAACAGAATAAATTATATATTTTACAATGTGCTAAAGCAGAAGCCAAAAATGATCTCTACTCAACAAAAGGCTGATATGGTTTAATTGTGTTAAAAATATCATTTTTTTAGAGTTCAGTTATTTTTAAATACATGGGGGAAATTGCCTTTCTCCTTTAAATTTTTTTCTGCCAGCAATTATCAAAAATGGAAGAGAAAACTGAACTCCGTATATTTCAGTCATAAACTTTTAATGCTATAGAATAATATTGTTGGAATAAATAATAAATAATTCACAATCCTCAGGATAAACCTGTCCTGCACATTACCAGAGTGAAGGGATAGGTTTTGAATTATCTTCAAGGACAACTTCAGCATAAACTTGAATACCAAGATAAACTTTAAACTTTTAATAAAAATATTGTTATACAAGACTGTGGTTTTTAAAGTGTGCTGTTAAGTTGCTGGTGTGAGATTTCTCCACTTTCATTATGTAGGCCCTTAGTGCTATGAACTTTCCTCTTAGCACTGCTTTCATAGTCTCCCTTAGTTTTGGATATGTTGAACCTTCATTATTGTTGAATTCTAGGAAGTCTTTAATTTCTTTCTTTATTTCTTCTGTGACCATGGGTGATTAAATTGAGCACTGGTCAGAACACCTAAAAGCTCTAGAACAAAAAGAAGCAGACTCACCCAAGAGGAGTAGACAACTGGAAATAATCAAATTGAGGGCTGAAATCAATAAAATAGAAACAAAGAAAGTAATGCAAAGAATCAATGAAACAAAGAGGTGGTTCTTTTAGAAAATCAAAAGATAGACAAACCCTTATCCAAACTAATCAAATGATAGAGAGAGAGAGAGAGACAGAACATCCAAATTAACAAAATCAAAAATGAAAAGGGAGACATAACAACAGACACCAAGGAAATCCAGAAAATCATTAAACCATACTACAAAAGCCAGTACTCCACAAAATTGGAAAATATAAAAGAAATGGGAAATTTTCCAGATAGGTATCACAAACCAAAATTAAATTAAGACCAGGTGAACAATTTAAATATAACCTACAAGGAAATTGATGAAGTCATCTAAAGCCTCTCAACCAAAAAAAGCCCAGGACCAGATGGGTTTCAGTTAAGACTTCTACCAGAACTTCAAAAAAGCATTAGCACCTATACTCCTCAAATTAATTCACATAATAGAAACAGGAGGAACATTGCCAAACTCTTTTAATGAGGCTACAGTTACTCTGATACCAAAACCACACAAAGACTCAACCAAGAAAGAGAATTATAGACCAATCTCCCTCATGAACAATGATGCAAAATACTCAATAAAATACTAACAAACCTAATCCAAGAACACATCAAAAAAATATTTACCATAATCAAGTCGACTTCATCACAGAGATGCAGGGATAGTTCAACATAAGAAAATCTATCAATATATATAATATATTGTAATATAATAATCCGCTATATAAATAATCTTAAAGAAAAAAACAATATGATCATCTCATTAGATGCTAAAAAAGCATTCAACAAAATCCAACACCCCTTCATGATGAAGGTCTTGAAGAGATCAGGGATACAGGAACATATTTAAACATAATAAAAGAATTATACAACAAGCTGACAGTCAGCATCAAATTAAATGCAGAGAAACTCAAAGCAATTCCACTAAAATCAGGAGAAAGACAAGGATGTCCACTCTGTCCATATCTATTCAACATAGTTCTTAAAGTTTTAGCTAGAACAATAAGAAAACAAAAGGAAATCAAGGGGATAAAAATTGGAAAGGAAGAAGTCAAACTTTTGCCGTTTGCACATGATATGATAGTATATATAAGTGACCCCCAAAACTCTACCAGAGAACTCCTACATCTGATAAATACCTTCAGTAAGGTAGCAGGATACAAGATCAACTAAAAAAAATCCCTAGCCCTCCTATATGCAATTGATAAAAAAGCTGAGAAAGAAATAAAAAAAAATCACCATTCACAATAGCCACAAATAACATATAATATCTTGGAGTAACACTAACCAAAAAAGTGAAAGACCTGTTCAACAAGGATTTTAAGTCTTTGAAGAAATTAAAGAGGATACCAGAAAATGGAAAGATCTACCATGCTTTTGGATAGGTAATAAATAATAATAAAACATAATAAAAATGGCAATCCTACCAAAAGCAATCTATAAATTCAATACAATCCCCATCAAAATCTAAACACAATTCATGAAAGAACAATACTCAACTTCATATGGAAAAACATAAAACCCAGAATAGCTAAAACAATCCTGTACAACAAAGGAACTTCTGGAGGCATTACCATCCCTGACATTAAGCTGTATTAGAGAGCTACAGTAATGAAAACAACTTGGTATTGGTATAGAAACAGACATGTTGACCAATTGAATTGAATCAAAGGCCCAGATATTAATCCACACACCTATGAACACCTGATTTTTGACAAAGAAACTAAAATTTTTACAATGGAACAAAGAAAGCATTCAACAAATTGTGCTGGAATAATTGGATGACAACATGTAGAAGAATAAAAATAGATCCATATCTATCACCATGCACAAACTCAAGTCCAAATGGATTAAAGACCTCAATATAAATCCAACCACAGTGAACCTGATAAAAGAGAAAGTGAAAAGTAGCCTTCAATAAATGGGCACAAGAGACCACTTTCTAAATATAACACTAGTAGCACAGACACTGAGAGCAATAATAAATAAATGGAACCTCCTGAAACTGAGAAACTTTTGTAAAGCAATGAAAACAGTCAATAAGACAAAAAAGGCAGTCTACTGAATGGGGAATTATTTTAACCAACCCCACATCAGACAGAGGACTGATCTCCAAAATATATAAAGAACTCATTAAATTAGACATCAAAATGCTAAATAATCCAATTAAAGATGGGGTACAGATCTAAACAGAATTCTCAACAGAAGAATCTCAAATACCTAAAAGACACTTAAGGAAATTTCAACATCCTTAGCCATCAGGGAAATGCAAATCAAAACGACTCTGAGATACCATCTTAAACAAGTCAGAATAGCTGAGATCAAAAACACCAATGATGGCTTATGCTGGAGAGAATGTGGAGTAAGAAGAACACTCATCTAGTGCTAGTGGGAATGCAAACCTGTACAGCTGCTCTGGAAATCAGTATGGCAGCTTCTCAGAAAATTGGGAATGAACCTACCTCAAGACCTGGTAATATCACTCTTGGACATTGACCTAAAGGATGATCAATCATACTACAAGGATATTTGTTCAGCTATGTTCATAGCAACATTATTTGTAATAGCCAGAACCTGGAAACAACCTAGATGCTCCTCAACCAAAGAATGGATAAAGAAAATGTGATATATTTACACAATGGAGTACTACTCAGCAGTAAAAAACAAATAACCTCTTGAAATTTACATGCAAATGAATGGAACTAGAAAAAACTATCCTAAGTGAGGTAACACACTCCCCGAAAGATGAGCATGGTATGTACTCACTCAATAGTGGATACTAGCTGTATAGCAGAAGATAACGAACCTATAGTTCATGACCCCAAAGAAGCTAAGTAACAAGGATAACCCTAAAAGAAACATATATAGACCCCCTGGGGAATGGGAAATAGACAAGGTCTCCTTAAAAAATTGGGAACATAGGGGTTGAGGGAGAAATGAGGGTGGAAAGGGAGAGGGGAGGGGGAGGAGAACTTAAGGGAACAGGATAGTTGAGAAGGGGGAAGAACAGAGATGAGAAAAAAGAAAGAGGTATCTTGATTGAACTATTATGGGGCTAGTGAAAAACCTGGCGCTAGAGAAATTCCCAGAAATCTACAAGGATGACCCAGCTAAGAACCTAAGCAATAGTGGAGAGGGTACCCAAACTGGTCTTTCCCTGTAGTCAGATTGCTAACTATTTTAAATGCTACCATAGAACCTTCATCCAGCAACTGAGACAGAGATCCACAGTGGAGCACTGGACTGAGACCCCAAAATCCACCCGAAGAGAGGAAAGAGATTATAGCAAAGAGGTCAAGACCATGATGGAGACCTACTGAAACAGCTTACCTGAGCTATGGAAGCTCACCACTAGGGCCTGACAGGGAAGGAACCAGCATAAGACCAAACTAGACCCTTGGAATGTGGGTGACAGTTGTATGACTGGGACAAACTGTGGATCACTGGCAGTGGGACCAGGATTTATCCCTACTGCCTGTACCAGCTTTTTGAAACCCATTCCCTTTGGAGGGATACCTTGCTCAGCCTAGGTATAGTAGGGAGGGCCTTGGACCTTCCCCAAAGCAATGTGCCTTACCATCTCTGAGGTTGGATGAGGGGTGAGATGGGGGGGCGGGAGAATTGAATGGGAGGAGGAGAGGAAGTGGTATCTGGATTGGTGTGTCAAATGAAAAAAGATTGTTTGTTTTTAAAAAGAAAGAAAAAGAAAAAACTGCAGTTATGGAACTGGGTTGAATTTTCCAGAGAACCCAAGTTCAACTCCCAGCATCCACATGGCCATTTACAACTGTCTGTAACTCCAGTTCCAGGGGATCTGACACCCTACACAGTCGTGTATGTAGGCAAACCCCAAGGTACATAGTAAATAAATAAATGGATAAATAAATAAAAGCATTTTAAAACTGCAGTTATTTCACATGTGTATGCACCTTTTGAGTTAATGTTGTTTTCATTCAAATTATTTCTAGTTCATTTGCCTTAAGCTCTTCTAACTTTTATAAGAAATAACTACTGCACTTTATCTGGTAAATATAGAGGTTCCACTTATCATGGTATGGGAAGCTGGAGAAGATTCTTAACACTTTCCTAAACTAATCTGGTCTCAGTGTAACAAGCAAAGACAACAGGGCATCCTGGCTCATGGCTACCGACAGCCTGTTGCAGGGACGCTGGCAACCCTGCAGACTGCTGTGTGCTCAGTACATAGCAACTGGATTTCTTCTTGGAAAAGGGACGCCAGGTCAAAATTTCTCTGTGGAGGATTCTCCATCTAGAAAATCGATTTCAATCCTGAAAGTAATAGTATTCACATTTTCTATACCCTTTGAATAATCTAATATTTTAATCAAGACATAAACATTATAAATTACATTTTTTCAATTATTTTATTATTTATCTAATTATTTTAAATTTCCTGATAACATTGTGTGTGTGTGTGTGTGTGTGTGTGTGTGTGTATACAACATGATGGCTTGAAGTACACAAGCCACCGTGGAATGGCTAAAATAGAACTAACAAGTTCATTACCTATGAAATTGTCTTCATTGTGAGAGTTAGCTTACTTTAATATTAATCTTTTTAGTTTGTTGTTTTGTTTTAGAGATAGAGATTCTCCATATAACAGCCCTGCCTGTCCTGGAACTCACTTTGTAGACCAGGCTGGCCTCAAAGTCACACAGCTTCACCTGCTTTTGCTCTGCGTCCTGGGTGCTGGGACTAAAAGCATGCACTACCACTGCCTGGCTTCTTATATTAGTATTTTTAAATAAAATTATTCCACAATTGTATTTATTAATTTTTTTGAGACAGGGTTTCTCTCTGTAACAGTCCTGACTATCCTGGAACTTGTTTTGTACCCTAGGCTAGCCTCAAACTCACAGAGATCTGCCTGTCTCTGCCTCCCAAGTGCTGAGATTAAAGGTGTGTGCTACCACCACCTGGCTATTCTACAATTTTAAATGCCTGCTATGAAATTTAGATAACAAAGTGATTTGATTCTTCATCAATAATACTAAAAACAGAAATTGAGAAGTGAGATCTTCATAAAAATTAAAATTTTATATCTTCTTTTTATTTTTTAGCTCATTTTCCTTTCTCACTAGATTTATGCTCATTTGATATAAATTTATTCACATATTATTTTACTTTTGAATTATATTAGTTTATGACCCTATTTGTACTTTTCTACAACAAAAATATAGACATTTAGTTTTAAACTTTTCGAACAATTTTTCAATGTTAAAATATTTATCATGAGGTATGTAATAATTTTATTAGTAAATTGTTTCTAAATACATTATATTACTGGATTATTTTCCATATAATTACATAAATATTAAAGTTGATAAATGAATAAATGAAAAACGATGCTGAGCATATTTCAAGGACGTGGATATGTCTGGTGTTTTCTCCCTATATTCTATATATGAATTTTATTTAGAGCTAGAGTAAGTTAAGGTTTAGCATACATTCTATTCTTTCTCTTTTTAAACTTTCTTTAACATTTTTTTTCTTTTATTGAAAATAGATTATTTTCTCACATAATATTATTATCCTGATTACTGTTTTCCTTCCTTTACTCCTCCCAGGTCTCCCCACTCCCCCTCCCATCTGGATCCACTCACTTCCTGTCTTGCATTGGAAAAAAACAGATTTCTATGAGATAATATTGAAATAAAGCAAAATATAATAAGATAAAACAATAACTATGACATCAACAGGACAAGCTAACAGAAAGAAAAGAGCCCAAGAGAAGGTACAAGAACCTAAGACCCATTGGTTTGTACATTCAGGAAGCCATAATGCATACACAGAGAACCTGGTGCAGACCCATGCAGGCCGTGCATGTTGCTTCTGTCTCTGTGAGCTCATATGGGCTTTGCTCATGTTGATTTAGAGGCCTGTGTTTTCCTAGTGTTCTCCATTCCCTCTGGCTCTTATACTCTTTTTGCCTCCTCTTCCATGGGGTTCCCTGAGGTCTGAGGGGCGGGATCTGACAGAGATACCCCAGTTAGGGCCGAATGTTTCATAGGGAAGAGAGGAGGAGAGAGCTTGAGAAGAGCGAGAGGGAGAGATAGAAGATGCGAGAGAGATCTCTCGGCTGAGATACATAGCTATCCGATCGTCTCGATCTAAGACCTCTCTCTCTCTCTCTCTCTCTCTCTCTCTCTCTCTCTCTCTCTCTCTCCTCCCTCTCCCTCTCCCCTCTCTCTCTCCCTCTCTCTCTGTAATGTCTGTCTGTGGGTCTCTGCATCTGTTTCTGTCTGCTGCAGGAGGAAACTTCTCTGAGGATGGCTGACCTATGAGTATAGCAGCTAATTCTACTCTTATTTGACATTTTATTTGAGATACCTACTAAAGCATCTCTTTGTAGATGCAAATAGAGGCATTTTATTATAGTTGTGACACAAGGCTTCAACCTTTGCACAATTTTTGTGCCCCAAATCATGCATCCATCTACTATGCAAAACATTTCTTTTGAGGACCTGCCAGCTGAAATGAGTTCCCTGTGCATCCATCTGTGTGGAAAGAAAAGAATCAGCATCAGATAAGAAATTCTTTCACTCCCCCACGCTTACAGGAGCGATCGTGCAATACTGTCACTCATCCACACACGCGGTATCACTGCTGGTGTGCTCACTTGGAGGAAAATCCTAAAGAATCCCAAGGGTGTGAAAAGAATGACTTTCTTCTTACGGCAGCCAAACAGCATTCTTGATTCTCTTTTAGGGAGTTCATAGCAAATACGCACCTCTACAACATTCTTAACAGTCTTCATGGCAGCAGGAAGTCTTTGGTTCAGGACCATTGTCTCGAAGCACCTGCGGTCCACTAGACACTTAAGAATAATTAAGGGACACCTGAGTAGAAAGATGGGCCATTTTGGTTACTTTACAACTGATGGTCTTTCCATAATATTTTATTAAGTGAGTATTTCTTATCATTTTACCAAATAGGTGCCCAACCTAAATCAGTGTAGTTAATGGGAGAGGCTTGGACTTAAGAGTCTAAAGCATGGTTTCAATCATTAACTCTATTTGTAGCTGGCTATCTGCCTGTAGGAAACATGGTACACTTTGCTGTATCTCAGTTTTCTCGTTTAAACACTTTATAAGAATAGCACCTCCTGAAGCTTAATTACATGATTTGAGTAGACACATGTACACACTTGGTTTATTATCAGGAAAAATAATCAGTACACTAATCCATAACCTTGAGAACGCTTTTTATTAAGGTATCTAAAGTGAGTAATTTGGGGGTTTGTTTCAAAAAGAAAATATTTAAACATCAAATAACTAATACGTATTCTAGAAATCAATAAAGGGGAGAAATATTAGAATCATAATTATCAGTAGCATCCAGTATAATTTTATGAAAATCATTTAGAAGGAATTTAAAGAATGGGGAGGTAGAGGAAAGGGGACCTTAAGAAGAACATATATTTCTACACAGTCTCATAAAACGCCATAGTCATGGATGGCGGCTGTTAACCAGCCCATGAAGCTCTAAAAGGCAAGTTCAGGCATATTACCCAACTAAGCACTCATGGATAGATGTTTTCAAGACCAAAGACCAATTATGCAAGTCAGACTTCCTTAACCTTCTTTCGTGAGCTAAAAACCTTCTCTCTGTCCACACAGCCAAGGGTGTGGAAATCTGATGTAATTCCCCAGGCAGGGCTGGCAAATAAAACTGACCACAAAACGTGGAAGCCTGAGCTCTCTTCTCTGGTCAGATCGGTCAGGCAGCCTGTTAACCCTTTCCATTCCTTGCCTATGTAGACACAGTTGACAACCCCAGTGCTAGACTTTTAATTAAGACAGCTTGCCTCTAAATACAAGGAGTTTTCCATATCAGTAAAAAGAAAAATCATCCTTTGAAAAGTGATCCATTATTCAAAATTTAAAAAAAAAAAAAACATTGAATCAGTTTGAGTTTCATTTCTCTTTTGTTATATCCAATTTCTCGGAAATTTTTAGTAAAATATTAAAAATAAGATGAAACTTTAAATCCTTTTCTCTTCTGTATGTTAATCCTTCCTTAAAGAAGAACAGAAAAAGCCTTAATCTCTCTCTCTCTCTCTCTCTTTCTCTCTCTCTCACACACACACACACACACAGAGAGAGAGAGAGAGAGAGAGAGAGAGAGAGAGAGAGAGAGAGAGAGAGAGAACCACAAGTACAAACAAACCTATCAAAAAAAGCAGAAAGTGAAATGAATTATGAATCTTTGCTATAAAATAAGCTAATTTACCAAGGGCTTTTCTCTTCTATACAAATTTTAAAAATCACTCTATTTGGTATGGTCTGAAGTATTTCTTGGATTCCAAGTACCTTTTCTCTAACTAACCATAGAAATTCTGCCATTTTAGAAGGGTTTTTTGGTTAGGTTTTTTTAAACCATTTTTTTCTAATACAACCTTGTGGGATAAGGACACTCAAAGAAAAATCTTATGACTTCTCTGAATAATTTCTCTTGCTAGAAAAGCTCAAAGTGTTAAGAAAAAAAAGTAACTAGCAGCTGCCATTCTACCACCGCTGAGGAGCATGTATGTGCAGCATTGGTTAAGGCTGCTTTATTTTATAGATCGATCTGGGACTCTCTGAGGTTATTCTTGGAATCCAGCAATGATGGACTTAGCATTGAAGTCATATTGATCTTTTACTGAAGGATTTTCTTCTCTTCCCCATCATCTTCCTACTAATGGTTCCCATTTCATAGTTTCTGGATGAACTAGTACTTAAAGTGTGCTCTTTCCCACTGGGCTTTGATAGCAGATGGCAGGTCAAATCCCTCGGGAAGCTAAGATCAAGAAGAGACGGTTGGAAATTTTCCAGTTAACTATGAGTAACGATGAGGTAATCTGGATAATACATAAACCCATTCACACCACCTCTTCTCCAAACTACCCAGAAGCATTATTAATCAGCATGACAAGCCAAAAAAAAGGGGGGGGGGACACCAGGCTGTCTGGAAGGAAAGACCGAGCGAGAGGCATGTTGGCATATTGCTCTGACATGAGCAGACCGTCCTCCTGTCAATGCAGTCCTAGGGAGCTTCAGTTTTAGCATTTACCAGCATAGAACATCCCAAAGTTGACGGAGCCTTTAGTGATCGCTCTATATTCTTCTAAATATCCACACAAACTGAACATTTAAATGCAAAGTATCTGAGGACTATGGTGCCACGCACAGGCAGACTGCCGTTCTGAGCATGACTAGAAGGGGCTGTGTCCTGCAAGCACTTTGGATGCTGGTCTGTAAAGCGCTACATGCAAGCAGTCAGGGGCTGTACCAGAAGATAAGAGCAGGAAGGCTGTGCTCAAAGGCAGGGGAAAGGAACGTGCTTGCAGCCAAGAGGAAGTTAGATAATGCTGATGCAGCACACTTGGAAAAGCCTGTCCAGATTCCTTCATCTGCTCCGGGCATCTCTGGGTAGCAGAGGATGCCCATGTTTTACTCCTTTTTTTTTTTCCAAAATAGGAAACAATCTGTATTTAGAACATTATTTGTATTGTCCTACTTAGAACTTATATGAAGCTTAAAAAATATTCACTATTAAGTCTACTTTAATGACCAAATAGAAGATTAATCAAGCTTGAACAGTCACATTGCTGGTAAGAGATTTCAGAGCAGTCCACCTACTCCAGGTTCCTTTAGCACCAAGCTGCATTTATTTCATGAGACCTTGAGTTGCTCCAGGTTTCTAATCTCAGTCCTATCTCTACTAAGTCCAAAACCTTTTGTTTTCTACATCTACCCTTCACCTAGTATTGAATCTGGTGATGGATTTTTATTTAATTATTTAGATTTAAATTATTAGATTATATAGATTCTTCCTTTTTAAGAAACACGAAAGTGAAATTATTTCTCTACAGTGGTTTCTATCTAGAAAAGAAGAAAACATATTCTTCAGGCATAAATACTTTCTGAGCACCCACCGCCTCCCCCACACTGTGTTGGCACTTGCTGAGCTCACTAAAATCTGATAGCCTGTGGAATTCTCAACAGCAATGTATTTCTCCAAAACCAATGGAAGAAGACACTCACAACCTTTTGGGGTTACCATAACCTGCTTGTGTTTGCTTTTAAGAGGTGTACAGAGACACAATTAGTCCATTTCCCTCTGTGCTGTTTAAAGGAGAGACAGTCTGAGCCCAGCTTCCTGATGTTGAATCATATGATTTGAACCAGAGGTCAGGTAAAGCAGTGGTCACCTTCAGGTTTCAACCTGCAAAGCAGCCCACCTCCGGAAGCCTCGTCATTCAGGAAGGTGAGCATGCCAGACACCACAAACCCAGACATGCTGGTGGAGGCCCCTCAAGCCAAACAGCAGCCCAGCCAGTAAAGGGTGGTGGGAGGTAGGAAGCAAGCTCGGGGCTGGCAAGGGGGCCAAGTGAGTCACGTCTTTGATGTGGGGCGGTTATTACAAACACAGCAAAGGTGAGCAAGCATTTCCTTCCCTATGACTACGAGGGCAACAGCCCCTTTGTGTAGGAAACTGAGTCACAGGCTCGGAAGACTTTCGAGCTGCGGGAGAGGAAAATGCTTGTTTATAGTCTGGCATCAATTTTTACTAAGACGTATTTTGTCAGTCTGGGAAAATTGTGGTCTCACTTGTGTAATAAACCAGTTTTGTATTTATTTTCACAACATTTTCTCACTGTTCCCCATTCTTAGTAAGGATGCTCACTGAGCAGTGCATACATTCAGCAAGCTCCTTTGTCAGAATTGATTAGAGAAATACAGTAGGTTTGTAATTCCAGCACTAAGAAGGCAGATACAGGAAGAGAAGAAGTTCAAGGTCATCCTCAGCTAAATGGCAAGTTCAAGGCCAGCCTGGGACATAAAAGACCTTGTCAAAGAAAGGGGGTGGGATGAAGAAATGGAAGAAGTAAGAAAAGAACATGAATTATTAGCAATATCATCCAAAATGTTGAATCCCACAAGTCAGAAGAATGCTGTAGCAAGAGTTTCAAAGAAAGTATCTGTATGAATTAACTTCTTTCCTTCCTAAAAATCAGGTTTACAATTACTTCCTTTAATGTCTTTTACAAACATATATTTTAATTTCCTAACCAGCAAAAAAAGAAAGAAAGGAAGGAGGGAAGGAAGGAAGGAAGGAAGGAAGGAAGGAAGAAAGAAAGAAAGAAAGAAAGAAAGAAAGAAAGAAAGAAAGAAAGAAAGAAAGACCTAAGTTTAAACACTATTTACCTGAAGCAGAACGAAGTAAGAGGACCTATTCTGAGTACAGCAAAGCTGATGGCCTTGTCATCACTGGTTAAGGATTTCATAAAATTGCAGGCCATAAAACATCCTGGTATTTCAAAGTCGGCCATAGTTTGGTGTGCTGAGCTTTGCCTGGCTAGAGCACCGTACTCACAGAAACGCTCTGTGCTTTTATATTGTTACTTTCTGCATCACTGCCATAAACTTTCTAGAAGAAAGACCTTGACTGAGGGAAGGTTTATTTGGTCCAGCTAGGCCAAGCCTGGTGTGGGGCAGAGGAGGCACGGGGTCAAGGGGTTCTGCCAGTGATGATCCGAGCTTGCAGCAAGGCTTGCTTGCTTCTTAGAAGAACAGGAAGCAGCATGTTAGAGCCGAAAACAGAGATGGGCATAGTTTCCAAAGACGGAACTCACTTCTGCTCACTGGGCTGCAGGCCCAAAGGTTCCACAACCTTCTAAAACAATGCTGTCTACCGCAACTGCCGAAATATGAGCCTTACCGTAACAAAGACATCATTTGGTTCCTTGGCTTTATTAGAAAACGTCTGGATATTCACAGCCGGAATCATATCATCACTTCTGCCTTCCATGGTGCCACAAAATGTTCAGTGTAAATAAGTCAGAAATTTACACAGAAAAAATACGACTTACAGACTCGTCCATTTTCTTATTAACTGGTAAAACTATTAACAGAAAGAATGCCAGTCTGCTCTAGTCACCGGGATTATAGCAAAGAACAAATAAACCAAATATTTGTCTCTGATAAATTCACATTCTGCTGTAGGAGGTGATGAGGGGGAAAGCCCCAAGATTTGTGTATGTTAATGGTGATAAGTGCTTTGGCGCCAAACCAATTGACAGAAGGGTAATGAGCAGGAAGATGGGGTGTGATTTCAAATGGGGCAGCCTGGGAACCATAGTTAGGGTAACCGACCCTGGATAACCAGCTACTGATATCCAGAAGTTGTTCTCAACTGCTGGTGAAATCCACAAGGTTTGAAAAGCATCCAGTGGCCTACCTGAGAGCTATTTTCTTGTCATTAGGAAATACACCTTGCCCACACCTTATGACTCAGAAGGCATTAATTTTTATCTCCCTCACTCTGGTAGCCAAACGTTAGGATTGAGTCAGGCAAATATTTCCCAAATGAGTTGTTGAATGTACCCTTACTCACAGCAATGCCACTGAAACCGGCAGATGTGCTCGGGCAGCAGGAACTTGTGTCTGAGACATTTGCATATTTAGAGGAGTTTTTATTCCTCTAAAAGAACATGACTGGCAATCATTTTTATGGCCAACGTGAGCCACAGGAAGTCATGTTAAAGAGCAGAATTTAGTTGACAGTTTAGAAGTTGAAAACTTCAAAGTAAAAGCGAGCCCCAAAGCATTTCATGGTGAGAAAAAAAAAGAGTTTAGTAATTTCCTTTCAAATGTTCAGGATGATAACTGATTCACCTTAAAAATATTGACTTTGGTATTTTTCTTCTTCCCTTGAAGAAAATGCCTACAAGAACAAAAAGTGCCTCCTAAAGTGGCTCTGAGGGGGTCATGTTTTGTTTAAGAACTGTGGTTTCTCTTGGCAGTGAATATAGAGAAATAGTCTCCCCGGTGTAAAACACTAGCATGACGGGATCTTGTTGGGAATGGATAGAAGTAGACATAACTGTAGCTATAACTACGGGAAAAAGAGGGCAAATGATCAATCATTTATCGGACTTAAGCACAGTAAATTGTCAACTCGAAAAATGCATACTTTGTCAAAAGTTCAATACTGCTGCATTCACATCCAAATCTAGCAAAAAGAGACTAGGAGCCAAATTGGTACACTGGGAGCTTATTGGCAGTGCTGTTGGGAGGGACGTGCTTGAGAAAATGAAAGTAGAACTTGGCAAACAGAGATGGATCCTGCAATTTAGCAGTGCAAAGTCAATAGCTGGTCCCTTGCAGTATGACCCTTTAGAACTCTTCCCAGCTGAGTCGAATGGTTCTCTTTGACCAAAGGCATATCTGAGGCTGGGTTTTGTCTGTGACGTGTTTCCAGTCGATGTGGCAGCCGGGTCATGAATTCCACGGCTGTGAAAGGAAACTTGGTAGAGCTCAACAGACAGCTTCATCTCTGATACGAGGATGGTGAAAGATGCTTGGGCTCACTGTGCCGCTATACAATGACTATCATAGAATGGAGTGTGGGATGGAAGGCCATTTCACAACCGAAAATCTGGTACCTCATTGTGGTTTGTGTGGTTATTAAAGGCGGGGCAAGCTAGCTACCCAACTTCTGAGGTTTGGAACAAAAAGAAAAGGAGATTCTCTTCTTCAAAAGGAAGAAAGGTGCTGGCTGATAGTCCCAAAGCATAAAGTTTCTATTCCTCTCTGATGGCCTTTACATTTTAGAGTGTTTTTATTCACTATTTAATGCTGTGCTAAATAAGGATATTTTTCTTTAAAATCATAATGCATTTAGGATTTGTGCTAAATGAGGTATAATCTGATCTTACCAGAAAACAACACAGAAAGATTGCGGGGGGGGGGGGGGAAGTGTGAGTGTGGGGAGTGTGAACAGACAGGTGTGCTAACCTTATTAATCAGTAAAAAACTAACCTTCTACATATAGTCTGCAATATCATCTTATATGCCTTAAATACACAGAAAAATTATCTTCGAAATTTCATGTTTAAAACACAGACATAATATTTACCTTGTATCGGCTTATGCATTTTATTCTTGCTGGAACAGGTAAAGTGTATGTTAAGTCAACTGTTTTTATTGTCCTTATAGAATCATATTTTACTGGCTCTCTTGCCTTTAAACCTAGTAATAAGTGTGAATTTTTAAAAGGCGACTCTGAATCGTCACGCATTTCCTTTCCTTTCTTGCCGTAATTTTTAATGTAAATGCCTGGATTGTGTGCAGACAACACAGGCACCGATGGATATGATGGTGTTACCAGGATAGTACACACACGTGTGTTTCCTCACTGTGGACGCGTTGCGACCATTTGCCCCATTGTCCTCCTATCAAATCTCCACTACCAGGACTGTGCCCTCAATTCTGAGGCAAAAGAAATGCTTCCTGCCTGAAGTTGCTTTTGTCAAGATTTTTTTTCAAGAAAAGAGAAAAAAATAATGAAGAAAATAGGTCCCAAGAGTGGCGTCCTTACTGTGATGACAGATCTGACCACATGGTTCCGAGGATTTTTAGGAACTGGCTGGCAAGAGGACTCTGAAAGAATTTGGAACTTTGGGATAGACAAGCCATAAACTGCTGGAATTTCTTTAGAAAAGTCAAGAAAATGAGACAGTAGAAGTCTGGATCATGAAGCTTCGTATAGAAACAAGAATTCTATTGAGAACTGAGCCCAGTATCATTTATGTTATATTCTGGCAAAGAATTTGACAACGTTTTGCTCATGTCCTGAGAACTTGAGTGAAGCCAAATTCAAAACTGATAGACTAAGGTGTTTGGTGGGAGAGAGGGGATGCCAAGGCTGGGTATTATTCAGTCTGTGTCATGGTTTCTGCTCACTGCTTAGTATCCAAATCTACAGTGAAAGAGAGAATCCACGGGCGCAAAATGATGTGAAAAATGTGTCATCTGGTGAGGAAAAGAAGGAATCTAATATTGCTGGCAAAGCAAGTACTGGAAAAGCAGCTGTAACTAACAAGGATGTGACTAACCATGTGGTAGTTTAAGTGAAAATGGCCCCATAAGCTCAGGGGGACTGGCACTATTTGGAAGCGTGGCCTTGTTGGAGTAGGCGTGGCATTGTTGAAGGAAGTATGTCACTGGAGGCAGGTTTTGAAATCTCTGATGCTCAAGCCAGGCCTAGTATTTCTCCGTCACTTCCTGCTGCCTAGGGAATCCAGATGTAGAACTTTCAGTTCCTTCTCTAGCACAATGTCTGTCTACATGCTGCCATGCTTCCTGCCATGATGATAATGGACTGAACCTCTCAAACTGTAAGCCAGCCCCAATTAAATGTTTTCCTTTATAAGAACTGCCATGGTCATGATGTATTTTCACAGCGATAAAACCCTAACTAAGACACACCATTAAAATAAACCTGTGAATATGGACAAGAGGAAAGGTGCCCAGAGGGCAAGACCCAACCACTGAAATCTTTGTCTTGTTAAAACTCAGACACATTTGAAAGAAAGAACCTAACCTATACTGAACATGTTGCTGAAGGGGTTCCTTCCTTTTTCAGCCACGAAAAGCACAGAGGGACTAATGCATCTGAGTTCAAGGAGACCAGACTACATCTCATGATACATACAGGAACAAGGGAGTGCTAGAGGCTTATACAAAGAATTCAGAAGGCTACTGAAGCCATCCACTCAAGGTGTGGCAAGATTAGAGTTCCTGCAAGGAGGCCCTAAGATGCCATGATATGGAGCTTTGAGCCCAAGTCATTGGAAAACCCAGGGTGTTGGCGATGCCCGTACTATAGGCTATCCGCTGAGGAAAGCTGAGTGCAGAAAGTATCATTGGCACAAGAGAAAAGTTGTGTGTGCTGAACCTACGGAGCCCTGATGGTTCTATCAAGTGGCAAACATCATGTTGTAGGAGTTGGCATTTTCTCTGCTGGGTTTAGTTTCATTTTGGCTCAGATTTTCCCTATTATGCCTTGTTTCCTTTCTTTGGAAAATGGGATTTTATTCTGGTATTGTGCAGCTCTGATGTTACAGGAGCTCACCGTTGACAGGTTTTCAGAAGAACGCTCCACTCCTACTTTGGACAGTGTTTGAACTGTTAGATTATGGGACGTTTGAGGTTGTGTTGTAAGATGTCATGTGTCTTAGAGACAAAGGGTAGAGGATTGTGGCTTAATGTGGTTGGATATCAGGTTAGTAGACGGTCAACTCGTGGTGGTTGATATTAATTGCCAATTTGACAGAATCTAGAATCATCCAGAAGACAAGCATCTGGACATATAAAATAAGGGGTTTTATAAGGTTGAGCTGGGAAGGCCCATCCTAAGCACAAGTCAGTGGGATTTCATGGAGTCCTGAACTGAATAGAAGGGAGCAAGCAAGCTGAGCCCCAGCATACACTGATCTCTACTTCACCTATGCAGATGCACAGTGGCCAACTGCCTCACGCTCCTGCTACCATATCCCCCCACCATGATGGGCCACACCCTCTAGCTGTGAGCCCAAGTATCCCTTCCTTCCTTAAGTGTTCTTTGTTCTTCTGTTGGGTATTTTGCTGCAGCTATGAGAAAAGTAAGCAATATAAGTACAAAAGACTTTCAGTAGTTTGGGGATAAAAGTGAGTGGTGATAAAGCCACAGAATTGATGAATGATACTGCAGGCCACAAGATGGTGCGTGCCTCTGACTTCGGGAAGGCACCAAATCCACTATCACATGGTTTCCTCCAGCAATGTGTAGCAGATTGTGAGTAAGCACAGGAAGAAAAGGGGTGGAGGGTTGCTGGGTTGATCCAGGTTTGTGAAACATTTGGTCAGAACCACTGATAATTCTGGCAGAAGTTCCAAAATAATTGGTCATGTGTGAGCAAAGACAAAAATAAATCCAGGAGGCACTTGGCAAATACTAATACCAGTAAGAGCTTCTTACACACCAGCTCACACCCATTGCACTCGGAGGTTAGCCAGCTACAGCTACCGTGCTCTAGCTTTGTATTGTCTGGTGGAATTGTTCGGCTACCCTTCGACATACAAAGCGCTGGCAGCAGTGTTTTCAAATGAAGATGCCAAGGATTAAAATTAAAACAGAGCTTAGTCCTTTTCTGCTTGACTTCAGGTCTTTCAGCTCAAAAACAGCTAAGACCTAGCAATGCTGACGACAGCAAAAAGTGAGGGAAATTAATGTAGAGGTGAAGAGTTACAATGCATGGGCTGAATTTGAGGTTTAAGATATTTTAAGGCTAAGTAGTCCATTCAGAGGATTGCAAGACCCTGAAGGACTGCTGTGTGAGGGGCTTAGAGGACTTGGTGCTGAGCACATTCAACTCCTCTCAATGCAATGGTGTGTCCAAATTACCTCTGAGTACTAGTGCAATTCTCAGATTCTCTCTTTTCCACAAAGAGAGCTTCCTGATTACTCATTTGGAAAGAATTTCTTCTTCCTTAGACCTTAAAATAATTCCAACTGTCTATATAGTATATATATTTCCCTAGATTAAATACTCACTAGGTTATCTGTTTCATTCATATAATGTTCCAAAACTCTCACGATATTGTCTTAGCTATATAAAATTATTAGGTTGTTAGTGTTAGGCATACATTAATAAATTAATATAGTAAAAATAAAACTCCAAATATTTTCAAACCTTCAAGTAGGAAGTGACTTAAATGTTTCTACTTTAAGTATTTAAGTTCCTTGAAAATTGGGCACCTTTTGAAAACAATAGAAAATCACACTGGTTTTTAAATAATACAATGAACTTTCTAACTCAATGCTGAAACTGATTATCTGTTATGAGAGGTTTCCTAGTTATACGATCATGACATTGTGAATATATTTTATAGAAACCAATATTTCAAAAGCATAATCTTTCCATTGTAGTGTGTATTTACTTCCAGTCATGCTCCTGGGTTTTGACTCAGTGTCCCAAGACTCACAGTTTCCTGACATTCAAAAGTCTGAAGGCAGTGCACAGAAATATGCTATATGACCCAATCTTAACTAGCATGTGATTTCTTGAGGGAAACGGTGGTTTTGATATGTTTCAGTTTATTCCACTTTAAAAAGGGAAGTTAGGGGTGGAGAGATGACTCAGTGGTTAAAATGGTTTTATCTTTTCTCCAGGGGACCTTAGTTTATTCCCAGCTCCTGCATCAGGCAGTTCATACCTGCCTTTGACTCCAGCTCCAGGGCTCTGATGCTCTCTTCTGGCCTCTGTAGGAATTCATACACACATAGCATATACTCCTTCATACACACACACACAGACAACACACACACAAATAAAAAAAATCTTTAAAAATATTTAGAAAGAAAGTATAACCTATGTTTCTAAGTTCCAAGAAAATTAATTTTTCTTCCAAAAAGGAATAAAATCTATTTGGTTTATTATTGTTCTTATTGTCACTGATAAAATCGTATCTAACTGCTGAAGCACCTCGGCCACATGATTCTGAACACGTTTCTGTTGTATTCCTCATGGGCCGTTTGAGTTCATTAAAACACCTGGAAATATAGCTGAACACTAAATGCTGGGTCCACCTGAGTAAATTTAACAAAACATGTTACTTGATTATCATCTTCTGAGTCACTTACTTCTTGCAAATTAGAATTATACTTAGCTATAATTCAAAAATAAACACGTTCATGTGGTGACTACAAGCGTGAATTTTCTAAGATGGCATACAAAATCCAACGCATTTTAATAGTGATACTGCTTTTTAATTGACAAATCGCCCACAAAATGCCAGCAATACTAGGATAATCCAGCTGTCCTAACAAAGTCCATAGTCTCAGTGGGTTACATGATAAGTTTTTTCTCATAACTCTTGTGGCTTGAAAAGTCAAAAGCATAGGGTTCGTTGTTTCAGTGTCTGGAGAGACAGCTGTTAGCAGTTGCAGTTGGCCAGCTCCTTATTTTAGTACTCACGTGATGAGAGAGAGAAGGGGATGGAATGAGGAAGGGGAGGGGAGGAAGAGAAGGAAGGAGAAGGGATCTTCCTCTTTTAATAGGGATGCTGTTCTTATTTGGATTGTAGCATACTCTAGTGTTTTCATTTAATCTTTATCACCTTTTCTGTGGGTTCTGTCTTGAGAGTCACAGTAGGAGTTTAGGGACAGTGCAAACATTTTATTCATGACAGCAATTACATTAATTTATAGAAATATCTGTCCTTTGTCCTGACTTGCCTCTGTGTTGTCTAGTTAATCTTATTCTCAGTCAGTTGATATTACACTTGTGGTTCTCCATTTAGGCTGCACATTAGAATCATCAAGAACTTTTGGGAAGGTGCCAACACCTGGAGTTCAGTCCTAGGAATTTTGATTTAGCTGATTTGGACTAGAGCCCATTCAACAGCATCTGCTTCTGACCATGAAAATAACACTGATTGGTGAGTGGAGGAAAGCAAATCTATGTATTTTATTAAATCATCTACATCATAAATCAAATATGAACTACCTACTATATATGCTTTTGAATGAGGTCAAGTCAATGCAGAATAAAATCTACATATCCATATAACTCATTGGGTTTTGGTAAACATACACACTTACGTAACGGTTGTCCAAACAAAATATAGTTCATGATAAACTAGTTCTGTCATCACAGAAAACCCCATGGTTTCTCCTTCTATGACCTCTATCCTCCAACCATCCATCAGAGCCTAGTTTAGACTATTAAACATAATACAAATAGTAACACGGCATGTATTCTTTCATGTCTGACTTCTCTCCCTTACATAACCTAGATCCGGCCATACTGCTGTGTTCGCCCTTGTTTCTTTATTGCTAGTCAGTATTCTCTTTACAAACAATTCAGTAACCAAGTTTATCCCTTGGGTTGCTTCCGGTCTGGAACCATTGTGAATGAGTGACTCTGTTCTTTCTTCTGCACAGATGTTGTTGTTTATTTCTTTCAGGGTAGATGATCCACTAGTTCTGCCTTCTTTTGTTGATCAGCATGATTGAACTTTAATTTTCACTACTTTAGTTAGAATGAAATGGTTTTAATTTAAACATTTTTGTCCCTATTAACCATTCATGTATCCTCTACGGTGCAATAGCCAGGACTTTTGCACATTCTTTTTATTTAATTTTTAAATCTTATTAGTATATATTAGTACTAGTTTTTTCCCTTTTATTGAAAATAGCTTTTTCTCAAATATATCCTATGATTATGGTTTTCCCTCACTCTATTCCTCCCCACTTCCCTCCCCATCTGGATCCAACCTCTTTCTGTCTCTTATTGGAAAGCAAACAAGTTTCTAAAGGGCAATAATAAAATAAGATAATATGAGATTAAAAAAGCTAATACATCAGAATAGGACAAAATAAAAAGGGAAAAGAACACCCCCTCAAAAGGAACATGAAACAGACACAGATGCAACCCATTTGTTCCCATACTCAAGAATCCCATAAAAACACTAAACTGAAAACCGTAATAAATATACAAAGGACTTGTAAGGTAAAAAGAGAAACTGAACATGGAGAAGTTGAGTTTGTGCCTGCACAGAGCCTTTACCCCTGTTCTGCACACAGAGTTGGGATAATAGGATGAAAGAGGGTAAGGAAGTTTGGAGAGAAAGGTTTGTGTGTCCACTGGACATAGGACCATTTATACTAATTTTTAAATAGTTTGAATAAAAATCTCTGCTTTTATTTTATGTTTGTTTTTGTGCTTTATACAAAGTCTCACTATGTATCTTTGCTGGAGTGAAACAAAGTACTGGGATCAAAGGCTTGTGCCTCCACATCTGGCAAAAACTTTCCTTTTACAGTGTTTTTTTTTTTCCCCCATTCTGGGCTTTTCACCTTCTCAACTGTGCCAGCTTTGGGGAAAAATCTCTCAAGACGCAGCCAGGATTTAGAACTGGCTTGTTGCAGAATATATGTTTAACTGTACAAAGATGTGTTGCATTTGTTTATGTTGTGGAATATTTGTTTAACTATATAAAGATATGTTGCGTTTGTTTAATCATGTAAAGATGTGTTGCCATTTTACTTTGCTTGCCTAAGGTACCTGATTGGTCTACTAAAAAGCTGAATGGGCAATAGTAATGGAGGAGGGATAGGTGGGACTTCTGGGCAGGAAGAATAAATAGGAGGAGGAATTTAGGTTGGGATGTCGGGGAGAAAAAAATAAAAGACATTGGGGAGACACCAGGGGCCAGACAGACAAGGAGGAAGCTGAGAAGAAGGATATACAGAATGAAATAAAAGTAAAAAGCTCCAAGGCAAAATGTAGATGAATAAAAACAGGTTAAATTAAGTTATAAGAGCTAGTGGGACAAGCCAAAGCTGAGGCCAAGCATTCATAATTAATAACAAGTCTCTGGGTCTTTATTTGGGAGTTGGTTGACAGTCCAAAGAAAATTCCAACTACACTGCCTGCCATATTTGAATGTCTTCTTCCTCACCCTTCCTCTGGTCCCTCTACATAAGTTACCCTTTTCATAACAAAGTTGTTCTCTAAAAGTTCATTTATTTAATAAGTGCATCATTGTATTAAAATTGGGACATTATAGTGTTTGAGTAGTTTGCCTCAAAGTTGTTACCATGTTACCAACTGAAAGGTTTTTTTTTGTTGTTTTGTTTTGATGGTGGTGGTAATGTGGTGTGCGTGTGTGTGTATGTGTGTGTGTGTGTGTGTGTGTGTGTGTATGTTGGTCAGTTTGTTGGTTAATTGAGACGGCATTTTAATATGAAGCCCTGACTGACCTGAGATTCACTATGAGACCAGGCTGGTCTCAGACTCACAGAGACAATACCTATTTCTGTCTCACAACTGCTGGAATGAAAGGTGTGCGTCACGACACCCAGAGGCCAGCTAGAGTTTTAACTTGAGTGGCATGCAGAATATTCTGGGCAGTGTGATAAATTATATTCTAGCTGAATGTTCAATTCATGTGATAGTTCATTTCAGCAAATTCTTTCTGATACAAAAGTCCCCAAAATCTAGTGTCAGTCTTTCCCCTTAACTGATCTCATGTTGAACCACCAAACACAATCCCTTCAGAAACTGTCTTCCAGGTATTTATATACCACAGCAGAGAGGGGTATTATCAAAAAATATCTCAAACTGTCACAAAATGAAATATTAAGAATATTTTATTCCATTTTATTTCTGATTTTATAATTGAAATTTCAGAGGGCATGACAGTTTCAGGTAGTTTCTTTTCTTTTTAACATATTAGTATAATGGTATGTTAATTTAAATGAGACCATCAGTTTCAATAATGGAGTCAAATTAAATTTGATAGAAGTTAATATTTGTGTTTGCGCTCATAACAGAACACATTTTAACTTTCTTTGATGTATACCAGTCTACTCTTAGCTCCTCTCCCTCAACTCCTTAAGTAACTTCAAGTCATACATGAATGTCAATACTCATTTCAGGATCTCCCCTTAATTTTGTCTCTGGTGTTCTATTTATCTGACAATTATTTCATTATTCCCCTTCATCTTGGGTCTTTGCTCTTGCAAAACTATCAAACTTGTCTTCTTCACGGTAGGTTGATCTTATATTCATCCTCTGAGTTACTGCCAGAATTATCTTCCTCAGACAAACAAAATGTGATCAGGTCAGCCCTTCCAATGACTTTCAAAGTCTTCTTCAGGTCCCCAAGGACCCACAACACCTTAGCCAGGCAACGAAGCTCTACCCCACATCAACACTCCAACCTTCCTGGCTCTAGCCTCTTCACCAACTTCTTACTTTCCCTTTTGGGTTTTTACACAAATGATACCGCTTTCCAATACCCACTTCCTCCTTCGTGCCTTCTGGTGAACTTACCTCAGTCCAGGTGCAGCACAGACATTGCTGCATTGTTGAAGAATTCCGCACTTCTTTCTCACCAGGTGTCAGTAACAAGAAGACAGTATGTGGAAATATCAAGCAGACTGGTTTCTGTTTTGAAAATAACCATGAGACAGTGAAGATACAAAAGTAATTGAGTCAGAAGGTAATGGCTACAACTGTTTGGAGGGAGACTGGTCAGTGCATGACCACGCACTGCTTCCTAACATACAGGCGGCACTTCCTCTCTCACTGACAGGGTTCACACGAGCACTGCCCAGGGGTCTATGAAAACTGCTTCATCTTCCAGTTAAAAAAGGCTTCCCTTCAAGGATCATCAGAACACAGAACTCTCCACAGGAGGCCTGACTAAACTTGTTCCTCCATTGTAGAGAAAGACTACAGTGGTTTTCTTCACCTACCTCCCCCGCCCCCTGCCCCCATTACCTCTTAATCCTCTATCCGGCTGATTCACACCAGCTGTGGAATAACCAGGCATTTAGGTAAAGGCAGACTGAACCCATAAATCAGTGCGTGCGATATAATAACCAGCCTGCTAATGCTGTCTTGCTTTGCCCTTTTTATGCTGACTTCAGCTGCAGCGTCTGTATGAAGGGGTTTAGAGCAGTTGTAAATACTACTCTCTGGGATGCCAATGTCAACATACACAAGTCAGTGAAACTCCCGGTACATTCACAGAGACGGGCATCGGACTTTCTGAGAACACAATGAATGAATAGAGGAAATAAAAAGGGAGGCGTGGTTAGGGAATGAGAACGGGAGAAGTAACTGAGAAGAAGGACTCTAGAATTTGAGATCGAATTCGGTGAATGGTAGGAGCCAGCAGAAACAAATGCTCCATACATACCTTAGAAGAGTCAAGTTAGCAGCCTGATTTGGAGCAGCTGAGTTCCTTGGGAGGGTGCTCCTTTATGCTACTGCTGGGTTTTGGCTCCAGATGGATAAAAAAAAGGAAGAAAAGATATAAAAAGAAAAGACATGATTGCTCTTAGGTATGGTGGAGGAGATGGTTTATTGTAGATATGAGGAAGAGCATAGCCAAAGGCAGAAATACCTGTGAGACTCTTAGGTATGGTGGAAGGGAGGGTTTATTGTAGATATGAGGGAGAGCATAGGCAGAGGCAGGAACATCTGTGAGAGTCCAGACTGACTGAGGAGGGCCATGTGAGGAGGAGAGGGAGGCTACAGCCAGGAGAGTAAAGGGTAGACCAAAAACGGGGGTTGGGTAACCAAAACGATAGAACTATATAGGGAAGGATATGTTGGGGAAGAGAAGCCCAGCCCCTGGGCTGGAGAAATTTATGGTGATACATTATATAAGCACCCGTTAGCCATTTGTTCCAGGTTTGAGACCTAACACATATGTATCCTCCATATCTGTTAAAAAATCTTCCTAGTACCTGAGGGGATGTTTGTTAGGACTACCTTGGCTATGAATGACAGACACCAGCATCGATTGGTTTCAGAATACAAGACACCGCAGGGAACCCATCTGCGGAGATGTTGTGTTACCTAGAAAGGGGCCGGTAGCAAAGTCCTGCATTTCGTCTCTCTTCTCCAGTCCACCTATTCATTCCTCTAGCTCTCTGCTCATTTGTTCCCTACGTGTAGCAGATATTTATGGTTTAGCAAATCCATTTTCCTTTTCAACTAAGTACACATTGGAATCACACGTCCTATTAATGCAAGCATATAGCTCCATTCTGGCTTCTGTTTCAAAGGCTGGTTCATAAGCACCTAGCCCCCCTACACACACACACACACACACACACACTTCTACCTACGCTTTCTGTCTGCTGCCAGGATGATGAAGACTGAGACTTTGGAAGAAGTTGACTGGGAACCAAAAACTCAAAGAAGCTTGTTCACTACACAAAGCTACCAGGAATTCCTCTCCCTTCAGCATCTACCAGGAAACTCCTCCCCATTCAGCTTGCCCTTGATGGGAATGAAGAATTAAATGCTATCCTAATTCTTATCCTCTTAATCAGTTAAAAAGTTAAAAATATCTCTTTATAGTGAGTAGTTATTGCTCTAAAGTGCCTTTTTATGTTAATTGATCTCTTTTTCCTAATTTATGAAATCAGATGGATTCATAACAGGTCAGCCCTGTTCTTGAAAGGAGCGATTTTGATGAGGGAGATGGAGTGTGATGATCAAAACGACCACTAGGGGGCTTACCATGTGAGCATGCAGTAGGTTGGACATTTGTTTCAACTCCACTGCTAGGTCAGTGAGCCTTCCTCACCAAGGTGCTATCTCCTTGAGCATCAGCCCCCTCCTCTTGGAGCAAGAGCTTTAGATGCGATGACCTCCAAAGACTTTTGTAACTTTTGTTTTTCTCCTTAATGCTTCCTGCTACACCTGCAAAGCAACTCTTACACAGTGAAAGAGGATTTCCCTGAATCCTTCTTCTATTTAATATCCTAATGCCAAAAATGTGAATGGCTCTTTTGGGATTCTGAGGTACCCTACTTGGTGCCCTAACACCATAGGAACAATAAAGGACAGTGCCTAGAAGTGAATTCTTTGTTTTGTTTAGTCGGGAAGGGCACACCAGTCACACACTCCACCAAACATTTTTGAAGGTTTCATGATTTCCGGGATTACTGTAATCCAAGATTATACTGTGTATGATTAGGTATTTAAGATGATAGGTGTCAAAGTCAGATTGGATTAATGCAGGTCTTAATTCTACAATTATTTTAACTAGAAGCTAATATCTACCTAAGAAAGTTTGTATAAAGGGTTTCCAAACACACATACACATGACGCAAGCACCTAAAAATTCAATAAATAGTCACATAAAGATAAACTTTTCTGTTTCTATTGTGGTATTTTTAAAACATATGTTTATACCTCTGTCTTTGAGCCCTTAAAATCTAGACACCAGATCTTATTTAAAAAATTATTGCCATTCAGACCCTAGTCTAAGAACTGGAACATAATATTTGCTTTAAAAGCCTTTTTACATGAGAATATGATGATACAGTGCCACATGTCACACTGTTGTTCCTTATAAAGATCCAAACAGTACTTCTCTCACTTAAAACTCTTTCAGCAGATTACTATGTATTAAGGTTATCTCTTTTAGGCCAGAGGCACATTCCTCTATGTGCAGGGCTAAGGAATGGCCATGGTTTTATTACGAGCATATGACTGTAGATAACACTATCTGGGAACTGGTTAACTCTTTAAACATTGTTTGTAGATATCTGGGTCTGACTAAAATCTGCTAAGTTGGAATCTTGGGCCTATGTTCATGGTTATTTTAATATCTCACAAGGTATCAACCAGGCTTCGAGCCTCCACTATGACCTATCTGTTCATATTTTAGTGATGTCTCAAACGTACTTGTTTATTTGTGACTTAGAATTTTCACCCTTTCCCTTGCTGGCTATGGCAACTATGCACAGTACTAATCAGGGTCCTCCAAAGAAGCAGAACCAACGAGATGCGTTATTTTAAGGACTTGGCTCACACAACTGGGGAGGCTTGAAGACTTCGGAATCTGCAGCATAGGCTAGAGACCTGGGAAGAGTTGTGCTGTCTGCTGGCAAGATCTGTTCATCTTCCAAAGAGATCAATCTTTTCTACTACTGACTGAACCTTGTCCACTCACAACAGGAAGGGTAAGTTTATTCAGAGTCTACCAAGGTAAATATTAGACTCATCTTTTTAAAAAATATATCCCACAAAAATCTACAGTAATATTTGACCAAAAATCTTGGTAGCTGTGGCCTTGCCAAATAGACAGATAAGATTAACTACCATAGACACATGGGGCCCCATTTTTAGTCAGTGTGATCCATTCATGCTCCGGCAGGCATTGCTTTACAATAATCTTCTTTTCTCATGTTGGGGATGATGACTGCTCTCCCAGAAGCACAGAATGCAGACCTGAGGTGGGAGAGTTAAAAGCCTGAGTCACAGCCCTGCTCTCACAATAGCCCCGGGAGGATTCTGCATGGCTGCCTTTATCTGCTCGAGTTCTCTTATTTCACATTCAATTCCCTGTGAACGTCTCTCAGAAAACTGAGCGACTCTGTCTGTCAGATGAATGTACACATTCATCCATTCTTCTGGGAATTACCTCCAGGAAATCTAGATTAATCCCAGATCAAAACTGCCAATGTAATCCCCTGAATGTAGACACAATAACTATATCAACAACTGCACTTTTCAAAAAACAAAAAACAAAAAAACCTCTGCATCCGAAACTTGAAACTTGCCAGAATTTTGTAGTGTATTTTCATGGACACATGAACGACAGTTCAAGACCCTTCTCGGCGACATCTTGAGTTCAAGGATACTGTTCCAACCTCTCCCCGACACACACATGTGCACACACACAAGCATGCACACACACACACATGCACACACACAATACCTGTGCAATCTTACTTATGATTCCAAAACCAAAATTATTTGTGTGAAATATTACTGATCGGCATTTGTCTGGACTGTCTGGTTAGAAAATTAGACGTACACCATCTCAGAGTTATTGGAAATGGACTAAGTTCACTGAACTCCAAGCATTGTGAAACAGGTTTTGTTTAAAACATCTGTAAAACAAGTTCAGTGGCCAATGTGACTTTTACACTAAAAATTTCATCATACATGTTCTTTAGAACAAAGTGGAGCTTAAAAAGATGATTTATGATTAATCTCGAATGCTGCTGTACAGTTTTATATTTTAATACAGTCTTTCCCCCTCTCTGGCTCTCTCTCTCTTTTTTTCTGCCCTCTCTAAATGATTTTTAGTTTGACTTAATCTTGTAAAATTTTAAGTTTAATAGTTTCTAGCTTACGCACTCATATACTGAACCACACAGCATCGTTGTAATTGGGCTAAATCACCAATAGCGTATTATTAATAATCACACTTATTAAAAGGATAATTACTGACTCCTGCATTAATGATACTGTGTACAGGTCCCAGCTGCTGCTCACGCTGAACTCGCACGATCACCTGCTCCAGACCACAGCATCCCTCTTTCTGTTGACTCAGTGAAAAAAACAACTCTGCTTTAAAAATCCAGCTAGAGCCCTTTTTCACCAGGAAGCTTGTTGGGCTACATCTTTAGACCAAACTGAATTCAATTTAGGTGTATTTTCAAAGTTATCATTAATTTTTTTCTTGTATGGGGAGCAATTTTGATAGATTAAAAACTAGGTTCCCCAAAGGGCACTGGAAACCATCTTACTATAAATATAAAACTCCCCCACTCTCATGCTGTCTGAGAATCAAAGACAATTCGCACTATGATCACAGAACTGAAACTTTCAGGTAATAGGTCAAGATCACCTACAAGGTACAAAGTGAAATATTTATCTCCTGCCAAGAGTAAAACCATCGTCGTTGTCCATTTTTTGAGAGAATGTCTTCTTGCTCCCTGAATCTGTTTTAGAATCAAGTCCTCTGCTGTACCAGACTTCAGCCAAGGAGCACTTGACAATCAACAAAAGAATCTGCCAGGCGAGCTAAGAACTAAGCCAAGAGGCAGAGAGGGAGTCATAAAACCCAATTAAAGGGACCGCATTTGTGAGAGTCATAGGAAGCAATAGGAAAGAAAAGACCTTGGAGAGTTTTTGAAAGGGAAGAGTTTTTGCATTTTCCAGTGAACTGAGAACTAAATTGCTTCTCAATTGTTTTGAATGTTTCTCTGTTTCTAGATGTGAGACCCTGTGGAGGAAAGCCATGGGGAGGCTCAGATTTATTTGGACTACATTACTTAACCAGAATAATGCACATATTTTTAATAAATTGGAGTGACATTACTTTCCTTTGGTTGCACTCAGATGTCCCTGGGTGGAGAGAGGACATCCAACTAAGCTGTCTTGTGAAAAATGACTAAGCTCTTGTTGACCTAAATGCAGAACAGTGTGTTTGGAGAAAAAGAGGGGACAGAAATAAAGGGAGCTTGGAGTTGGTAGGAACACACTATAAGTGCTCATCAAAATATTACATGGTATCCATCAGTTCTCAGTTACTGCGGCAAAATGCCCGAGACAATCAAATTAGAAAAGAGGAAGGTGTCTTGGGCTAATTCTCTCAGAGGTTATACTATGTGGTTCCTGTTCCTGCTATTTTTGGCCCATGGGGACACAGTACATCTTGATGGGAGCACACAATAAAGAGGCCTGTTCGCTTCAGGGGACCAGGAAGCACAAATAAAAACACAGACTAGGGTCAAATATTCTTTCCAAAGTCAATCCCCAAATAACCTAACTGGGCCCCACATACAGACACTTCACCGCTTCTTAATGGTGCTGAAGACTGGGAACCAGGCCTTGACTACATGGGTATTGGTGGGGACATTCAAGTTCCCAGCTGCAGCTTCCACTGATGCTAGTAATATACAATCCACACATACAACAAATTGAAAGGAGAATTTCAGAATCCCAGGCTCTGCCCAGCTGTCCTGGAAGCACGTTCACGTGACAGCCCACTGAACGTCCATGACTTGACCTCCTGTGTTCATCCATCCTGGGGCTTGCCACACTCCACTAGGCTTGTTACACTGTCCTTAGTGCCCCATCTTTCCTGGGCTAAGCTGTGCACAGATATACTCATTGCAGGTAAAAAATGTTCTGGCCGGTTCCACTGGGATTTCATGGTTCTCCACAGCATTATGCCATTATATGAGAAAAAGTGTTGAATACTGATTTAAAACAAACTGCAGCAACAAAAGCACTCAGAGAGTCCGTGGCTAAAAGTCTTGCTGGAGAGAACCTCCCAGGGGAAACTCTGTCTCGGATTCCTTGAGTGCCTTTTGCAGGTATATTTTAAATGCATCCCGATGCCCAGTGCTTCCAGTGTGCAAAGGCAGAGGCAGATGCTAGCGAAGCTGCAAGGCTTTCTTGTGGTACCCTCTTACCTACTTGTCAGCTATTGGCCCCAGGCAGATTGCATAACCTTCCTGGATCTTCTTGCCTCATCTGGAAATGAGAATAATCATGCTGCCTGGAGGCAGGGCACGGCTCCAGACTGTCCCTTGCGATCCCTTCCAACTCTGAAATGTGCAATTTCATAAATCCATCAAGATAACATATGCTGTAGTAGACACTGCTTTGTGTTACTCATCTCTAGCTTTTCCCCTTCCTTCTCCAGTCCACTGTCTACTTGAAATCATATAGACACATCTCCCAAGTAGGCTATTTCCAGTCGAACGTAATTCTGAACATTTATCTGAGAAATTAGCTTTCAGCATGTTTTAAATATACTTGTTTTTAACATAATTAACCTGTCACTGTCAAAACACCATGTATGTATTAATTATCTAGTTAAGTGGGTGCAGTCGAAATGAATGGGCATGGATAGAGAGCCATACTTAAGAAATGTAATAGTAGCCACTTAATTTAACTACCCACTGACCTCATCTAGAATGCATGAGAATGAAATCAAGAGGTAGAGCCTGACAGGCTTCACCTGCAGTGGGAACAGCTCAGCAAATATCATTCATAATATCATCTGCAAAATTCAGGAGTTATAATGGCATTCAATGGATAACTCCTTGTCTGGGCTTGGGATTTTGTGCCTGTAATCCCAACACTTGGGAGGCAGAAATAGGAGGGGCAGGAGTTCAAAGCCAGCCTTAACCACATAGTAAGTTGAGGCCAATGTGGGCTACAAATAATCAAGCAAAAATACATATCAAAATTGGCCTGTTTTCATTCATTTTGGCTATTAATTAGAACTAAAGTGCTGGATTCTCTTCTTCTGGGTTCTAATATTTTCCAGAGTAGGACCAGGTATTTTTCAGAGCAGAGCGCGACCAGTTTAAGCAATCTCTCATACTCCAAAGAAGTCTGTTTAATATCTGAATGCTATATGCAAGCAGCTCCCTGGTATGAAACCTGTAAAAAAATGCTATGTTTCTATCTTGCCATATAGCTACTTGGCTGAATGATAAATTAAGATCAGAAGCATGAGGCGCAGACATGTTCACATGATTCCTGTCTCACCAGACATCAAACATTAGGTAAACACCTTAAGTTTCTCATTGACAATGATGTTAAAAATATCCTACACGAAGGAATGCTGAGGATCGAAGGAAATGGGATATATACATCATGTGCCTGTGAATTCTTTCAATAAACAAAATACTACTGTGTGTTTCATATGTCCCTGGCATGATACAAATGCACAAAATATCAGGGGACCATCTAGTCAAGCCTCTACCTTCATCAAGATGGCATTCCAGTGGCCAATCAAAACCTTCCTCTCATAAGAGCAGCTCGTCAGTTTGTTCTCGTTGCAATACAAATTGTCCATTAGAATCATGACTTGAAATAGACCAAATAAAAAGCTTAGTTACTCCATATGAAAGCCAGTTTCCATCACAAAGGAACACTGGCCAATGCAAACAAGATCACGACATGAGTGTGGCAGTGAACGACCAGGACAGATACTTCATTCTTTTTCATACTATTATGAGTTATTCTGGTATTAAATATTTTAATAAAAGTGTTTTGTTTTACCATGTTGCAATTATAAAAACGAATGCTGGTTGTATTTAAAAAAGAGTAGCTCGTCAGTTGATAATTGCCCATTGTCATTATTGTCATCTTTGCTATTAAATTCATCTCACCTTATATTTGGTTTTCTGTCTCTTTGCTGAGTTAGGGATTGAACCAAGGGCGTTTTGTGCATGTTAGCCAAGTGCTGTACCACTGAGACACACTCCTAGCACTTAAATATCTATCACTCAAATCCAAAATTAAATATTAACTCTCAAATACCACTAAAAATTTTAATAGCACTGTAATAGGAATTCTGACTATGGTGACATTTCTCACACCTACATAGAGCTTTTCTGAACTCAGTTCTTAGGTTGAGACTAAAATCCTGATGTGCAGACCACAGAACAAATGTTTCCTCACCAGGAAGAATTTAAAATGAGGTTTAAAATGTAAGTGCGGTAGAAAGTGTCCAGAAGAGCAGACCAGGGAGAGGCTTACGAACGTGGATTCTCTGGCCATTTGATTGTGTTTGAATCCAAACTCTGCATTTGTCAGTTCAGTAACATTGGAACTTACTATCTATGTTTGCCTCAAGTTTCTTTTTATTTCTAAAGATTTAAAAGAAAATTATATGTGTATGTGAGTACCTGAATATATGTATGTGTGCCTCGTATACAGAGAGACATGCAGAGCCTAGGACAGGGCCTCAGAGCCCCTGGAACTGGAGTTACAGGTGGTTATGAGCTGCCTAACACGAGTGCTGGGAACTAGACTCCAGTCCTCTAGAAGAGCAGTAAAAGCTCTTAACCACTGAGTCATCTCCCCATCTCTCTCAGGGCTCCTCAGTTTTCTTATACATAGTAATAATGTGGTGGGCAAATTTAATTATATTTAAAAATGCCTTCGAGTATAACCAAAACACATTGTATAAGTGTGTGGAAATTTCAAAGGACAATTTTTTTTTATTTTTTTAAATTGTGAAACTTACCATATCCACAGTTGAACTTATCTTTTAATTAAAATTAAATCAATCTTCCAAAGTTAATAAATAAGAGGAATGTCTTAGACATTAATAAGGAACACTTTTGAATGTATCTGTGAGGGCATTTCTAAAAAGGACTGACTGGGAGGAGAAAGCCTCCTCTCTCCACTCCCTCCAGTTGAAGATGTACCATCACCATAAAGATTGTTGTGAGTGTTTAGTGAATTAACTCAGGCCTGGAGAGATGACTCAGCAGTCAAGGGCACAGGCTGTTCTTGCAGGCAACCTGGGTTCAATTTCCAGCACCCACACGGCAGCTCACAACTGTCTGTAACTCCAGTTCCAGGGGATCCCTCACCCTCACACAGAGATACATGCAGGTAAAACACCAATGCCCATAAAAGAAAAATAAGTAACATTTAAAAATTAAGTGAACTAATTCACATAATCTCTCACAACACTTCGTTGCACAAAGTAAGCAAAAAGTGTTAAACAATGGTATTATTGCTGTTGTCGTTAAAGAGGTCACATGACTCTCATCGCGATCCTGTGGACAGCAATGTAACAAAAAAAGAGCCACTCTCCCCAGAGAACACAGACCCTGTATGTGTGATAGTAGGTCTAGCTGTATACTCCAAATTATGATCAATGGGGTGTGAAAACATTTCATGAAATAGAGAGTTTCACAATCTATAAACCTGCGAAGAGCTTTTCTCTGAGTATTTAATATGCCCATAAGCCAAGTCAACTCCAGAGGGATGGAATTCTCAAAATGATCTTACCAGTCTTGAAACTTCCTGTTAATGGAAATGGAAGTTGGGAAACAGTAGTTCTGGGATGGACACAAAGCAGCAGCATCAATTTTGCTATGGAAAAAGAGAGGCTCGGTGCGGGGTGCTCCACCCCTCTCTCTCACTCTCTTCACAGACCTTCACTTGGTAATGTGAACTCAGCCATGGTGAGAGAATGAAGGTGATCGGAACTGGCACGCTGCAGACCAGGAGGGGATTTGCTATTCTGCGGGTTCTGTTCTTGGGCTGTAGTGAGGACAAACGCTAACGCAGAATAAAATTCTAAAGGATGTCATGGCCAACCGCACAGCAAGCAAAGGACGCATTCTTTCAATATCCAAGCGCTGTGACAAGAATCAGCAGAGAGGTCACATAAATTATTGACCGATGAGGTGAGGCTCCGATTTAATCTTCTGTTGCTTCACTTTTATCTTGCTAATTAACCAGAACTATTATCCACTTGCAGGTCAGAACTAGCTGTAGGACTTTCAGAACAAACGAAGGCAAACACGGTGATGGTGGATGCTGGAAATGTCACTGATGCTAGTTATTGATGCTAGTTATAATTATCTCACCCAAAAAGCATTCGATAAATACATTTGTCACTCTTTGAAAGACTAAGAACAGTAAAGCTGAACAAAGATAGGGCTGTCATTAAGTAATTTATTTTGGAAACTCACTAGGCAGTATCTTGTCAGCATAACCTGTTCATGGATCAAGACAAATTTGCTTTATGAAGAGTTTTGAGGCTAGCTCAACATTTTGGTCTGATATTTTCTTCCAATTGAAAACATTATAACATAGATTCGATAGTATAGGTCCTTAATAATGGAACATAAACTACAATGAACTTGTGATGTCCATCTGGAAGGGACTTTGGAGACATCTGATTCACCATAAATATTGGCTGATCTCACATACATGTTTTCATCTTCAGGGACACATCAGGGGGATTGTTACATTTTTTTCAGTTGTGCTTAAAATTTTATGAAAGATATTAAAAGAAAAGAAAACCAGTATTTCTTCAAGATAAGGCATATTAAATTGTTTTAACCATCGTTTGGGGACAAAGAGCAATTCCACCTTTTTATAACTGAAGTTTATTGATTCCTAGTATTTTATAAAAGAACTGTGTATTTACATAACCTCAAATCTTTTTGACATTAGTGCAAATGATTTACATTTTTTCCTTACCATCTCCCTACAGAACTTATTTGCTCTGTTCTTCCTCACCCAGTTGTCTCGATCGAGTTATTTTAGAGATTACATTCTGCACTCAGCACGGGACCTCTGATGCTAACTCATAATATTATCAATGACTAGCTCAGAGAAACGTATTACCCATTTTCTTCCACTTTGGCATGTCCCTCACATTTCAGTGACCTCTCCTAACTTCAGCACTGATACTCTTTCTAAAAAAAAAAAAGTTTAACAATGTTTTTCTTAATATAAACTTTCAACTTTTATTGTTTTATTAATATAAGATAAAAAAATTGTTTCCTCTCAACGTATTCTCATATCTCCAGAAAATTAAATTCATGATATATGTTACCTGGTCAGGTGTTTTCAAGAGCATATTATGCAGGGTACTCATAGGCATTTTAACAGTGGCAGGGTGACTGCAAAAAGAAAAGAAAAAAAGAAAAAGAAACAAGAAAGCCTGCAACACATTAAGCAAAGGGCGATTTCCTAGAGCACTGAAGAACATCCGCTTCGCCGCTGTGTGTACGCAGGGAAGCTTTCCCTAAAACACCTTTGAGATCAGTGTTCCAGGAAACATGCTTCGGTAACTAACACCACCCGCAACGAAAAGGGAAAAACACTACAGCGCAGCATCGGCTTTCCCAGCACGTCTCACATAGATGCGGGAGGACACAGGCAGGACAGAGATGGAAGATGGGAACTCTGGAACTCCATTACGCACACTAGGTTTTTGAAGTACCACCATGCGAGCTAACCCACATCCCATGAGTCAATAAGGCTAAATGGTGCTGTAGCCCGTAACTTCATCAGTGGGGCTTTGCACCATGGTTCTTGCACTTTTATTAAAATAGGAGATAAACGTGCAACAGCAATACATCCCAGAATGATCAGAAGGTCATAGTTTCCAACAGTCTATTTCTTCCCAATATAATAGCTTTAACTTTCAGCTCAGATTTATCTATTTTAATTTAGGAAAATCAAGTCAATATACACATAAGGCACAAGAAATTTAGCAATTAAAAAAGCATTCAATAAAAAGTTCATTGAGTGCATACGATGTACCTAGCACGCGTTAATCTCTAAGTGTGACGTCTACTAGTTAATAAGCATCAAGTGACACAAAAACACAAATGACAGCTAATTCAGCCTTGAAGGAGGAGATCGAGAAGATCTGCCAGCGTTGAAGGGGCGGGGTGATGCTTCAAACAAATCTAACGGAGGAGCTGGAGTCGGCAAAAGCGGGAGAGGCAAAGTCATCTGAAGCTATGGAAGGTTCTCGAAGGTCTTGAGATCATAACATGCATGAGGAACTGGGGCAGAAAGCATGAGGCTAGAAGTAACCAAGCTGCTGGTGAGCCACTAAGGATCCAGAGGGTTAAAGGATGGGGAGATGCTGAGGAGCCTTGAGGTGAGGAGCTCCACTGCAAGGCTCCTTCAGGTGCTGAGTGAAGAGCAGACAAGACCGGAGGAAACATCAGTTGGACAGCAGGCTGCTGTAGGCATGCTGGGGAAAGAGACAATTGTGACGAAGGCTAAGGGAGTCCAGTGTGGGTGGGGACATGAGTTGCTCATGATGTGCAGACAGAGGTAACCACTCACCAAGTAAAGGTCCCAGTGAAGAAAGCATTTGAAGGGGAAGCGTGCTAGCATAAACGTGCAGCCATTGTGACCGTGTTTCTTAAGGCAGTGTTCTGTGTAAACCAAACACATTCACGTATGCTTCACATGTCTGTGTGCCTCCTGGTGCTTTGTTACTGTTATTGTTAAACACCAATGGGAAACGTAATAATAGAGATTTCATCAGGAAAATCCTCATTGCTGCAAACAGATGAGACATCTCTAATCTTTAACTCATGTATATTATATGCCTTTCCTGGATCTATGCATATTTTTATACATAAAAGAAAAAAATAAAAGTATAAAGCTGTCTTGGAGAAACAAATACAAATTATGACCCAGAGATGAATTAAAATTTCTGTCGTCTTTAAAGCATTCTGGGGTTTTGTCTAATGTTTCGAAATTGCTTTGTGCTCCCTTTTAAAACCTTTTTTCTCAGGAGTTGGTTAAAAAAAAAAGCCCTCTGTGTGGTAATACCTACAATTATAGCAACTGGTGTCTGTACCAAACAACAGGGATGAATTAAACAGTGATTATCTCCATTCTATGGTAGTTCACAGACACAACGAAACCCTTCCGGGAAGCACCGAGTCTCAGGTGTGCCCGGCTAAACGAGGGACCTTGTCTTCTGGAGTGGAATACTAGCCTTGGGATCAAATCTACCAGCTTGGAAAAGTAACAACAGCAGAGCCTTGCAGGACACAGACCACAAGCTCGATGCGCTGGCTGAGCCGCCAGAGTCTCAGAATTCACACGTCAGAACTCTGGCAAATTTTCAGTATTAAAAAGTCCATATAAACTCTTACCTCCTATATCCAAGAAAGGGTGCCAAAGCAATATTACCCTAATTTTAAAACAGCACTTCACATTGAAGAACTGTATTTTTATTTGATCAAATTGTGTTTTATCCCTATTTTGTTTTGTATGGAAAAAGATTTATTATTTTATTTATATGAAAGTAGCAAATAAAAACTAAAGAATTATGTTTATGAAAACTGCTTCTACATATGGCAAAACGTTGTTGAATGTTGAAAACAATAATCCCTTAAAAAGAGTGTCTCAAAAGTTAAGTTCAGCCACAAGATTCCAGAACCTGTTGGGGAGCGCCCGGCATCTAGGCCCGTGCCAGAGAGGACACAACTGCAAGCAGTGTTATTGTTATATATTTTTTTCAAAGAGGCACGCCAGGGCAGTGTGTTCGCCACGAGCTCCTTGCGCCAGTGCACAGATACACACATTTCTTAGAAGCCCTTGACGCAGTTTTAAACAGCACAAAGCATATGTCCAAGTAAAACATTTCTTTTTAGATTGGATCCCACTATGTAGCCCTGGTTGGCCCAGAACTCTCTATGTAGATCAGGCTGGCCTCACACTCAAAAAGATTTTCCCACCTCTGCCTCCTGAGTGCTGAGATTAAAGGTGTGAGCCACCAAGCTCTGCTAACATTTTTTTTTTGAAATCTTTTATCGTGCGTGTGACTCACTGGATGTTTCTCACTACCCAAGGGATGGAGGTATTTCTTGGCCTTTTCACTTTTGATCTACAACAGGATAAATGTAAAGGCAGAGAGTGTATTGCAAAATAAGGCTGCTCACTTCTTGGTGGCCAAGAAACAACCAGAAAGACAAGAAAGGTCCAGGAACAAGATAACGCCTTGTGTCATACTTCCTCCAACTAGACCTGGCCTCTGGACAGACCACTCAGCTATGGAGACATCGGCGGAGAGGTGAGCGACCTCCTGGTTCCCTCATCATTCGCTAACACCATGGCTGGAAACCAAGTCCTTCCTGGAGTCACTGCGCATCCAAACCATCACAGAGCAGGCATGACGTTTTCCTAATCTGTTTCTTCTGCCAGTCCTAAGCCCTTCCTTCCCCTCAGATGCGTAACCACCAGATTTAATGTGTTAGACCTCGAGAGTGACTGCTGCAGAAGTCTCCAGTGTTAGCGCCCATGGTCAGACACACCATGTGCCCAGCAGCTATTTAAAGTTCTGGGACAAGCTCTACATGGACTCTTGGTTTCCTTCACATTGTTTCCACCGTGCCTGGCTCAACAGGACGAGGCATGACATAATGGGTATCAGGAGAAGTCAGGAAAAATATCAGGGAAGTTTTTAGGGGAAACAAAACACAAAGCCTCCTGCCAGATATTTCACTGAAGATTTGCTGGAAATTCCGACCTACCATCCTAGGCTTTGGTAGTCAAAGCAAACTTTGAATGGCGCTACGAAACTTTGACATGAACAAATTGGCAGCCTGTGCTGCTTCTGATTCAGCACAATTTCTTAAGCTGCCTGGCATGCTGATGAGGGGTTAGGAAGTAGAGCATCTCCTGACCCTTTTAAAAAAGAAAAAAAACAAAGATCCTCTTCTGTGATTGTGACAGTTTACAATGGGATCGAGAAAGCTGGCGTTAGCACTTACCACAGCTGGGATGACAAGGCCTTGTGGGAGATGGGGCAAGAATGGAGACGTCACAGGCCAGGTGTTCTCCTGAGTCTAACATACAGACCTTCACTGTGGGAGACCACCATCTTGCTTTACTTCCATGCCATTGCCTTGTCGAGGGTGGTTCCTTGTTGGCATCTGTAGATCTGGATTAGGCAGTTGGTGTTTAATGTGACCTCTGTGCCATCAGTGACCAGTGGCTTACTTAGTGAAACATGATTTCTTCAAGGAGGAGTGTAACTCAAGCCACTCACATTGAACACTTGCAGTCCCTCAGGGTCCTGACTGAAGCCCTAATTTCGCCCATCAGCTCCAGGGCAGCTGCAGAGAGAGCAGAAGGTGCTGGCGGAGTAGAGCCATTCCTCTAAAGCACTGATTTTCAACTTGTGGGTTGAGACCCCTTTGGCAAACCTCCAAGAATATTTACAGTATGATTCATAACAGAAGCAAGATTAAAGACATGAACCAGTAACAAAAGTAATTTTACGTTTGGGGGTTCATCCCAACATGAGGAACTGTATCAAAGGGTTGCAGCATTAAGAAGGTGGAGAAGTACTGCTTGAACGTGTCCTCATCGTTTGCTCTCCCACCTCGGAACACCACGTTGAGCCTTCCCATATGTTATGTTTGGCATGCTTCCTGGCTAGCCCAGAGGAGGAAGACAGGAGTTCTGATCTCCAGCTTTAGTCTAAACAAATAATGTATTCACTTGAGTGAATCCTAAGTGCAATCATAAGTCACTCTTGTCTAGAAGGCAATCAGTTTCACATTTGCTGAGAGGTACTGTATGAACGAGCACTGATCTAGACACTGTGACTACAACTATGAACAGAAACAACAAAAATCACTGTGTCTTGACGTCGGGAGAAACTCATAAACTATGTGAATTATGTAAAATAGTAAGACCAATGGAGAAGACCAAGGGAGGTAGATACCAGGCAGGGGTCAGTTTTAAATAGCTTGTTGTTCCTGCTGTTATTTTGTTTTTTGAGACAGGGTTTCTCTGTATAACAGCCCCGGCTGTCCTAAAATTTTCAGAGACCTGCCTGGCCTTGAACTCACAGAGATCCACCTGCCTCTGCCTCCAGAGTGCTGGGATTAAAGGTGTGCACCACCACATCTGGCTTAAATAGGTTTCAAACATATATTTTAAAAATAACTTTAAACAAACAAAGTTCTAAATAAATATTTTTAAATAAAAATAGTTTGTTTAGAACAAAAAGAAGTGAACACTTTTGTAAGAACCTGAATAAGGCAAAGTCAAGGGTCCTCTGGCGATCACTGATAACCAGGGCAGAGAACACGAGAGCAGCAACACTGAAAGCAAAAAATTTAGGCAAGAGGTCATTGCGGTGATCTAGAGGAGACACAACAGTGGCTTGGAGCCTTGAGAATCAATGAGAAATGATCCGTTTCCAAGTAGTTTCTTCAGCTAATGCTGCCAAAATTTGCTGGTGAGAAAAAAAGCAAGAGAATCAAGCCAGGTACCACTATTTTGGGACAGAGGAGCTGGAAGGCTGGAATGTGAAATGTAAGAGGAACTTCCCAGCCAAGAGCCCAAGGCTGGCACCAAGTGAATTTATGTTTATACAGTGTGCAGAGAAAGCTGATATGTGACGGTTTTGGGGTATCTTTCATAAATCAGCATAGCTTAGCTGTTGGGTGTGTGTGTCATTAAAAGACTACGGTCTGCACACATTCAAGTTTCATAACCGTTTATTGCTATCCTTGGCTTACCATGGGGGAGTTGATATCACCCTCAGACTGTGGCTCAGTCTTGCAGGGAAATTGCTACCAAGTCTTCTGCACCTTAGAAAAATAGAGTTTATCTAATCTAAAATCAGCAGCCAGGGAAGAGGAAACGCAAACTTAAGCACGTGAGCAGAAATGAAAGAACACAGCAGAATGCTTTGAAAGCTGAGGACAAATGCCAAAATACGTTTGATCTGTTGTAAAATTTTAGTCGTAATATCTTTTCTTTGAAAATCTATTATGTTTTTTCTTTCCTCAAAGACCTTAACATGTTTTGCTCGCAAAATATAGGAAAGGAACTAAAAGTTTTTTAAAAATGGACAAAAGTAATAAAATATATAAATTATATTATCACCCCCTTATAATTAAACTATATTAACTGCTAAAATCTACCCCAATGCTTAATTCTATTTTTTAAGAAATTAGAAATCTGTGGTAAATCAAGGTATCACTGTTTTCTTTTGCTGTTTGTAGACTCTAAATTAGCCTCATGCCTGAGATCCAGCATGGTGAGTTTAAAATTGTGTGAAAGAAGATTAAAATTTGCTGAAAACCAAGGCCCCAGAGCAAGCCAGACTCAGAAGTGTGCTCACAGCAAAATGATGAAAATACTGTAAGCTGTAATTTCTGTAAAGGGTAATAAAGAATAATATTGTTCTATGGGAATGGATGATAAATTCTATAGGCTAATTATAAGGCTCAGACTAATGGAAATGCATAAAGCATCAATGTAAAAGCTAAGCACTTACTATGAACAGTTATTCCACTGGTATGTTCCGTCACCATGAAAACAACAACAACAAAAACAAAAACCCAGTTGAGACTGGCACCATGTTTATTTACTTGTTGTAACAGACTGGCCTAAAACTCTCTATCCTCCTGCTCCAACCACCCTAGGGCTACTACAACAACCATGTGCCGCCACGCCTCACACTGCCAGTCACGTTTTTAAGGAAATAGTACTTTGAGATTGGCTCATGTTAATTTAAAAAAACAAACAAAAAAGGATGTTTTATTCTATGATGAAATAAGGCCTGCCTTATAAGGAGGACAAATAGATGAATGTTCTTCCATTTCTCCTATGAGTGTTTCTGTTTGTCTATGCTTATATCCCATGCAGAATGTATTTCACGAACAAGATCTGTCTGCAGTTCGTTTGCTAGTTCTAATTCCTCTCAGGAAAGTGTAATGACCACATTGGTTCCAGCCCTTGCATTTTACATCAGGATACAACATCTTAAAGCCAATAATGCAGCAATATTCTATGCAAGAGAAACAACTTATATAAAACACCATTCTCCCTTAATCAAAGAAAGTGTGCAGTGAGCATTGTATTAACCAGAACATCTGCCTCTGCCCTTCCATAAACAGATTCGTCCAATAGCTTCACTGACTACATGGTCCAGCCTTTCTTTCCTTCCAAACTGATCAGAATTCCTCCTCAGTGTCTTCCTAAAATGGGAAAAATTTAGACACAGACATGCTCATGTGGGAGGAGGTATGGGAACACAGACAGAAAGTGACCATCTACAAGGTCAGGATAGGGACCTGGACAGATCCTTCCTCTCACCCCTCAGAAGGAACCAACTCTGCCAGCAGTTTGATCCCAGAATCCCAGACTCCAGAATTATAAAAGAAATCAAATGTTTAGTTTTTTGCTTATTTGTTTGTTTTTTGAGACATGGTTTCTCTGTAGCTTTTGGAACCTGTCCTGGAACTAGCTCTTGTAGACCAGGCTGGCCTCAAAGTCACAGAGATCCACCTGCCTCTGCCTCCGAGTTCTGGGATTAAAGGCGTGCGCCACCACCACCCAGCTTGGTTGTTTAACTTACACAGTTTGTGGAACTTTGTAATAGAAGCAAATTATTACCCTACACAACCTACCTACTTGCTGTGTCCAGCTCAGTGGGCATAATATTTACAGCTGTATGCAACAATTGCCGTCCATTTTTAGAAATTTCATCCCCTTAGAAACGCTGTATCCTTTAACTCTCAACATCCAATCAACACATTCCCCAAGGGCGCTCGTCTGCTGTCTTGTCTCTGTAGACTGTCCCTTCGCGGACATTTCATACAAATAGAATCATATAATGTGTAGTAGTGTGTGATGGTCTCCTTCACATAACCTGTGTTCAAGATTCAAAATGAATGTGGCATCACAAGGAAAGAACTCCTTTTTGTGTCAATTAGCTTGTCCATTTATCAATTGATAGATAACCTTTTTATTACCATCTTTAGATTGTTATGAATTATGTCACTATATACATTCATGCTGATAATTTCCTAAGTGAAAACTGTATTTTATAGATCATAGTCATGAAAATGCTACAGTTTCTGTGAGCTGATTTCTGGCCAATTTCTACCTCTTTTACTTTCTCAAAGGCCCTTCCATCATATCCTAATTTTAAAAATGTATACTCTGTTTCTTCAGTCTCACTCACGGCCTATTTGTTCAATAACTGCATATCACCAAGATGACTAAATAGTTGAAGACCCTTGGTGGAGATGAAACATCTCACTAAGATTCACTATGATGTGTGACAAGATAAGAAAGACATGTGGATGAGTGAGTGGATTGGGTGTGAAGGGGTTTGTACCCAGCAACATAAAAGAACCCCCTAGGTGTGTGGAAAGGCTGGCCAAATCACATTAAATTTAAACGTGGTGGTTGAAGTGCTGCCAGACAAAGGGAGGAATGTGAGTTAGGAGCTGCGCACCTGGCCCATTAGCTCATCGTGCTGCTCTTCCGTCTTCACATAAAGAAGTTATTTATAAGAATTCCACCATTAGTTGTAATGTGAGCCCATAAAGCATGAAGGTAGAAAAGTCACGGGAATCTTGATTTCTGCCAAATTAAATCATGGAGAGTCTGAAAGAAGAAATGCATGAGAACACAGGCAGAGCAGCTGCTGAGTGGAGCAGGTCACCACTTCCCGATTTTAACTGAGACTTTCTTTCTAATTTTTTGGCCTGGCACTGGATTCTTTTTTAAAATGACAGCATTCTCGCAGTAATGTTATACAGATAGGAGAGTACATTGTGTCTTGTGTCAGCTTTGTGAGAAAAATGGGTCGAAATGTTGGTTCAGCAACTTACTGTGTGCTGGGCATCATGTCAGATGCCAGAGATACTGTTGAGAAATAAGATAGACAGTGTCCCAGACGAAATTACTCACTGATTTTTGGATTACAGAATTGTTCCTGACACCTCGACTGGAAATTCCAGCTCTGATAGAATCTGTTCAGACACCTGTGTGTGCCAGAAACCATGTTAGACACAGATCGACTGTATGGTACTTGTCTTCAAAGAACAAATGTGTGCATATTCCATGTGTAAGAGACTACATTGCACAATATAAACAATGAAGGTTTTAGAATAGTGCTGCTCGATTTAAGAGCACATCAATTACTCATTTCTCAAATGTGGTTTATGGATATGCAAAGAATGGGGGATTTCATAGAAAAATGGGATTTGCACAGACCTTGTAGGATTTTGAGGATTTGGATAGAGAGCAAAGTAAAGGAATTCTAACTGGAGAGTGCAGCTTGAGGTGTGGAAGCAGTGTTTGCTGGAACAGTGAAGTTGGCCCGATGTTAACTCTCTTCCCCCTTTTCTCAAAGAGACTAGGGTCAGACTTGGTCCATTTGGGTGAAAAGTTAAGACTAGTCAGATGCTTCTTGTTTGGACACCTGGAAGGTGTCAAAGCGGCAAGATTTCTAAGGCTGACCACATATTAACTCTGCATGTCTATATGAAAGTAGAAGTCAAGTTTACAGGAAAGCGACATTGATTGACAGGGTCCAACCACATCAACACAAAGTAGGTGCTAATGCTTAAGAAGTACAATATGGGGCAGAAAGATGGATCATTGGATAAAGGCCCTTGTTGTCATGCCTGATGATTAGGCCAAGCCTAATGACTTGAGTTGGGTCTCCAGAACTCACATGATGAGAATCAAACACACACACACACACACACACACACACACACACACACACACAGAGCATCATCAGCATCAACATCATTATCATGCACATTATGACACTCACATGCTCATATGTAAAAATATACAAATGCACTACATAAATAAAGGTTAAATACAGTTTCAAAGTAGTACAGTATGTCTTTTAGCAAGATGCATGTTTTCTCTTACTTAGATTTTTATATAGTTACATTAAATCATTTGTGTACACGAAAACAGAAGGAGAATGGTCTCGGGAAAAGAAGGGGATGGATGAGAGAGAAAGGAATAGCAAATAGGAAGATGGTGTTGTATAAGAGGAATAAACTCAAGATGAACACCTACCTCCATGAAAATGGTCTTATACTAAAAGTTTTAAAGCTGACAATAAGCCCCCTCCAACATTTATGGGTGATTTTAACACAGGTGTAGTTGGCATGCTCTTCTTGTAGGTCTGTATAGATTTGCCTGATGCACATCGAGGGCAAACTGTGTCTAAACCTAGTGGAGATAACACAACATAGTGATAAGCTCTGAGGTCAGGTGGCTTTGGCTCGAAACACCAAATCGTACGTCTGTTAAGTTTAACCTTTCTAGGTAACATAAACTCACTTGGCATCAATTCTTTTTCCTGCACACAAAGCCAACCGCTGTGCTTGCCTTAGGAGGCTGTGGTGAGAATTAGATAAGATGGTGTACGTGTCCACCTGCGGCATGGACAGTCTGGCTCCATGGGAGGTGACGCAGATCAGCAGAGGAATCTGACTTTCTCTGCATTCTCACTCCGACCCAAACCCTTCCTTGGATCCTTAGCGCTGTTCTTAGGTCGGAGTCTTCATTTCCACATCAGTACACAAGCGACAAGAACAAAAGGCTGCTGTGGAATTCAGTAACGTTTTGTGTGATTACCAAAGTACGTGACACACACCGTAGTGTACAAAAAGACAGCTGGGGTTTGCAGGTTTGCCCCACTGGCGAAGCACTTGGCTAGCAAGCACGAGGTCCTGGGTTCATTCCTCAGCCCCAAAAGGGTAGCAGGGGGTGGAGAAGAAAAAGGAAAAAGTTACAAAAAGACCACGGTTATTTACGTATAATCCATACTTGCAGGCAAATAAAATTTTCAGTAGTCATAGTTGTTAAATATTTTAAAATTAATTTGGGGAGGGTTGCGTGAGTGCCGGTGTTCACGGCAGCTGGTAATACAAGTCTGTGTCTCAAAAAGAAAACAAGAAAGAAAAAAAGTCAAGTAATAAAATTATGATGTTAAAAACGGTCAATAACTTTCACTATTAAGCAAATGGACTTTTTGAATTCCATGAAAACTTTGTCTCAAACCAGTCAGAATGACTGTTATCCAGAAATGAGGAGTGAGAGAGAAGATTTGGGGGTAGAGAAACCCTTCAACACTGCTGCTGGCATTGAGATCTGACTTAGCTCGGTGGACTATGGGACTCTGTTTCCTAAAAAGGGAAGGAAGGAAGGAGGGAGGGAGGGAGGGAGAGAGGAAGAGAGGGAGGGAGGAAGGGAGGGAGGGAGGGAGGGAAAAAGACAGAGAGAGAGAGAGAGAGAGAGAGAGAGAGAGAGAGAGAGAGAGAGAGAGAGAGAGAGAGAGAGAGAGATTTAAAAGTGCCACGTGATCAAGGCTTGCCACTTAGGCTCATATATGGAGGAAAGTCAACTTATTGTAGAAGTACCTGGACCCTGACATTTATTACTACAGCATCCACAATAGCCATGGCATAAAATTAACCTAACTGATTCTCAACAGATGAATAGGTGGAGATCATGTATCTACACATGGAGTTTTATCAAACTCTTAAGAGCAAAACTGTGGCATTTTCAGTAAAATATACAGACCATAGGGTCCTCGAGTAGGCGAAGTAAGCCAGTATCAAAAAAGACAGCATCATGTGTATCCCAGGCAGGATATTAGGGTTGTGGAAGTGGAAAGGGGTGACTAGGGAAAAGTAATAGGGGTAACTATGATGAAGGCTAATATTCAGATGGTAAAAGAATATGATAAAATCCATTAATTTGCACAGTTTATGTTAATTAAAAATCAAACAGTGCAGTAAGTGAACAGGCAAACTGGTTTGTCACATTTGCTTTTCCTCCATCCCTGCCCATTTTCCTTTTATTTCTGTTGCCCTGGACTCACATGTATAAATGACAGTTTTTTGTTTTAGAGTCTCTTCTCCATTTTGAGCTCATTTCCCTAGAATCTGGGCTAAGGGAACACTTAACAACTACTCACTGCTGAATATGTCCTCAAAACCCGGGGCTTGAAATGTCATCTCTCACCAGAGTCTCAGGACAACCTAAGGACACAGACAGCCCTATTTCTTTCATACATGGAGAACCGAGGCACTGCTAGTTATATTAAACAAGCCCTACTCATGGAATAGATCAGTCTAGAATTTATCATAAAAGGCCTCACTCCAGCGTGCATCTCTCTTGCTTTTTTCTGCAGTTAAGTTTGAGCATCAAGTTTGTCTCAAAGTTTAATGCGTAAGTGTGGTGTAAAATTTCATTCGCAGGGACATACTGATGAGCCATAATATGGTAAACATGTAACTAATTAGACATTTTGACACATGTAAAGGAAGGCCAGCTAGAGGTGATAGTTTTGGTGGAAGAATTAGAAAATAGAATCAATCTGGATTCCAAATTCGGTTAGCTACTTAAATTTGGAAGCCAGCTATGCTAATCACTGTAGCATCACCTAAACTAGTCATTTAAATTTGGATAGATGATGTGGTCACTCCAAGCTCCAGTTTTCCCAGCTAGAAAATGAATGGTCAACTTTTGGAAGAACTGAACAAACCACATTTAGAAAAATACTTTTCTCCAGAAAATTTCAATCCAGGTCCTGCAATCCACCTGGATGCATACATTGGTAATTGTATCTATTTATAGGATACAGTGTGACTTCTCACAGAAATGTAGATGAACGGTGGAATCAAGGTAACCACATATCTACCATCTAAGATATTTATCATTTCTCATAGCGAATACTCAAAATCCTCTCTACTAGCTATGGTTATCTTACTTTGCAATAGAACATTAGAAGTTATTCTTTCTTTGCCATATCCTGGTACTCAATAGGCATCCTCTCTCCATCCCTACCTCCCCAGAACGTTTCCCCGATTCTGCTAAATACTATCCTGTGCTTCAAAACGTATGAATGAGAGCATATGGCATTGGTGCTGTGTGTCTGATACTCACTTATGCAAGGCTTTAAAGAAGCCTTTCTACCCTGGGGTCACAAGAGTGAGGGGGCTAGTCTGGCCCTGCCCCTCACCAGCTGTAGCACATAGGAAAGCAGGTCCTACAATCCACCTGGAGAGCACACTAGATTTTACCTTGTTGTTGGGGGGGCAGGTGAGCCAATCCTGAGGATGTGAGAGCAGAAGAATTTACCCCCACCTCATAAGCCCCCTGCAGCAGTCGGGAGAAGCGGCCTTGCACCTCTCCTGGGCAAAACAGTGGAACTGCTACTGGTGGTGTGAGTGTGAGTATGAGTGTGAGTGAGTGTGAGAGTGTGAGGAGTGTGAATGAGTGAGTGTGAGAGTGTGAGTGTGAGTGAGTGTAAGGAGTGTGAGGAGTGTGAATGAGTGAGTGTGAGAGTGTGTGAGGAGTGTGAATGAGTGAGTGTGAGAGTGTGAGTGTGAGTGAGTGTGAGGAGTGTGAGGAGTGTGAATGAGTGAGTGAGTGTGAGTGAGTGTGAGGAGTGTGAATGAGTGAGTGTGAGAGTGTGAGTGTGAGGAGTGTGAGGAGTGTGAATGAGTGAGTGAGTGTGAGTGAGTGTGAGGAGTGTGAATGAGTGTGAGAGTGTGAGTGTGAGTGAGTGTGAGGAGTGTGAGGAGTGTGAATGAGTGAGTGTGAGAGTGTGAGTGTGAGTGAGTGTGAGGAGTGTGAGGAGTGTGAATGAGTGAGTGAGTGTGAGTGAGTGTGAGGAGTGTGAATGAGTGAGTGTGAGAGTGTGAGTGTGAGGAGTGTGAGGAGTGTGAGGAGTGTGAATGAGTGAGTGTGAGAGTGTGAGTGTGAGTGAGTGTGAGGAGTGTGAATGAGTGAGTGTGAGTGAGTGTGAGGAGTGTGAGGAGTGTGAGGAGTGTGAATGAGTGAGTGTGACAGTGTGAGTGTGAGTGAGTGTGAGGAGTGTGAGGAGTGTGAATGAGTGAGTGAGTGTGAGGAGTGTGAATGAGTGAGTGTGAGAGTGTGAGTGTGAGTGAGTGTGAGGAGTGTGAGGAGTGTGAATGAGTGAGTGTGAGTGTGTGAGTGAGTGTGAGGAGTGTGAGGAGTGTGAATGAGTGAGTGTGAGAGTGTGAGTGTGAGTGAGTGTGAGGAGTGTGAATGAGTGAGTGTGAGAGTGTGAGTGTGAGGAGTGTGTGAGAAGTGTGAGTGTGAGGAGTGTGAGGAGTGTGAGTGTGAATGAGTGTGAGTGTGAGTGAGTGTGTGTATGTGAGTGAGTGTGAGTGAGCATAAGTGGGTGTGAGTGAGTGAGTGTTGTGTGAGTGAGTGTGAGTGAGTGTTGTGTGAGTGAGTGTGAGTGAGCATAAGTGGGTGTGAGTGTGTGAGTGTGAGTGTTGTGGGTGTGTTGTGAGTGAGTGTAAGTGTGTGTGAGTGTGTGTTAGTGGGCCAGATCTGGGGACCTGAGACAGGAGAACTGTCCTGCCCCTTCTAGCCTAGGCAGTAGCTGGAGCGCTCACCAGGGAAGTGACTATGAGAGAGGGCTGGCAGGCAGAACAAGCTAGCTACCACCCAGGCCAAGAACCAGGGCTATGAGTTGGCGTATTCCAATCACTCTCCTCTTTGTATTGCTGGAGCATGAGAAGGGAACAAACCTGTGGCTCCAGAACTGCAGGATCTCCAGTACACAGGGCAGCAACAGGATATCCAAGAGAAGTCCCCGAGAGAGCCCCTAATCAGTGGTGTAGCAGAAACCAGAGACTTCAAGCCAGACCCATGACTTGTGGCAATGGGCACCTGCAAGTAAAGATAATAGACTAAAGGGTGCACTGTGTGACTCAGTGAGCAAGGGGACAGGGAGATGAGGGGGATCAGGGTGCATGACGTGAAGTCCACAGAGAATCAATAGAAGTTGAGAATAAAAAGAAAGCATTTCTAAATATTGTATAACCATCACTATCTCTGTAAAATGATGTTATTAACAGTTTACTATGTTTACCTATTAAATTTTATATCAGTTTTTATATCACCAATAGGCAATGCAGGAGTCTTTTGAAAGTACTGAAATGTAGCACAACAGGAACTTAAGGCAACCAACAGGTAAATAAAGTGAATGGGGAACTGCAAAGTAAACAGAGCTAAAGCCAGGGTGCGTACGCAGCACAAGGCTACCCACGTTATGGCAAATTACATTTTGTCTTATGGTTTATGGCCACCAACAAGAGGGAGGAAGCCCTGCCCACTGCTGGGTTTCCAGAGTCCACAAGTTGAAAATTAGCCAATTGTCTAGATGAAACTAACTAAGCAGAGATAAATGTCTGTCTTGGTTTTCACAAAGGCATGAATGGCACTCTCAGCAATATTCTAGCAACTCATATGTATTTTCCTCACCACATATTACAACATAATTATATAAAATAATCCTTGGAACTGCTCACTGTGAAGCAGTCTATGGCATTCTGACTCAAACCTAGGTCAGCTTTTAGAAGTTCTAATTAAATTAATAAAGCACGCAATAACGCTAGTAACAACAATAATAAAATGCTAGCAACTAATCTTTCCTTTGTTCAACAGTCATCGAACAAACACTCTATGAAGTAACCACTGAAGACAGAAGGGAACAAATCTCACTAAAAGTCCTGATCTGGTGGACTTCCGTTCTAAGCAAAGAAGACACAGAACAACAGACAGGATAAAGATGCAGCATGTCTCTAGTGATAACTACTACAAAATAAACAATAAAGCAGGAAGGCAGGATTAAAAAAATACCATAGTTAAAAGGATTAAAAAAATACCATAGTTAAAAGTCGCCAATGTAGCAGTGTGCAGCCTCATGCCATGAGCACCCCAGAGCACATACATGAACTTCTTAAAGGCCAACATGAAGAACCATTCATGTCTATTTTTTTCTGTAAATGGTTTCCAATGAAAAGTTTTCTGTAACCTGTATGAAGGTTGGTGAGTCTATTATAGTAAACTTAGCACTATAGGAAGTGAAGTCAGCAAGAAAAACTTCATTTGAAGCTACTACAGTATGGGAGAAAGACCAGAATTGAGCCTAATTCAAAATGTATTGAAACAAAGGACAGATTATTCTTTGGGAGCTGGGGCGAGCAATTGGAAGAGTTCCAGAGGATGTTTCCGGAGGGGTGGAATTGGCGAGGCTAAAGCACACCAAGTTTGCAAACACTTTTCTCTGATTAGGTCATCTGCGTTTCAAACGCTGCCCATCAAAGTTCGTCTCCTTCTCCCCAGAGAGGAAGAAGTGAGGAGTGGCATCCTCCTGCATGATTTCACTTCCCAAGTTGCCCAGGTCCTTATGAAAGGCCATCCTGAGCGGTAAAACTAGAAAGAGGGTTTAAAAAGATTTACATATCAAAGCTGAAAGAAGGGATGTTCAGTTACACATTTCTAAAGTAAATGTGCTGAGAAGGGGGTTAGGAGCCCTGGATCAGAAAGAAGCATGGCAACTTCAGTAAAGCTAACGGAACCTAAAGACCCTGCTGGGCAATGCATATATGCTCACACACAGTTGATCACAATGCATTTTCAAAGTATCAACTATTCTAGTAATGTTTACAGGCTTCTTATTATGCCATATTTAGCTGCTAGAATATGAATAGCAAGTATTTTAGAGTATGTTTTTCATTCTACGGAAGTCTGCTATATCACAGATGACAGCAGACAGCAAATTACTACTAGGTTATAAGCAGGCCAACAAGTACTCTATAGAAATTCAATAAAATTTTGAAGAGTGTTTGATTATGCAAGTTATTTCTTCTTAAAATACTAAAACGTGGCTATTAAATGATTCCTCATAGTCTGGAAACACTTAGAGGGTATTTTAGTATGTATCATAAGACAATTTGTGGCCAGGTAGGATACCACACTAATCACAGCCCCAGAGTCTCCGCAATAGCCAAGGGGGAAACTCAGTTCTGTTTACACAGGCAACGTGATCCATTCAACTAAAACTCAGTTACTCCTCCTTCCAATGAGAGGTGACTTTAATAATGCCATGGTTCTGGAATGAAGAGACATACAGTCAGGAGGAATCCTAAGAGTGACCAAGACAAACCATTCCAGATAGAACAGAGACAACAGAGTGAAGGACTGTCACCTTCTTTCCGTAAACTTCATAAAGTCCATAATAAAATCCTTCAATGACCAAAGAAGGTTTTGTCATTACTAACACCAGCATATAAAGAATTGACCATCTTAGTGAAGGCCTATTGGTGACAGTAAGGGTCATACTGATAAAAACCTGTGGGACATGGATTTTTAAAAGAAAATAAAATAAAACAGGACTTGGCTGAATACTATTAATCATATATATTGAAAAGGAAGGTTTTTGGGATAAATTCTACAATATTTTACTTGAAATTTGTAAGCCTTTGTGCTTAAGATAATGGGAACTCAGTTTTCATTCTGATATGTACCTTCAATTATCTCAATAAGTCCTTGATTTTGTTCAGAAGTCCAGAGACAAGAGACCACTCTAGATATTTAAGTTGGGAAACCAGGTCTGAGGGACTCCCAGCTGACAATCATAGATAAGAGTCCAGTGCCAAGTGGGGCAGCGAAGATAAACAGAGCCAGTCATTCTGGTGTTGCTCCCATAATATAGCCTGGATTACCAGCCTATTGTCTGCCCTGTACTTCAAAGCTGAAAGTGTTAAATATGGCGTTATCGCCTAGGAAACACATGAGCAATGTTTAAGGACCCTTGGTGGTGTTCCCAGCAAACAGAACTCTCCAAGCTGGTCACTGGAGAACACGGCATCTTTTCTCAACACAGATCAAGACTGAACTTAAAGGATTTCTCCAAATGTTGACTGTAAGGTGATTCCCTTCAAACTAGAGTTCACGTCCTCCCGTCTCCACTTCACTGACAACCACGAGAAGCGTTATGCCATAAGCGCTCCTGGCATGCAAGCATATGCTGTAACATCATGGCCCTCCGGCCGTCTGTGAGGATGGAGGGACCGGGAGTACTGAATCTCTCCTCTCTTTCCTCGTTTTCTTTTCACTCACTTCTACCCATTGTTATCACGTGACCACGGGACAGATGATTACGCGCAAAGAAGAAAGCAGAATGGTAGTGCCTGCCTCTGGATCTCGTATGTTCAGCTTCGATGATCACCTCAGCAGGAACGGTTTATGTATGGAAAATACACCAGGCAGGATAAATAATCTCCATTCTCTTGGCATTCTAGACATTATTAAATAGAAGGTGTCGTGTATTCCTTTTGTCTGCAGTTTTTTTCCTTAAAGGAAACAGTCAGGTGAACAGAGCACAGGACGGTTCAAAGGCAGGTCCACTTGTGTCTTACTTTGACATGGTTTTTTTGGGGGCAGATTCCTGTTTGTTTGTTTGTTTGTTTGTTTGTTTTTGTGTTAGCTCTCTCAGCGTTTTCTACTCCTGACAATCCAATTAGTCATTGGAGCCTTGTTCAACATTGTGGCTTGCACACAACCATTCTACCTGAAAACCTGCAGGAAACTGGCAGGTGCGTGATGCCATTGAGCCTGGAAAAAATACAGCAAAAGTTCCAGGTGGTGGAAAATGGGGGGAGTATCCAATGCTGATGCCCCTACTAGTTTTTACGACAGTTCCTCATTTATTCCCTTTGCAAATAAAGATCACACCTAAACTGTATGATGCGTGCAGGTTTTTAATCTCAACAAGAAACTTGAAGGATTGTCAAGTAGAGTGTGCTACTCCTAGATCCCAAGAGGAGGAGAAAAAAAATCATTAAACCATAGTTTTAATAAGCTGACCCTAACCCTGAAAGGACTCTGGGATTGTAAATGAAATATATTGTTTCCTTTATTTTGAACGTCTCCTTTCATGAGAAAAACTCTAAAATACACAGAAAGAGCTTTTCGTGGCTTGAGGCTCTGATACGGCTAATGGTTTTTGACAGTGTGTTACATCTTGTTTAACCCAATTGAATTTGATTATTCATGTCACTAGCAAGATAAACAGGTTGACAGAGGGAATTTTTTTCAGCCACTGGTTTATATTAATGTCTGGAAATTCAGTTGTCCAGAGAAGGAGAAGAGGTGGGAAGGAAGCCAGGGAGATGGCATTGTGAGCAGACTATTCTTGAGATTGGAATCTGACGGTGGAGACAGGGTTGGTTGTAAGACTATTAACATTGCTCATCCACAAAGCAGGATAAAGGGTTTACTTCCCAACAAAATTTAGTCGCAAGCTATATTATCAAGCAGATCTGATCCTCTGGTCTACTACACATGTGTACATGTACACACACACACACACACACACACACACACACACACACGCTATAGCAGCTATGGAACACCTTAATGTTTCCTAGATACAACCATTCCCTCTTTCTTTTTCCATACCATTGCATGTTATAATTTTGTGTTATTTGCGTAAAATGCCTCTGGACTGACTAACCTCTGGTTCCACAAAAATGGTGTCTGTTCAATGAAATACTCTAAGGTTTCCTCAGTATCCTTCAGAACTCAGTATGTTCTCTTAGTCCATGACCTCAACCTTTTCTGGACATCCGCACCACTGGGATCTAACGTGGTCCTGTCAATCATGTAACTCAGTGGGACTGCATATGGACAGGGTCGTTGGTGGCAGGCGGAGAGGTTGAATTTTCTTCGTTTGAACGCAATCTGAAACTTGGGCAGTTTCCTACCATAATACCACCCCATCCTAAATCCTCATATGACCATCCTTGATTCCAGAGTCCATTGCTACTCTGCTTTTTATTTGTTAGATTTCATTTAGATGAGGTAGGTTTAGGAAACTGGCCTTGAACTCACCATGTACCCCAGGCTGGACTCCAATTCTCAACAATTCTTTCACTTCAGCCTCACAGGGGCTGTAATTATGGACCTGAGCCACCACACCCAGCTTGTGGTGTAGTTATTACTCTTGGTCTGGCTCTAATGCCAGCTGGCGCTGCTCAGGACTAGTCATCAATCGCCCTGCCCCTTGCAGTGCTCACATATAGTAGGTGATCAATAAATCAATAAATGTTGAAAGAACCGGAGAGAGGATGAGTGGGCAGACAGACATCCAAATAAAAGATTAGGGGAAGAAGTGAGTATGGTCAAAGTATACTGTGCAAAACTCTCAAAGAATTGATAGTTTTTAAAAATGGATGCTGAGATTTGTTTTTAAATTCAACAGATTTTCCATGCATTTATGCAAGAGGTTAAAAAGTGTTCTGAGAGCTCATATCTCAAACTCAAGGATGAAACAGAGAGCGTGCATGAGAATTTGACACTTCAAAGCCCATCCCCAGCGACATACTTCCTCCAAGCCCACACCTTCTGAGTCTCCTCTAATAATACTACTGATTAGGGATTCAAATATCCGAGCCTGTGCAGGACGTTGTCATTCAAGCCAACACTCTCAACTTTGAGGAGCTAAGTGCCAAGAGACAGGGAGTTCATGTTAGAAAAGCACATTTGAACATTCAAGTGAGCTGCTCCTCTCCCATTTACCCAAATTGTTACTTCCTGAGTTTAAAAAGCCAACAGAGTGCACCCATTTATCAAAGGACTCCAATCTCCAACTCTGAAAATAATTTGTTTATGCCCTAGGGTGGTAAGAGTGGATGTTAGCCTACCCACCAATGTGAAATTAATTTAAATGCAAATATCCGAGAGACAACTGGAACAGCCGCTCAGTTTCTGGCCTCAGAAATATCTGGATGTGTTAGAAGTGTGACAACGTTAGACACTTTTCTTGTTACTGGGTCAAAAGTCACTGACAAGAACAACTTAAGGAAGGGTTTGCTTCCGCTCCCAGTTTGGGAAGCATTCATTATGCCATCTGTCATGGCGGGGAAAGCGTGTTGGCAAGAGCTGCTCCAGATGTCACATTAGGGCCATGAAGTGACTGCTCACATCGTTTCTGAGGCAGGAAACAGGAAGAGAAGAATGCTGGTACTAAAGTCACTTTCTCCTTGTCTCTCTTAATCAGTCTATACCCCCAGTCCTTGCAATGGTGCCACCCACGTTCAAGCTGGGCCTCCCCTCCTTAGTTTTTCCTCTCGGGTACTCCCTCACAGACACCCCTAGAGGTGTGTCTCCAAATCTAGTCCGGTTGACAATGTGGAGATTGGTAGTCACAATAACCGATCAGACTCTAATTTCTGCCAGACAAGTAGAAATTGTCGGATAAATCCTTTGAATTAGTTTAAGATTTTTCTAATCATACAAATATTTGACAAAAGTCATACAACGTATAAAATGGAATATAGTAACAGACAGTAAATTGGGGGATGTGCTACACTAAAATCCAAGCTTTGAAAGCAGGGTTTCCAGCTCATCCATGAAAATGCTGAGGGTTTTGCTATTGCTATTCCTATTTCTGCCCTGAATTGTTCAAATACCTATTGAATGGAATGGTGCTGTCATCCCAGTTTTATATGAATAAACACAAACCCTCTTGCCTTCTTGTTTGAGGCATGTGAGTGGTGCTGAGAACCATTATGGTTGGGTCTTTAACCAGCTCATAGTCCTCAGGGGAACGCTTGAAAGGGGCTGACTCACTGGCCAGTGAGTACAATGGTCTCCATGTTCTAATTCACTGGACAAACCTTCTCCAAGTTTCTAATTGTCATTAGATAAATTTAGAAAATCATGATGAGGTATCAGAAAGTTCACTTTTCCCACAAACATTAGGGGGACTTTTTTTTTAATTTTTTTTTTTGAAGATTTATTATGTACACAGTGTCTGTCTGCATGTATGTTTACTGGCCAGAAGAAGGCACCAGATCTTGGTTGTGAGCCACCATGTGGTTGCTGGGAATTGAACTCAGGACCTCTGAAAGAACAGTCAGTGTTCTTAACCTCTGAGCCATCTCTCCAGCCCTAGGGGGACTTTTTAAAGGTGGGACTGAGGATCCAAGTTAAACCCAAAGCTCTAATTCTTGACTCTATGGCTTTAAGTCTCTTGTAAAAATAACAGATAGCTTGCCTCACTTTTGAGTTTTTAGATCACAGATTTGTACATGTATAATTTGCTGAACATCAAACTAAAAGTGGTTAAGACACCATGCCCATTCCAATAAAGCTTACACTACGGAATAAAGGCCTCTAATGGAGGAAGCTGCAGCCAAGGCTAAAGTGGGTTAGCAGAGGAAATTCAGAGTGCTGTGCTTTCAAAAGAAATTAAAGAGAAGATCTAGACTAAGTGTCACCTAAGATGCACCTGGGGCTGGAGAGATAACTCAGCAGGTAAGAATACTTGCCAATCAAGCCTGACAACCTGAATGGACATGAACCCCTGGAGCATTATCTAGTTATTCTTTATCAATAAAAACTTAAAAGTCAAATATCATAAAGAACCTGAATGATCAGAGAAGCAGTAGAGAAGCAACTAGTGACATCCCTCCCCCTCGTTCTCTCTCTGGTTCCTTGATTCAGAAGGATCAAGACCCTCTCTAAGCTCCGCCCTGCTATTTCCTGTGTCTTTCTATCTGTCCTCAGTCCTCCTCCAAAACCCCGTGGATTAATTTTAGTCAACTAGTACTAGATCTGTTCTATGATTCAAAGCAAGTTTTACTGTCAGTCTCGGGAGTGTCAGAATATAAGCAAAATATCACACAACAAGCCCCAAGTCTCATGGTGGAAAAACAGAGCTGACTCCCAAAAGCACGTGTGGGGGTGCTTATACAGACTGTCTTAGTTTTTTTCTTTATTGCTATAATAAAACACTGACCAAAGAAAGGTTTTTTGTTGCTGCTGTTTTATCTTACAGATAAGAGTCTATCATCGAGGGAAGCCAGGGAAGAAAGTCAGGCAGGAGCTTGAAGCCACAGAGAAACAATGCTTACTATTTTGTTTTCCATGGCTTGCTCAGGTTTTTTATACAATGTATGACAACCTGCCCAGGGTGGCATCACTTACAATGAGCTTGGCCCTTCTATATCATTCATCATACAAGAAAATGCCCCCATAGACCTGTCCACAGGCCAATCTGATGGAGGGAATACCTTGGCTGTGGCTCCCTTATTCCATGTGACCCCAGCTTGTATCAAGTTGGCAAAACTAATAAGCATACACATACACACACCACCACCACCACCACCATCACACATACACATTACTAATATTTAAAGAAAAAGGTAAAAGTTACCTGAAGGCTGGGAGATGTGGTGGCTAATCTTGGTATTTGACTTGAATCTGAAATCAACTAAAACCCAGACAACTGGTCACATGCCCATGAAAGATTTTCTTGACTGGATCATTTGAGGTCAGAAGATCCAGTCTAAATCTGGGCCATACCTCCAGGTAACAACCTATAAAAAAGGACACAGAAGAAGGAAGCTTTTGCATTTTGTCTCCATGGAAAATTCACCTATCCTGCTGGTATGGCACTCCTTCACTGGCATTAAAGTCTACTTCTTTAGGATTCCAACATAGACTGAAGACCCGCTGAGACATCCAGCTTCAGGAACTAAACAACTATGGGATTCTTAGCTTTTCTGTTGGGAGACAGTCATTATTGGATGAGCTGGACCACAACTACTCTAATAAATCACATATATTCATGCTATCAAAAAAAAAAAAACATCCAGACTAACACAAAAGAGTTGGGATTAGCTCAAACAAGAAGGGGAGGAGGAAGAAAGAGATTTAAGGCATTCCAAAAAGCACTCACTTGTTCTTACAAAGAGAACACTGTGAAAATAAGGAGCCTACAGAAACTCAGATCTTCTCGAGGTTGTGGTGAAATGTGCACTCTGAAAGTCAATCCCTGAATTCATTTGTTGATGATATGAGGAAATGGATCCTTGGGCTGAATAAGTACACATGATTATGGTGGCAGGACCTCAATATTGGCATTAGTGGATTTATCAGGGGGAAAGATGATGTGGGAGAGTCTTCTGTTTGAGTTGATTTCATTGGTTAATGAAGAAACTGCCTGGCCCATTTGATTGGCCAGCCCTTAGGTGGGTGGAGTAGACAGAACAGGAAGAAGGAAGTGAGGTAGATGGCTTAGTCAGATGACACGCCTCTCCTAAGTGAGATAAATCGCCATGCCTCCCCTCTCTGGCCAGACTGCCTTGCCTCTCCTCTCTGAGACAGATGTGATGAAGCCAGCTGCCAGGTCAGACATGCTGAATCTTTCCAGGTAAGACACCACTCGTGGTGTTACACAGATTATTAGATATGGGTTAGTCAAGATGTGAGTAAGAGGCTGGAACTAATGGGCCAGGCAGTGTTTAAAAGAATACAATTTGTGTGCTGTTATTTCGGGGCATAAGCTAGCCGGTAGCCGGGAGCCAGGCGGGATGAAAAGCAGGCCAGCCCTCAGCTCCTCACTACAGAAAGAGACCAATCTAGCATCCTTGTTCTGACTCATCATTCCATGTTGTCTCCTTTGTCACAGTGCAGCAAGACTGCCCTTGACAAGCGGAGATAAATTTGCACTATCTCACCTCCAGAACGATGAGCTAGATAAACATTTATTACTCATAATTTGCTCACTTCTGGTCATTCAGGTTTAATAACAGAAAACAAACAAAGAATCAGAAATCCAAGAGGGAATGGAAGGTGTCTTGAGCAGAGGGAACCCTGAGGGAATGTGTGAGAAGCAGATAACATCTTGAGTGAATGTGTGTTATTGACATGGGCATAGCCATGCCAGGGACCCCAGTGCCTTAAACCCACGGGGGCGACAAAACCATCCCTGGGTGAGACTCAAAGGCATGACAAAGCCTTCCTCTAGTCCAAGGATGAGTGTTTACGACCAGTATGTGCAAAACCTAGCAACCACAGCTTTCTGCTCTTGGATGATGTCCTGAAACAGCTGAACTACAAAGACCCCCTTCCCCAAAAGGGTTAATTAAATCTGCCTCCTGTTCAGCTATATACCATGATGCTGTCTCCTTATTTGGCTATGTACGATAAATTTGCTTCCTCAATTCAGATGTGTAAGATAAACAAGCTGAATTTCTAGTGGCTGCTGATGCTGCTGCTGCTGCTGTAGTTAGTCTCCTCCATGAGAGCAAGCACAGAACACCTCCATGCTTGCCTGTATGAGCATCTACATGTCTAGCCTTGTCTCCCCAGTTGGGTCAATCCATGAAGCCATGGCAGAGCATTGTGAAGGTGAAGTACTGTGAGATGAATCTGAAACCCATGAGTCAGGTTAAAGAGAAAACGGTTAGCCATGCTAAAGTGTTTGTAAACTCTGATCTAATGAAAATATGGAGTCAACTAAACATCATCTTTCCTCTCCCCTCTTCCTTTTCTCCTCCTTCTCCTCTTCTAGAAAAGATGGCACTAGAAGCAATATGACCATGGGCTCAGGGACAAGCTAGGACGTAAGATGATGAATGTCAGTGATGACTTACTCTAGGAACAGAGAGAAAAGGACGGAGCAGGGACTATTAGAAATTCGGGTGCTTTAAAGGAAAAGGGAAACAATGAAGGACGTATTGGAGGCACTAGAGAGAGAGCTCCGCTGGAGCTTGCTGCACATACTTGAGGATCTCAGTTTAGATCTCTGGGACTTGCATAAACGCCAGCCATGGAGGGGCACATCTGTAACTCCAGTGCTGGTGGAGCAGACACAAATGGATCCCTGAAGCTCACTGGTTGGCCAGCCTAGCATATCAATAAACTCCAGAATAAGTGAGAGACCCTGTCTCACAAAATAAAGTGGAGATCAATGAGGAAAACACCTCACATTGACGTCTGGCCTCCATGTACACACACACACACACATACACACACACACACACACACACACACACGCATCTGAGCACATACATCTTACCTAAAAAGAAAGAAAGAAAGAAAAAAGAAAGGGAAAAAGAGAGTTGAATACATCGGTATCAGGATGACTGCTTGAAAGCATGTCTGTTTGCTGAGTTCAAATCTAGGATTCCAGAAAATGGAAACAGAGCTTTAAAACAAACAAACAAAAAAACACTAAAAAATAGTTGTTACTCAAAGCCTTTCTGTTCACTATTTCTGTCTGTTTTTTACAAGTCGTTTGGTGTTGGAGACCATCTAACTTTCAAATTAGCTTTAGCCGTAAGTAAAACCTACAGTACTATTTGTGAAACACCAGACAGAAGTTTACAAATCAGCCCTCAAAACGGGGAAATGTCCTGGTTCATAAGGTAGAGCCCATGCAAATTCAGGACTGTTGAGTACTGAAGATGGAGGTGGTAGAGTCAGTGTCAATGTAATGTATCAAGGAAACCCCGGAAAGCCTTGGGAGCAGGAAGCTGCAAGGAGACCTGCTCCCCAGACTCCGAAAGCCATATGCAGCCCACCAGCACCTTGATTTTAGGTCTACATCAGGCTTCTGAGCTTTAGAACCGAAAGGCAAATCTGTGGTTTCAAGGAAGCTTGTGATTATTGATTGTATACAAGGATGTAGTATTAAAGCCCTTAATTTTATGTACAACATTTTGAGTTTCAATTTAGGAGAGCTAATTGCTTCAATATGCAAATACTTGATCATAGTGAGGTTTTGTAACTTGAATAGAAGAGAGGTAGTAAGATATAATGTTTCTGGTTTCTTTCATTTCTAAAAATAAAATTTATTTATTCCTTCATGTGGCACATGACACGGCATGGAGATCAGAGGACAGCTTGGGGAGTAATTCTCTCCTTCGCCTTTATGTGGGTCCTAGGGATTGAAACCAGGTCTCTAGACTTGCACAGCTAATGTCAAAGCTTGTTGGGATATCTCAAAGACCCCAGTTTCTTCTGTTTATCTAATGGCTACCACTTTATCCTCTCTCACCTCCCCAAATAGTTGTATGCCACTGATAAGTTGTGCTTATAATCATATAACATAAGACTGTAAAAACTAAAAGAAAAAGAACCCCATGTGCATAATAAAGGCACTCTTTGAGACTTCAACTCAGTCATAGGATGGATCATTTATATACCTGAAGAAGCAGAAAGATCCCTACCTATAAGATACAGTTTTCTGTGTCAAAAGTTCAAGGACTTGAAGTAAATAAATGGGAGTTAGTAGCATGAAGAAATGTACGGATTAAACTAGGAATAACCACACATATCTAGGCAAGCCCTGCTAAAGCACCAATCTTACTCTCTACTCCACAAAGTTGACTCTCTTAAAATAAACCTCATCCTCTCGGCATCTTTGTCTTCATGTACCAAAGACTTGTACTGAAGCTAAGATCCTCTGGGTACCAGACACACCACGCCAATGTATTTCATGATAAGCTTCATATGTGTTTCATTAGCTATTATAGTAAATCCCACCTGCAAAACTATAAATAATATATTGCTGTGGTAATTCCTTCATCGGGCAATAATCTAAACTGAGACAAAAACTGCCTTGAGCAGCTTCAGTTGTAATCCTTTGTTCCAGTAACTTTAATCTACAGCTTACTTCATAAACAAAATATAGCAGTATTTCTAATAAAGCCTAAGCCCTATTTAGCTGAAGGTGGCATTCTACGGGGCTATGAAGTGAAATGAGGCCGATTAGTAACATGACAGCTACGTTTAGCAATGCACTAATTTCACTTGCAAGGCTGCAGGGCGGAGAGCCAAGAGAGCCATTGCTTTATCCCTTTGTTCCTTAGCCCATTTCCAGCCTTTGCTTGTCTTCAAGGATAGAGCTTACAAGTCTGGCTGGAGAAGCACACTCTCCCTGGCAGGAATTTTCTCCACCTTTCACCCGCAGCAAACCCTGGTCCAACAAGTAAACACAGCAATCATGCCGTCCCTCATGTCCCAGGCCATGAATCCAGGCCCCTTCATCCTGGAAGCTTCATTTATGTCTTTCTCTACTGATTAACTCAGAAAGAAAAAAATAGTTTTCTACTTCTTGTTCTGAATGTCCAATAAATAAATACATACCATGTCTGTACTGGCGGCTTAGAAGTACAATATTTAACTGTGTGTGTGTGTGTGTGTGTGTGTGTGTGTGTGTGTGTGTGTGCGCGCGCTAAAAGCCACTGTCATTTATTCTTACATATAAGTCTTTAGGCACATAGTTTGGCTAACCTGGACTCTATTTCAGGCTGCAGGTTAGCTGATATTGGCTCCCTGCTATAAGTTCATTCCATATCAGTCCAGGTATGTTTATTCTAGAAAATAGTTATTCAGACCATGTGCTTATTCTGAAATTCTGGAGCACAAAAGGACAAGAGGAATGTTCAAGCATATTTCTGGTCTTTTCTTTGTTATGAAGATCTTTATGGCCAAAACATGTTACATGATTAAACCCAAAGCTGAGGAGTAGGAAAATGTAGCTCACGAGCATGAGGGCCAGGTAAGAGAGGACATGATGCAACTCTACCACAAAAGAATCACTGTGGCCAACTCGCTGGTCTTGGCGTCCAGGGGATGTGCTGTATTTTCTTGCGAACCAAGTTCAGGGAAGAGCAGAAAGGAGAACGGGGAAGAAAAGGAAAATGCATTTGGGATAGATTTGGGATAGCTGAGTTTTCAGCAATAAATCCTAAGGTAGTTCCAAATTCAGACACATCCACGCCATATCTTCTACAGTTGCTTTGCCCATGCCCCACACACCTAGACATTCTGTTACTAGCACTGAGAAACATGAGAACTGTGCTAGATCTGGAGTTTGAAAGACTTGAGTTTCAACTATCGACCTTTGAGGTGGTTGTTAAATAACTTAGAACAAGCACTTCAACTTCATTATTTTGAGCCTACATTGTTGCCCATCTTTAAATTATGATGACATCTGTCGCAAAGTTCTCACATTAAACAGTGTGCATGGCATAGAAGGGATACAATCAATAAAAACCAGTTTTCTTGTAATTAGTATTTAGCCCATGCCCTTCCGTCCTGTCTTTCACTCAAGACTTGCCAGAATGGCCAAGTGACAAGAGTGATCATCTGAGCTGTGACACTGGGGGGGGGGGGAGCTTGAGAGCACACCTGTGATGTAAATTATATTAGTAAGCTGTCATGGGCTCTTTGTGCTTGATGGGAGTTTAAATCTGAGAAAAAGAATTGGATGCATGTCAGTCTGAGCTGTGCTCTGAGATCCCTTGTCCTGGGTCATGCTAACTCCCTGACTCTACAATAAGGTGGAAAGAAGACAGCAAATGGCTCAGGATATTGAACACTTTATGGCCATGAACAAGATGGCTCATTTGGCTAGGGGTGCTCGCCACCAAGGTTGATGATCTGAGCTCAACCCCTGGGACCCATACGGTGCAAGGACAGAACCAGAACTGACTCCGGAAAGTTGTCCCCATCAATCACTAATTAAGAAAGTGCCTTACAAGCTTGCCTCCAGCCCGATCTTATGAAGGCATTTTCTTAATTGAGTTTCCCTCCTTTCACATGACTTAAGCTTGTATCAAGTTGACATAAAAATAGTCACCACATATGTCACAGTTTTAATTTGCTAATAGATTGTATCATTAATTATTTTTGAAAAGGTCCAGTTCATTTCTTGTTAGTACTTGGTATAGCAGATATTCTAAAAATACTAGGCAGGTAAATTGATTTTTTAAATTATGGATAAATTTGAGTTTTAAACAACCTGAGGGCATTCCTAATTAAATACATGCTAAGCCCTGTGATTTGACTTCTCAACTCAAAATGCATTCATTACTGTCTTATATCTCATCTTTAAGCCTTTATTGCAAATAACTTTTAGCCGAATGTGATAATACTTGAATTATAATAAACTGGTCTCTAAGTGGCTTATTATGCAATTTCTGAATTTCCTACTTTGTATGCATAATGCAGCATTTCAGTTAAGGAAAAGGACACTATAATCTAACCAGGGATAAATTTGAATTTATAAAATGAAAGAAAACATTCAAATGGAGCTCCCATTATTCCATAATATGATTTTTTTAAACAACTGGACTAATTTTTTGAATTCTAACAAAATGATATAATTGCCCTTAGACTTATTTTCTCTGTTGTACTTTCTTTAGAATAAAAACAGATATTTGGTAAAAATTTTAAATAGTTATCGTAAAGTCAGAATTTAGAATTTGAACTGAATTAGTAGTTGAAAGGCTGACAAAAAATTAGATAAACACAGACTGATGCATGTGTGTTTAGAGAGAAAACATTAAAAATGTGTACTGTATATAAACTATATTATATATGTGATTTTATATATCATGCATATAGACAATGCAAAAACCTAATTTTAAGCAATGCATAAGATTTAAGAGTACCTATTTACAAAAGTTTCTAAATAACAGAATTTTAATAAAATTGTTTATTAATATATTATATACATGTGTATACACAGAGGAAATTAGCAAAACTGAAGTGATATTGCATAATATAATGATAATATTATTCTTTTTTCTGTCATCCAATAAGACATGTTATAGAGTAATCATATATTTCAATCTTTATTTGCATCGGTTCAATTACAACAACATCTTTTAGTGTGTATTATCCTCTATTGACATATAATCAAAATGTTTTAAAAATCCTATTGTTATATAAAAGACAGTAAAGGTGGCAGGAACTGGCAGCTGCTCTATTGTCCCAGAAACAGGTTTTGAACTAACTAAAGAGCAATTTCTGAATTCTCAAACCAAGCCAATTGGTCAATAATCAAACTCTAGATTGACTGTGCCTTGACCAGGTATGAATGCCTGATTGAAACAGTCAGAATCAGCAATGATCATTCTATTCATGGGTGCTGTGTGACTTCTGCTGGCTCGGAGAGATGAAGATGGCTACTCATCTTAGATAGTGTACCTTAGATAGATGGACCTAAGAAATGATCCGCTCAAGTGTAGTTCAGTCAACTATGACTTTATTTGGATGTACTTACAGAAGCATGGCTGAGCAGTTACTTACAGGGTTAGCTCACAAAAGCTACATTTCTGAAGCTCCCTATACAAATTGGAGTCAATGCCAGAGGACTGTGTCTTCTTCTCCCAGCAATGACTTGTGGATTTTGTAAATTTTATGTGCCTTCCAAGCCTTGTAACTTTATGTTCCTGAGGCCTTGAGCCTCTTCCCACCCTCACAAAGCCTCCCCACACGGGGGAATGTTTCAATTTGCTGGAAACAGCTGCACAAGAGGACAGGAAAGTTCCACTCAAGGTCCAGCACCTGCAGAAGCAGCCAGAGAATCTCAAGACAAATACAGAGAGAACATGAGTAGCGATGCCTTTTTCATGAACAATAAATTGCTATCAGGCCTGGGCAGATGGCTCAAGAGGTAAACATTCTTGCTGCGAAAAGTCTGAGGATCTAAGCTCCAACCCCCAGAACCTATAAAAAGCCAGGCATGGCTGTGTGTGCCTGTATCTCCTGAGGGTGGATCTCAAGAGCTCGCTGGCCAGACAGTATACCCTAAACAGTGAAAACTGGGTAAACTGAAAAAGACCTTGTCTTAAGGCAATAAGATGGAGAGCCTTAAAGGCTGATGGCCCCCTATCCTGCTCAGTCCTGTGCGTGTATGCCACACCAATGGGTGCATGCACCTGTATACTCATGTACCACATGCATACACCACACCACACCACACACACACACACACACACACACACACACCACAAAGCAACACTCTTATACATACACAGAGGTGGGGAAAACTTCTTTAGTGATGTTTTCAAATTCATTTACTGAAAAAATATCGAGACTATGTATGCATCAGGGATACTACTGTAAATAGAATTAGACAAACCTCCCAGCCTTGAGAGGCTTATATAGTGGCAGGAAAAACAAACAGTGGAGTAAACAAATATTGAAGTTTAAGTTGTGAAGAGAAACACGGAGGAGCTATCAAAAGGTAAAGGAATAAGAAATGGCTAGGCAGACTGACTTCAGTTTACAGAGGAAGGTCTGGGGATATCTTTGCTTTGAAGGTACCCATTCTCTGGGATAAGGAAATGAGCCTCACAAAGAACTAGGGAAGCACGATCGTGAGCAAAACAAATGACAAGTGCAAAGACCTAAATGGAGGCCAAACTTGATGCATAAGAGGGAGCAAGCCCAGGCAGCTTGGCTAAGTGGACTCAACAGGGTGATTCACAGGTAATTGAGAAGGGTCCGTTGCTGTGATAAAACATGATGATCAAGACAACTTATAGAAGAAGGCATTTACTTTGGGGCTCACAGGAGTTAGAATTCGTGACCAACATGAGAGGGGAGCATGACAGCAGGCAGGTGTGATAATGGCGAAGGTGACTGAGCTCACATCTCAACCCACAAGCACAAGACAAAAAGAGTTCATTGGGATTTGCATGGGATTTTGAAACCTCAAAGCTGGCTCCTAGTGACACACCTCCTCCAACAAGGTCACACCTCCTGATCCTTCTCAAACAGTTCCACCAACTGGGGACCAAGCGTTCAAATATTTGAGTTTATGGGGGCATTCTCTTCAAACCCCCATAATAAGCTTGGGCAAGGACTTCTCTTGTTCTTTGTTTCAAGCAAGCCATGGGAGAGCATTAAACCAAGATGAATGAACACATTTATATTTTGAAAAATAAGCCATCTATATGTGGAAATTTTACTAGGAAGACGCAGGAACAAAAGTAAGAAGGTCAGTTAAAAATTAATTTCACTTCACAGCCAGATATAATGACAAATTAGCTTTTGTCTTAGTTAGAGTTTCTATTGCTGTGAAGATACACTATGACCATGGCAACCCTTAAAAAGGAAAACATTTCATTGGAGCTGGCTTAGAGTTTCAGAGGTTTAGTCCATTATCATCCTGGCAGGAAGCATGGCGGCATGCAGGCAGACTAGTGCTGGAGAAGGAGCCGAGAGTTCTGAGAGGTGAGATCCACCTTCAGGAGTTACAGGCACATGTGGTCATGCCTGGTTTTTTGTAGGCTCTGAGGGTTGGAACTTGGAATCTCAGACCTGCACAACAGAACTTTTACTTCCTGGGCCATCTTCCCAGGCCTGATAGCAACTTATCATTCATGAAAAAGGCATTGCTATTAGTGTGGGTCAGCAGGCAGCCGGAAGCGAATGCTACACTAGACCTGCTTTGAACATTTAAGACCTCAAAGCCCACCCTCTAGTGACACACTTCCTCCAACAAATCCACACCCACTCCAACAAAGCCACACCTCACAATAGCGCCACTGCCAACAAGCCTATGGGGGCTATTTTCTTTCAAATCACCACATTCCGTTCCCTGGCCCCCAAAAGCTTGTAGCCATATCATAATGCAGAAATATGTTCAACTTCAAAAGTGCCCATAATCTGTAAGAGTCTCAAATTCGCTTAGAAGTCCCAAGTCTCTTCTGAGATTCGTGCAATCTCTTAACTATAACTCCTGTAAAATCAAAATTAAAAAACCAATCACATCCTTTCAACATATAATTGCATAGGATATATATTACAATTCCAAAAAGGGAGCACAGTGAGGAAATACTGTACTGAAGCAAGACCAAAAGCCATCTGGAGAAACTCCAAACTCTGCATCTCCGTGTCTGATGTCAGAACGCTTTTCAGATCTCCAACTCTGTTCAACTTTGTTGATTGCAACACACTTCTTTCTCTTGGGCTGGTTCCACTTCCTATTAGCAGCTCCTCTGCAGGTATCCCATGGCTCTGGCATCTCCAACATTTGGGGGTCTCCAAGGCTTCACCTTCACAGCTCCACACAATGGCCTCTAGGCCTCCATGCAGGGACAACCCCTGCACACACCTGGCCTCAACAACTTTCCTTAGTTACAGAAGGATATTCCATAACCCCTGTCTTGTATCCTTGACTCTAAAGCCAGAGCCACATGGCCAAAGCTTCTTACTTTTGCTGCTTACTGGGGCTGAAACATAGACCCCTCGTTCATACATCTTCACCAGCTTTCTGTTTTTAATGGTTTCTTCACTGCCTACACTTGGCTGTCCCAAAACTCGATCTGTAGACCAGGGTGGTCTCAAACTCACAGATCTGCCTACCTCTTCCTCTGACATGCTAGGAATGCTGGGATTAAAAGTGTGCACCCCCACCCCTGGCTCTAAAGCTTTTCTTTAATTTGTTTTCACAAGATGGAAGTTTAGCTGGGTAAGATCTTGCCCTGAAGTCAGCACTCCCTTTATTCCATTTACATTAAAATTTTCTTTAATCTGTTTTTCTCCTTGAACACAGGCTTTAGCTCCATTCTACCTTCTGGAGGCACCTTTCTCCTCAAACTGTACATTTTGTATTTTTTCTTGCTCCTTTTCACTATACACCTTCATAAGAGTAAATGCTAATAACCATGTGGCAGAGTTAATAGTGAACGCTAATAACCACATAGCAGAGTTAATAGTGAACGCTAATAACCATGTGGCAGAGTTAAAATAGTGAATGCTAATAACCACATAGCAGAGTTAATAGTGAACGCTAATAACCACATGGCAGAGTTAATGGTGAACGCTAATAACCACATGGCAGAGTTAATACTAGGCTGTTTGAAATTTCCTCTGAAAATGCAATTAATCCAATAATCTTCACTTTAGCCTCAGACCGACTTTTGAGACAAGTGAAAAAAAGCAGCCACATTCTTTGCCAAGATACCACAAGAACGGTGTCTAGGCCACATACTAATATTATCCTCTAAAACCTCTTGAACAAGGCCCCCACAGTTCCAATGAGCCTGAGCATCACTTCCATGTTCCTACCAGGATGATCCATTAAGCCCCACTTAAATCATTCAACTGCTTTTCTAATTCCAAGCCCACATTCCTCGAAACAGAAGCATGATCAGGTCTATCACAGCAACACCCTGCACTTGGTAACAACTTCTGTATAGTTAGGGTTTTATTGCTGTGAAGAGACATAATGAACACAACTCTTGTAAAGGAAAACATTTAACTGGGGCTGGCGTACAGTTTCAGAGGTTCAGTCCATTATCATCATGGTGGTAAACATAGTAGCATGCAGGCAGATGTGGTGCTAGAGAACTAGGAGCTGAGAGTTCTACATCCAGGTCAACAGGCAGCGAAAAGGGGATGTTATATTGGACCTGGCTTGAGCATTTAGGACCTCAAAGCCTGCCCCACTAGTGATGCGCTTCCTCCAGCATAGCCACACCTACTCCAACAAGGCCACACCACCTAATAGTGCCACTCCCAATAAACTTATAGGAGCCATTTTCTTTCAAACCCACTACAGCCTTGCATTGTGATGCACATCATCTTCAATCCTAGCACTTGTGATGCAGAGGCAGGGGGATCTCTGTGAGTCTGAGGCCAGCCTGGTCTACATAGCATGTTCTAAGCAACCCAGTGCTACATAGTAAGACTTAGTTTGAAAATAATAATGACAGAAGTGAAGGTGGTAAGATAGTCACAGTCGTAGTACGTTTTGATAGCCAAGCTGTCAAGATTTATTGATGGAAAGATGACCATTTCAAGAAAACAGGCAAAAATAAAGGCTGGGGCTGGGGCTCAGTGGCAGTATACTTGTCTAGTATGTATACAGCCCTGGTTCAGTCCCCAAGGTAGGTAAAAAGGAAGGTACGAAGGAATGGAGAGGAGGAAATGTGAAAGGGAGGAAGGGTGGGCAGACCTAGATGTTTGAATGTTTGGTTGTGTAACTCAGAGCACAGTGATATGCAGTGATGAGGCCAGCAGGCCTGTTTTTCGTCCAGCCCGGCTCCCACACGGCTAGCTTAGCCCCGGAAATAATAACACAGAAACTGTATTCATTTAAACACTGCCTGGCCCATTAGTTCCAGTCTCTTACTGGCTAACTCTAACATCTTGCTTTAACCCATATCTAGTAATCTGTGTATCACCACAGGGTCGTGGTTTACCAGGAAGATTCTAACCTATGTCCATCTTGGGCCAGAGCTTCATGGCGTCTGCCTGACTCTGTTTTCTTTCTCCCAGCATTCTGTTCTTTCTACCCCACCCACCTAAGGACTGGACTATCAAAAGGCCAAGGCAGTTTCTTTATTTGACCAATGAAAGTAACATATAGACAGAAGACCCTCCTACATCAGTGATGCTGTGTGCTGGGCAGGGTATCTCTGTAAAGTGCAGGCTTGAGAATAACAAACAAACAAACAACCTCTGATCTAACATGCAATATGTTTTATACAAACCAGTAAGGCATCACATATTCAAACCTGAAGCTCAGCGGAGAGGCTGAAGGGAAACTTATCACCATGAAGATGCTGTTTGAAGCTGTGTGCTTGGGTAAGATTGCCCAGGGAATGAGGCCAGAGGGAATGTAGTACCAAGAGCCTCCAGCTTGGGCACCTAACGCTGAGAACTTAGAGGGAGGGTGCTGCTGGCAGAGAAAACTGGGAAACAAGAATGTCTACGTGATGTGGAAGCAACAGGGCAGTGTGGTTTGGAAAGAAATTGCTTCAGGACTGTGGTTGTGTCAAATGTGATGACAGGTTGCATAAGTCTCTGAGTCTTCTTCAATTGGAATAAGGGTAGGGTCAAAGAAGGGGTACAGGCCTGTCAACTGTGAACTGCAAGCCACCTGGGAAATCTCTGACTCAGCTGTCAAATGGTCAGAATCAGGACTTAGGAAATTATGTTGCAATCACCTGTTCAGGTGTCTGCCTGCAAATGCCCCAGAAGAATTCTCTTTCTTTTTACTCAGGGAATCCAACAGTCCTGCAGAGTGCCTGGTATGGATCGGGAGCTGGAGTCTAATACACTGAACTTAACCACAGGAGAAGGGAAGGACAATGTTTGGATGTGTTCTAGTGAAGCAAAGATGAAGGCAAATTTTTCTGTTAGCATTTCTGGATTGTAGCTCTTTACCTGGTTTCAACTATTTTAAGTATGCTAATATTTGTAACCATAAATAGTGCTTTTTTTAACTCTTGGAAAGAATAAAATTAAAATAGCTTTGGCCGAGACTTGATGCATTAATGTGTATTTAATGTTACAGGAAGAAATCAATAATTCTAGCCTATAGCACATACATTCACCGTCATTTGATTTAAGAACATAAAAGGAAGATATATAAAAGCATGCAATAAGAAATATAAATTGCAAGTAAGAAAAAATGCAAAAGTTCAAAAATTAGTTTTTACTTATTCAATGGTTATATAAATGCTACTGAAAAGATGCTTAACATACTGACACATTTTCTGAGATATTGTGACTCAGAACAGCCATTTTTGAAAGTTATATTGAAATGTCATTTTGCATAAAGTTCATGTTTTATCTTTAGCAATTCTACTTGCTGAGCAAAAAAAAATCAATAGAATTAATTCAAAATGTTTCAAGATGTTCATGGCAGAATCATTTCTAGTTATGAAATAATACTACCACACATTCTAAAAAAGAATCATTGCAGTATGAGCCTGTAAAAATGAATGACATTTTTAATAGCTGTAATTCAACAACTCCATGTAATTATTAGAGATTATACTTATGAAGTTTATACAGCTATGTGGAAAGAATACTCATACAGATCCATGAAAAATGTTTAAAATTGTATGTAAACAGAGATTACATCCAATAAAAATAGAGACTATCATGAAATGAGCCATGCTTCTAACATGATAGTTTGAAGTCTGGTGATCAGGTAGCTAATATTGACTGAGCACTTACAATGTAACAGACCTTACTCTGAGGCTTTGGAGAGTTAATCCAGCATAATCCTCAAGCAATCTTATTAAATAGTATTGCGTAAATGAGGAAAAAGGATTGAAAATAGGCTTATGACATTTTTCAAGGTCACTTGGCTTTACAAAAACACGGAGAGAAATCAAGCTCAGATAGCCAGCCTCATTATGGTAGAACCACAGGGTATTTGCCCCTTTGCAGGCTCTCCTATGCATGCATATGGTGCTGATTAAACTGCTGGGGCTGGGGGTTGATGGTTTGTTTTTAAGAATTTTCAGGGCAAGGAAAAAACAAACAAACAAACAGCTCTTGTGTTAGGAGCATATGCTGCTCCTGAGAAGGACCTAAGCGCAGTTACTACCACCGCTTTGGGCTGCTCAAAACTCCCAGTGGCTCTGGCTCCAGAGGACTGGATGCTTCCTTGGTGAATGTGTTTTTCACGTACATGAACACACTCGGACATGCGCGTGCACACATACAAATACCATACATACACAACTCTCTCTCTTTCTCTCTCTCTCTTTCTCTCTCTCTCTCTCTCTCTCCCTCTCTTTCATACACACACACACACACACATACACACACACATAAAATTAGAAACAAAAATCCCACAAAATAAAATCATGAGAGAATTTTCTGTAAATATTACAGAAAAATATTAATGTGGTGGGAAACAACTGTTTTAAAACTTTGTAATTACATCTATTTTTTTAATTAAATAAATTTACATATCTTACAACCCGACCACAGGTTTCCCTCTCTTCTCCTTCCATTCCTCCCCTCGCCTCCCTCTGCCCCACCCCCCAATTCACCTCCTCCTTTTCTGTTCAGAAAGGGGCAGGCCTCCCATGGATATCAACAAAACATGGCATATTAAGTAAGATTAAGCACCTCTCCTTGTATTAAAGCTGGGCAAAGCAATCCAGTACAGTGAATAGGTTCCCAAAAGCCAGTCAAAGTGTTAGGGATAGCCCCACTGTTAGGAGTCTCAAGAGTAGACCAAGCTACACAACTGTAACATATGTACAAAGGGCCTAGGTTGCCAGTTCAGACTCTGTGAGCTCCTATGAGCCTAGGTTGGTTGATTTTGTGGGTTTTCTTGTGTTGTCCTTGGCCCTTCCGGGTCACACGGTCCTTCCTCCCTGACATCAGCAGGATTCCCCAAGCTCCGTCTAATGTTTGGCTGTGGGTCTCTGCATCTGTTTCCATCAGTTACTGGATGAAGCCTCTCTGATGATAATTGGGGTAGTCACCAATCTTTGAGTATAGCACAGTATCATTAAACATCATTGTGCTGACATTTTTTTCTCCATCCATTTTTAGATCTATCCTAGATCTCTGGACCATCCAGCCTCTGGGTCCTGACCCTCCAGACAGTGTCAGGGGTAGGCTCACTCTTGTGGCATGGGTCTCAGGCTGGACCAGTCATTGGCAAGTCACTCCCACAATCTCTGCACTACCCTTTCCCCGGCACATTTTATAGGCAGGAAAGAAGTTATGTGGCTGGGTTGGTTTCCTATTCGCTACACTGGAAGTCTTGCCTGGGCATAGGAGATGGCCAGTTCAGGCTGGGCATCCACTACTGCTAGGAGTCTTAGCTGGGGTCATCCTTGTGGATTCCTAAGAGTTTCTTTTCCTTGCACCAGGTTTACACCTGACCCCTAAATGCCCTCCTTTCCATCATCTGTTTCAGTACTGTCCCCTCCATCCATCCTAATCTGGTCCCTCAGGTTCCCATCCCCACTGCCCCCAGTCCACCCAGGAGATTTCTTCTAATTCCCTTTCCCAGGGAGAACAGTGTGTTCTTCCTTGGGCCCTCTTTGTTTTTTTTTTTTTTCCCTGGGTCTGGGTTACCTCACTCAGGATGATTTTTTTTTCTAGTTCCATCCGTTCACCTTCAAGTTTCCTGATGTCATTGTTTTTAACAGCGGAGTAATTGGGTAAATATACCACATTTTCTTTATTCATTCTTCAGTTGAGGGACATTTAGGCTGTTCCCAGGTTCTGTCTATTACAAATAAAGCTGCTATGAACATAGTTGAGCAAGTGTCTTTGTGGCATGACTGAGCATCCTTTGGGTATATGCTCAAGAGTGGTATAGCTAGGTCTTGAGGAAGATCTGTTCCCCATACTGATTTCCAAAGTGGCTGTACAAGTTTGCCGTACTAACAACAATGGAAAAGCGTTCCCTTGCTGGTGAAAAACATCTCAGCAGGGCGTTGCAAAGCCCCATGATTTCTCTTTGGGAATGATTAAGTTAGAAAAGCACCTGGAAAAATATACATTAGCCCTCCACTACGAGAAAAGCTCTCACACCGGGCTTCATCTGTAGGTTCACGGGAGGGTTAGTGCAGCTGGCTGTCGGGACCATATGGCACTGACAACATAGTGCCCATCAGGAAAGGACCATGGCTACGTGTTTTCGTTTACGTGGTAAACACTCTCTGTGCACACTACTGTGAGAACTCCCACTCCAGAGTAAGAACTACAGTGAAATTATATCAGCCATGACTTTCCCGAGACAGAGGCACAGATTATGGAAAGGTTACAATAGCTGGGGTTTTCCCTTTCATAATCAAAAGCATCCTGGGAATCTCTAGCAAGCTTTTCCTAGATGACATGACGATCGGTTTTGCTTTCTCTCGGTGCTGCCTGCACAAACACTCACTGAAGGTGTACTTAGGGGTCAGCCATCAGCTTCCCTTTCACGGTGAGGAATACAAGGTTGGGATGACATTTTGGGGAGACCTCAGGTATCTAGTAACCATTTCAAACAACTGCTCTTTACCCCATGCCAAACAACAAATCCTTTGTGTTTTTATTTGCTAAGATGTTACGGTTTAAATGTTTCAAAGGTCTTGCCTACAAATTTTCAGCCATACTGAGAGATCTAAAATAGGAGAAGGAAGCAGCAAATGTCCAAAAACTCGTTTGCATTCGAGACTCTTGGCGTCTGTGTATCTTAAGAGGAGACACTGCTTTTCCTGTTGAGTATCTACAACTGCTTGGACTTGGCTGGTTGGTCTCTTAGACTTGTTGTCAGCGACTCAGAGAGTATGTAATACCTTCAGCAAGTGGGGGAAAAATCATCAGTGCAACCCACTTCCAAACGACCAAGCACATTCCCTTGCCACGGAAATTCCAGGAATGCCTTCCTCACAGCACCAGAAGTTTGTCTACAAGGCTAACAGACAGAATAAAAGTGTCCCTGGCCAGTCAGACCAGCTTTGTTGGGCCTTCCCTGCTTTGCAGAAGTCACTTCAACTACTGGTGTTGCTTAGTGTGCAGATGAGGAGAAGCAATCAAAACCTAACAGGCTGCAGTCGCTAACACATTGAAACAATAATATTTGAAGAGATGAGGATGCTATAATCGTCATGATTACTTTTACTTTTGTTTTGTTGTTGTTTAACTATCCACCGAAATTTCTATACATCCATGTACTGTGTTTCAAGCATTTTCACACACAGTCCTTGCCCTCTCTCACCCATCTCCCTCCCGGACCCCTTCTGCAGCTCCCAATACCCCTACTCTGGTGTTTGTTTTTTGACCCCTAACTTTAATTAGGACTCCTTGCATAAGCACAATGGGGGTGGGGAGATTAATTAGTGAAATAATTTATCGGTAGCTATGTCACTGAGGAAAATGACAGCTCTCCTATGGCACCCATTAACTTCCCATAAACCCTCCATGAGGGTTAAGGCCTCACGAGCCCCTCCCATATTCATGATTAAATGGCATCGGGCACAAGATTTTGCAACAAGTGGTTAGTTCACTGAGTGTGGTGTCTGTGTCATGGGTACCAGCCACTGGTTTAAAGCATTCTTCTTTCATCTTGGGCCTCTTAATTCTTTCTGCCACTTCTTCTATAATGTTCCCAAAGCCTTGGCGGAGGATTGATTTAGATGCCCCACACAGGGCCAAGCCCCCCACTCTCAGCACTTTGACCAGTGGTAAGACTCTGTGTCAACCATTAGCCAGTGCAAAAAGAGCTTCTCTGATGAAGGCTGACAGCTCACTTGATGCTCTTGAGACAAGATCTCTATGTAACCCAAGTCGGGTTTGATACTGTTATCCTGTCTTAGAGCTGAGATTAGAGATGCCCACCACTACACCAGTCTAAGTGCCCTGATTTAATAATTAAATATTGCATGCACATATTTAGTTATACTATAATGCATAGCAAATACAAATAGTATATGGCAACTAAGACATATGTGAGAGATGAAAGCCTTCTGGACTTATTTTTATAAAGACAGTTTGAATGCTCCTAATGGGATTTCTCCAACAAAGTACAAAACAATAAATTACATCAACTATCTTGAATGTTACACTGAGGGGAAATTACATATAATTTAGGATAGGTTAAATTTAATATGTGCTTAACAGAATATTTACATAGAAAATATAAGGCATCATATATTACTTGAAGATATATAAGCTAGACACCTGGAAGTTGACACTTTCTTCCAGAAAGCCTAGTGCCTTACATTACAAACTGATAAGACAGATAAGCTGCAATGAGATTTTTTTAATACTTATCTATTTATTCATTCATTTATTTATTTATTTATTTATTTATTTATTTATTTATTATGTATACAGTATTCTGTCTACTTGTATGCCTTTAGGCCAGAAGAGGGCACCAGACCTCATTATAGATGGTTGTGAGCTACCATGTGGTTGCTGGGAATTGAACTCAGGACCTTTGGAAGAGCAGGCAATGCTCTTAACCACTAAGCCATCTCTCCAGCCCCACAACGAGATATTTTTTAAGAAATGCTACATGCCTCTCTGTTCTCTAGTCTGTTCAATACTTTTCTCAGGACTATGACCAAACTACCTGACATGAAGCAACCTTAGGTAAGATTTCCTGTGGATCATGGTTTGGGGGTTACAACCCATGGTGGCTGAGAAGGCAAGTTGTGGTAGCACTATGTGTACAGTTGAGAAATTATTATTATTATTATTATTATTATTGTGAAAGCTGGAGCCTCCAGCCTCTTGCTCCTGTGTTTTCCGTTCAGTCTAGAACCCCAGCTGTGCAGTGGGATGGGACTGCTGGCATTGAGAGTGGGTCTTCCTCAGAGTCCCTCCTCAGTGGATCCTCTCTGGAAACACCCTCATAGACACACCTAAAAGTGTGCTCCAGATGATTCCAAATCCAGTCATCTTGCAAAGAATTATGAACATCGCTTATAGAAAGTGTTGTGGTTCAGGAAGCTGAATTCTTCAATTGAATCAAATCTCTTCCTTTTCTTGCAAATACTTAGTTTTCCTTCAACGCTTGCTTCCTCTCGTTCATGATCTTCATGTGACTTTACTACTTTTATCGGGAACTGCTTGAGGAATTTGTGGGTTTGCCTTTCCGTTATGCTTTGCTAGAGTGACGGAGAGGATTTTTAACTTATTCACTCCATGAGCACCTGCAGAGGACAGCCTGTACGCTCAAGGCAGCAACAAACTTGAGGGCCAAGAAACATTTCGCACTCCAGGCCTTCCCAACCCTCTATCTTCCTGATCTTGCCCACATCTCCTCTGAGTAATGCATTTTGAAGTCTTCATTTCCCATGTATGCGAGGCTGACATTTATAAAACTTTGACTTCCTTGAGTATGCTTCCTCCTGCTGTGTTGGCACAGTTCCCATGAAGTTGGTTTGCTGACTTAATGGGCCAGGAGCTGATTTATGGGATCTGACCCACAGATGTGAGCAGCTGAGCTAACCATATGTCTATGACGTGGCGTCTTCATCATCATTCTCCAGTCACAGCCTGCTCTGCTCCGGTCTCATCATCTCGCTCTCTCTGAGGATGAGGGAAGAGCTTGTTGGTATAAATTGGTTTGGTCCACCTTTCCCAAGCCCCATACAGTCACAGAGTCCCCAGTGTCAGAACTCCTGCAGTCGCCTACTCCCAAGAAATTGCAGTTATAGTTCAGGCAGGTATCACTGAGTCTTCAATTGACGATCAAGTTTTTAAAAATGATGACGGGGCCCGGCTGCTACCTCATGGCTCAGGTGAGCAGGTGTTGCTGGGGAGAAGGGAGGGGTGGAAAGTAACGGTGCATGTGCTGTGGAGAAAGGCAGAAGTGAATACGTGGTGCTGAGGACCAGGCTGATGTAAGTGGCCTATGCTACCATCTGAGCTCATAGTGATATCCAGATCTGTGTTGCTGCAGTGGTCAGGGAAGGGGGGTGTCTGGGGCTGGCATCTGTGTTGATATCAGTGGCCCATGTTACTTCTAAAGGCCATGCAGGTGACCATGGTCTGGGCTGCCACCTGAAGCCCTGTTAATGTCTGTGGGCCATGCTGCTGGGGGCCATACTGATCTGAGTGGCCTGTGCTGCCACCAGAGGCCATGGTGATGTCTAGATCTGCTGCCGAGGGCTGTGTCTGGTTCTGTGGTCCTGCTGCAATCGGGGTCTGTGTTGAAGCTAATGGCCTGTGTTGCCACTGAAGGCTACGTGGACGTCAGTGGTCTGGGCTGTTGCCTGAAGCCATGTTGATATCTGTAGGCCATGTTGCTGCTCAGTGGTCTGTGCTGCCACCTGAAGCCATGGTGATGTCCAGATCTATGCTGCCCCCTGAGAACCATGTCTATATTCATGATCCTACACAGCCAGGTCTGTGTCGATGTTGGTGGCCCATGTTATCATCAAAGGCTTCATGTATGTCTGTGGTCTGGGCAGCTGCCTGAAATCATGTTGATATCTGTAGGCCATGTTGCCCCAGGGCCCATATTGATGTAAATGGCCTATGTGGCCACCTGAGGCCATGTTGATGTCCAGATCCATGCTGCAGCCTAGGGCCATGTGTGGGTCTGAGGTCCTACCACACATAGGGGCTGTGTTCGTGGTCTAGTCTGTCACTAGAAAGCATATGGAAGCCCAGGATCCATGCTCCTGCTGACTGTGAAGAGCGGGGAAGTGACTTTTGCAGTGGTACCGATGACTACGGATGCACAGTTGAGAGAGAGGGGTGCAGAGGCTTATGTGACAACCCCTACCCCAGGACCCCTCCAAAGTAAAAGTAATGTCCTAGACAGGAAGCCATGGAGAAGAAAGCTCAAACAGTGTGATGAAGATGCTGAAGTGGTGGAGGTATGGGAGGGGCACCACTCAGTTCTGTTTGCGGGGCAGGTCACTGAGAGCTTGACTATGCTCCAGTGAGTATATGCATAACACAGACTGGATGCTTTTTTCAATTTTTCATTGTGTTTTTTGGGGAGTGGGGGGCACAAGGGCAGACATGGAAGGACTAGGAAAGGCATATGTTCTAAATGCATGATGTGAAATTCTCAAAGAATCAATGAAAACATACAGAAACATGATGAAGGGCTCAAGAGATGGCTCAGTTGTTAGGATCACTTGTTGCTTTTGCAGAGGACCCAGGTTCAATTACCAGCATCCACATGACACCTCATACCACCCGTAACTCTAGTTCTAGGGTTTCCAATGCCCTCTTTTGACCTCCAAGAACACGAAGTACACATGTAGTGCACAGACATGAATGAGAACAATATACTCTTTCCCATATAATAAAATATATAGGGCTGGAGAGATGGCTCAGAGGTTAAAAGCACTGCCTGCTCTTCCAAAGGTCATGAGTTCAAGTCCCAGCAATCACATGGTGGCTCATAGCCATCTATACTGAGATCTGGTGCCCTCTTCTGGTGTGCAGACATACATGGAGGCGGAATTTATTCATAATAAATAAATAAATCTTTAAAAATAAAAAAATAAAATAAAATAAATGTTTAGACGACCTGATGTGGGATTCCCTCTATATGCTGTGAATATGTTTTATTATAGTTGGATAATAAAGAAGTTGGTTTGGCCTGTGGCAGGGCAGAATAGAGATAGGTGAGAAAACTAAACTGAATGCTGGGAGAAAGAAGGCAGAATCAGGGAGATGCCATGTAGCTGCTGAAGGAGAAAGACATGAGCTGCCAAGCAGGAACCTTACCGTAAGCCACGAGCCTCGTGGTAAAATTTAAAATAATAGAAATGGGTTAATTTAAGATATAAGAGGTATCTAGGAAATATGATTAAGCTATTGGCCATGCAGTAATGTAATTAATACAGTTTCTGTGTGGTTATTTTGGGTCTGGGCAGCCAGGGAACGAACAAGCAGTCTCTGCCTACAGCAACCCACCTCTGCCAATGCATTGGGTAGAAGAATCAATTTCACTAAAAGTGGGCTGGTCCTTTGTGTTTCTCATCCCCCCCCCCAACAACCCACAACAATGTTAAGCCATTTAACAAGCCATAATATTTTGTTTTACTAGATTTTTGTAACCTAATATAGATATTCTATATATATTATATATCCAGAGAGCGCAATGAGAGTAAAATATATGTCAGACAAACCCACAAGTTAATATGTAACCTATTACCAAATTATAGCTTGCAACTTTCAGCAAGTGAGCTAAGAGAAATTTGAGTAGCTTTGAGTTTTCTGGGATTTTGCAAATATTTCATTTGCAAAACGTTTTGATCAAATACACCCTCACTCCCTCCCCTCCAACCCCTTCCCTACTATTTTCCCTCCCAACCTTGTGTGTTCCTTTTTATTATTATTTAATGTCCGCTGAGTCCATTTAACGTTGCCTTTAAATACAGTCCAAAGAACTGACACAAAGCACACATTTAAATTCCTGCATTTGAGCTTGCCTTATAGAACAGCCTGTTGTAATAGCTTCACAGGCATTTAGGATTCTAGCACTGAATGTTAGACTCCAAGAACAATGTTTAAAATTTAAAACTCAGAACAATGAGTGGAGACAATAGAAAAGGTTAAAAAACGTTTCATACGTTTACAGTCTTTCTCTTGTGAGTCTAGACTTCAGATCGATGTGAGGCCTCACCTGCACAGAGCCATCCCATAGTTTGGGGGCCAGGCTGCAGGTCGCACATGTGGTTCTCACACAAAGGACCACAGGTCTTACTCTGCTTTTAGTGTCATGTTTTACCAGGCCCCAATTTACATTGTAGTGTGAGAGTCAGGATAGTCTTTCCCAGAGAAAAGCACATCAATTGGTTATTCGATACCAATGTCCAATACTGAAAAACATACGTATAAGCATCATTATACATACTGATTAGGTTGTACATATGCATTTAGAGATATATGTGCATGTATACATATATTCATAACAACAATTAGTGGGAAAGAAGCTATGAATTTGCAGTAGAGCAAATAGGGGTGTATGGGAAGATTCAGAGGGAAGAGAGGGAAAGGGAAATGATAAAATTATGTTCTGATCTCAAAAATAAGAGAAATAATAAAAATGAAAGCAAAAGACAGTTGTTGGTTACTGAGACTGAATTAGAAAACTTCATTACCGTCCGTTAAACCCTGGGGCAGTTATTATCTATGTTCATTTACTGTATGGTGAAAACTTGTCCAAATTCACACATCTAAGACAAGGACATTCCTCTCCCCCGCAAACTGAACTGACCGCTGGTACGTCTGCCCGGGTCCGCACTCCTGCTCCGAGTAACTAACACTGGCCACAGACCTTTAAAGCTGGGGAGAAATGACAAAGATCTTGCTCTTGCACAAGAAGGTTCTCTGTGAGTATTTAGTGGCTGTTACATATAACTATCGAATTGGAATTTGTTTCTCAGGGAGGAACGCAGCTCAGTAGCAGAGCCTTCCTCTCCCCACCATACTACATAGACAGGTCTCCACCCAGATGTCAACATCATGGATCATTTGCTTAAGCTCTGCTTCCCAGCTGTTCATCAACAGTCTATATATGCTATCGTAAAGGGACATCTCACCTTGTCGTTAATGAAGTGAACATGTAATTCAGCAGCCTTTGGGAGAAGCAGACTCATCTTTGTGATGTGGGCAACCTTCATGGAGTCAACTGAAGGGCTTGAAAGAAAAGACCAGCATCCACCAAAAAAAGAAGTATGATTTCCAGACTCTTTAGACTTAAAACTGTAGTTTTAAGTTTTCTGATCTCTGAAATGTTGGCCTGAGGTGAGATGGAACAGAGGGTAAAGGCACTTGCAGTGCAAGTAGAGCATTTTAAATTCAGTCCCAGAACCCATGTGCACATAAAATGAGAGAATCAGTTATAAAAAGTTGTCCTCTAACCTTCCTGTAAGTGCTATGACATGTACACACACACACACACATATAATAATAATAATAATTAATATTATTATGGTGATGACAATAATAATTTTAACATAAATTAATTATATATAAAATTTCAGCCTTCTCTGCAAATTTCAGACAACTCTCACAACCAAAACCAGATATATGTGCATAAATTTATATACACAAATATCATGTGTATGCATGTATACTATAGGTTCTATTGATTCTGATACACATTCTCTGTGTTCATGTGCACACACGCATCCTATTGTCTCTTTTTCTTGAAAACCCTAACATGTCTAGCATAACTCTCCCACTAAAAACCAACCAGTGTTGTTACAGAATGCCATATCCCCTGGGAATCAAGCAGAGCTCCAACTGAAGGCCAGAGATTAAATACAGACTTAGTTCATGGCTTTATCATTACCTTCCTGTCTCCCACTCCCTGGACTAGAGGGAATGGCTGTGAGATGCTTCACCCTGGTCTGCATTGTTCCACAATCTGATCCAAGCACAGCTGCTTCTGTTCTGCCTCTGGGAATTCCCAGGAGCCATAACCACAACTCACAATGGAAGCCCTTGGGTATGTCTATAGTCAATCTACTTGAAAATAACACCTTTCCTCTACAGAGTCATATATGACCCCAAATGAGAAGTTACCTTTACTATTAGGAGCAAATTTTAGATATAAGGCTCACTCCACATGAAATATTCTACTACCTTTAATAAATGGTGTGTTGGAGCAGCCCCTCCCTCATTAGACACATGAATTTCCTTTCTTACCTTTCCAGGCATATCCATATCAATATCTGAATTGTAGTTCTACATTTTCAATTCCAGCAGAGTCATCTGTTGACGTTTAAAGGATTTGCCAAACTAGAATGGGATGTCGTCTAAAAGGGCTCACATCCATCGAAAAGTAATAAAAGCACACTTGGCAGAACAACGGATCACTCTTCCACGACGATATCAGAGATTACAGTTTCCAAAGAACAGAATCTATCTATTGTCTAAGAAAATTTGGCAGTAAAATGTAATGACCCTCAATTGCCCTTACGTATAAACAGTCATAGCTTAACATGAAACTTTCATTAAAAGATTATAACAATTTATTATCTCTTCCTTCAATTTATCCTCCAGACAAAACTATGAATCAGAAGACTGTAGAACCTACTGACTAAAGAGCATCCATTTCCTGGATGCCCTGTGGAATAGAAACAGCACTCCGTACAGAACTGTAGAAATCTGAGAGACGCCAACGTGTGTAGCATTCAAGGTCACACAGACTGCTGAATGGGATGGGAACAGTCTGGGGCCAGAAGGACACTGGGTGTCATACATGGACACTGTGCTAGACTACAGAATGAAAGCACTAGACAGTCCAACTTTCCTGCAAATCCTAAAAAGAAGTTTTCCTGCTTAAAAGATAACAAGTTTCAAATGTTGACATTTCTTTTGTGAACGGGAGGGGGATGCATCCGTGCACACGTGTGTGCATATTTGCATGGTGTGTGGGCACATTTGTGAGCTGGTGTGTATTCACCTTTGCGCAGACATGGAGAAGCCTGAAGTGGATGTCTCACATCTTGTTCACTCGTTCTCCACCTCCTATACTGAAGCGGGGTCTCTCAGTTGAACTCAGAGTTCACCGATCATCTAGTCTAGCCGGTCAGTTTTGCCCCAGGCATCTACTGCCTCTGCCTCGGAATGACAGGTAGAACCACATCCACTCAGCTTTTACATGGGTTCTGGTAATCCGAACTCCTGTCCTCAAACTCGCCCAGCAAGGGCTTAATCCACTGAGTCACCTCCCCAGCCCAACATTATTTTTTTTTTTAGAAAGCACTGGATAAGCCAAAGAAAACTTGTCTATTTCAAAAACTCTACCCAGGCCCTACCATGGTGCGGCGCTCTAACCTCTGGCCACATTGTCTCGGCAGCCTCTGAATACACAGCGCATGCGCAGATCACTCCGCTAGGGGCAGTTCTGCAAACGTAACACGCTGCACCACGCTGTGGTGTCCTCAGTTTTGCTCCTCTAGCCTGGCTTCAGTCACATGCCTGAAAGCCCCACTTTGCCCCTTTCTTGTCTGTGAACATGTAGAAAGTCTCTCTCACCTCTAGCTGGGCTAACCGTAACCATCCTTTGTGCTCCTCGGCTGCAATCTCTAGAGCTCCCGAGTTCACCCATATATGATATTTTGTTCTTATTTAACTGAGACATGCTAAAAGCCATAAGCTTTCCCAAAGTAGGGGAAGTGCTTTTTCATCCTCCATATTCACAACTCTCTCTCTCTCTCTCTCTCTCTCTCTCTCTCTCTCTCTCTCTCTCTCTCTCTCTCTCTCCTTGCGTTTTTCTAAGACAGGGTTTTCTGTTTAGCCCTAGCTATCTTGGAACTCCCACTATAGATCAATCTGGCCTGAAACTCAGAGATCCACTTGCTTCTGCCTCCCAAGTGCTGGAATTAAAGGCGTGCGCCACCACCACCAGGTCATATTCACAACTCTCTGTGCAACTCCTGCTCTATAGCATTGTCACCACCACCTCCGTGACATGTGCTTATCAGGATCCAAGAGTCTCACACTAGCTCTATTACCGTAGTTTTGCAGAGGATGAAGCAATAGCTCAATGTGATGAGCTTCAGTAGCAAACAGCATCAGAGACCACGGTTCTAGGCCAGGCTTCTGCATCACACATACGTCCTCCCACATGGAACAGTGAATCAAATCAAAGCACACTACCTAGTGCTGGCCATTCTCCAACATTGTTAGTCCCTTTCTTGCAGTCTTTCAGTTGGTAATCCAATATAAACCTCAGCAACAGTCTTCCCAGGATTGATTTCATGACAATAGAGTTCAAAGACTAACCCCAGCTAGCCTTGCTGAATCCACCCTCACCTGAATCAAACTCGGTGGAAACAAGCCCGAGAGGCCTGACCCTCTGCTAACCCCACTAGGCAGTTGCTTTTGATGCAACAGCAGTTTAACCAAACATGCCCTCTTGTTTGTTCTAGCGTTCTTTGTCATTGCAGTGACATTCAAGTCTGGCTTCTGGTGAGAAATCAAAAGCGAAGGCTGAGTGTTTGGGGTTTGGGGGTTTGTTTGTTTGTTCTGTTTTTTGTCATATATAAAAAATGCCTTCTTCCTTTTCAAGCAGGTATTACTAATCTACATGACTAAGGTCTGATGGCGCTAAAGAGAAGCTCGGGGCAGGTCTTGCCTCTGCAGTTTGAAGTTTCGGGTCAAGGACGGTTACTCTCAGAAACCAGAGAGTCTGCAGTTCCCTTTGCGCTATGAGCGCTTGTACTTCAGACGTCGTTCTTGTTTTATCTGATTACAAATATCCAACTAAAGCAGTTCAATGTTTAGAGAAGGTGAAGACCTGAGAAGACTGAGTCCTCGGTTGACACTTGAGTAATGTAGCCAGGGACAATGAGGAAGTCAGTCCACACTATTAATCACCAATCCAAGAGCATTGTGTCTGTGCATTGTTTCTCTCTGGCTCATGCCTGTGAACTAGCTGGTGACAATCTGATAAATGAATGTTCTAAATGTTTGTGGCAAAACCTAAACGACTCCCATCAATCACAGGGCATCTTTTCTAAGGACCAAACTCGACTTTTGTCATTTTTGTTGTCCCTTGCTTCAAAATGAATTATGTGCTTGTGGTTAAAATTCTACATCTCTTTGTTTTGCCCTTGCAACATAAAAGGTTTAATCTTCTGTTTCTCGGTTTACTCCTCTTGTTTTTAAAGAAAGTTTCATTTCCTAGTTGTGTTTTATTTCTCCCTCAAAATCTGGTTTTATATTCCTGACGCGGGAGCAATGCTGCCACCTGCTGACCACTGGTATATAGCGCCTTATGGCCTTCTGGTCAGGCTCAGTAAAGACCCGTGGTACTGGAGCATCATCCTACAACTAACTCAAGTACATTACAAAGCTCACGTTACATTGACCGCCTTAGAACCAGCCTTTAGGTTTGGCACTTTTCACACGCTTTCTATCTATCTTCCTCTCTCTTTCACACAGGAAGCCAATATTAATGAAGTGCTAGACTATGTTGAAAGCCCATTACTGTGAGGAGGGGAAAAAAAGCATGTTTTACTGCCCCCTGCTGTTCAGGCTCCTTAGCATTTCCCAGTCTTTATTTTTGACTGACATGAAGTAACTGCATGTTTGGAGCTACAGTGTGTGATGTGTCAATGTACCAGTACAGGGGTAGTGATCATATCAGTATGACACCGACATTTGTCATTTCTCTGTTAAGGACATTTAAAGTCCTCTCTAGAAGCTATTCTGAATTATTTGATTCATTACCCTATTGTGTCGTAGAACATCAGAGGCCATTTCTCCAAACCATCTGCACCCCTCTACACGTTTTCTTTAAACCAAAACCAAAATAATCAATGGGTGTTTTCATATTCTCAATTATTCATTTGGTGAATGAATATAAATTATGCTGAGTCTCTGAACCATTCATAATGACTGAGTTTCAAAATTGGGGTCAATGTGGGGAAAAAAAAAGGAAAAAAATTCAAGATAGGATTACATGGAACTAGGTTTCAAGTGTTCCTGGAGTGACCCATTCAGTGTCTGGAGACAGGAAAAAGGATAGGAAGAAATAAGATGGGGAGAAGAAAGGAAGGAGGTGGCAGGAAAGAGGAGGAGCAGGGAAGGGTAAGACATCATGTGTCAGTCATAGAGAGGACTGCTTGATGCTTCTTTTTAAGGTAAGTGCATTAAATGCATGAAAGTCTTAAAATAAGGACTGGACAGGGGTAATGAGAGAAAGATCTGCCTAATATTTTAATTTAATTATGGCCATTGCTCAGAGACCAAACTCTTGCATCTGGTCAAGGTCTCAGGTAAGGGCTGTGAAAGTCTTCATAGCATCTCCTGTCTCTGTTTTAAACGTGTTGCCTAGAGACCCAGCTACTACTCAATTTGTGGTTTGACGGGAAGAGGATACTTCATAATCACTGGTCCCATGTGGAGAAAACTGTACACACTACAAGTATTTAAAAAGCAACTTGATAGATGATAGATAGATAGATGATAGATAGATAGATAGATAGATGATAGATAGATAGATAGATGATAGATAAATAGATAAATGATAGATAGATAGATAGATAGATAGATAGGTAGATAGATGATAGATAGATAGAGAGAGAGAGAGATATCAGCATAAATTACCTGTTCTTAAGATATATTGAGAATCGTGAGACATTGGTGACAGGAACTGAAAACGATATTTATAAACAAAAGGATTTTTGGGTTCTTGGCTCGAAAGAATTAACATCACAGATGTGGTCATGTGACTAAAGGTACTCCACTAATTCAGTGACATCCATATCAAAATCCCAATGACATTCTCATAGAAAAAGAAAATCTGAAACTTTACCAGGAAACACAAGACCCCACATAGCCAACACCAATCTTGAATGAAAAGGAACAAAGCTGGGACATCACAGTTTAGAGTATAATTTGTGTGAATGTTATCACCACACACACACACACACACACACACACACACACACACACACACACGTTGGTGTAACTGAAATCCATAGCTACATCAACAAAAAATTATTCTCTTCCATTTTTTCCACTACTTTATAAGAGTTATCTTGGTGTATGTGATATATATGTAGCCGTGCATGGATGTTAACATGTATGTTAATATGTTGGGAATCTATGTGTGTGCTCATGGCAGCATGCACATATGCAAGCCAAAAGTTGGGTGCCTTCCTTGATCTCTCTTCAACCGACATTCGGAGGCAAGATCTCTCACTTGAGCCCAGAGCACACTGGTTCAGCTAGCTAGATTTACTTTGGGGAGTCCATCTCTCTTTCTGAGTGTAGGAAGACACCACACCTGCTCAGGTTGTATATGGGCCTGGAAATCTGAACTCTGGTCCTCAGGATTGCATGGACAGGAATGAGAAGACTGTAGTTCTATACTATTGCTTGTCTGTTTGTGTATCAGTACCATGCTGTCTTTGTCTATGGCTTTGTAGTCCATTTCAAAATCAGGTATAATGCTTTCTGCACTTTTCTTTCTGCTTTGGAATACTTTGGCTATTCTGGCTTTTCTGATTTGTAATAATTTATATTTTTTTTCAATTTCTCCAAAAAAAAGTCAGTGGAATTTTGATAGGACTTTATTGAATTAGTATATCACTTTCAGTAATATATCTATTTTTACAATATAGTCTATCAATCCATGAGCATAGAGGTCTTTCTGTCTTCCTCAGTTTCTTGTTTTGGTGTTTTAGTGTTCATCATAGGGACCTTTTGCCTTCTTGGATATGTTTATTCTTAGGTATTTTATTTTTAAGCCATTATGAACAGAAATTTTTCCTGTTTTTTCCCCTCAGCAAACTCATTACTGGTATATAGTTGACTTCTGTATGTCTATTTGTATCTTGAACCTTGGCCTGAAACCATCTCTCCAGCCCCCGCCCCCCTTGAAGTGTATATTACCCCTCTCCTGACTTACCATGGGACAATGGTAAGGACAGCATTCACCGGGTCCCCCTCTGCTCATTCAAGGCCAGTTTGCCTCTATAACCTTCATAACTAATAATATTAAGGACAGCTCACCTGGAGTATGCTATACCTCTTGCCCCAAATTGAACCAGTCACAGCAAGCTAGAGATGCTATGACTGTGGACAGCACACACACAAAGATATTCTCTTCCCTATCTGATTATCTCACTCAGCTGCCCACTTCATGTATCATGCCGTAACTTTTCAGTACAGAACTGACTACTCATCAAAAAGCTTGATCTCATTGACTTCCCTCTGGGACCTCCTTTCTTTCCACATTCCATATCAAACCCTAACCATACTGTTCTTAGATTCTCTCAGTCCTCCTGACTCCACTTTACCAACCACTCAACTTCCTCCTAGCCTCATTGTTCTCCTGCAAGCCTAGAATCTTGTGAGTGATAACATGAATTTGTACTTCCCCAAACAGCAAAGTAGTATCACTTTAGACTCATGGTCCCTAATCTGACATGCCATGCCTATACCACTTTTCCCTTATCTAATTATGTATCCCCTATCTCGTATTTTGTTTAGAAAATGGGGCCACCAGAACTGGCCTCCATGATGTTCTCCACAACTGTTTTTGACTATTCTAGAGTTTTTACTCTTAACTCCTTTCTTGTAGATTCAAGTCTCTGTCTGGATATAAGACAATGATCTCCAAAGTTGCTTCTGATTTGATTTTTCTGGGTTTCTCTGGGATATCAGCTTATTAATCATACTTCCAGGTTGGTTTCATATAATTTTTCCTCCATAGGTTTATTTCTTCCTGCATACAAATATGTTTGAAACTTTGATCACTGAAAGAGGAAAATTCCATCCCACTGACTCCCTGTCTTCTGGTCATATCCTAATATCCTCTCTTTTTATTAAAACTATTTAGAGGGGCTGGAGAGATGGCTCAGAGGTTAAGAGCACTGCCTGCTCTTCCAAAGGTCCTGAGTTCAATTCCCGGCAACCACATGGTGGCTCACAACCATCTGTAATGGGGTCTGGTGCCTTCTTCTGGCCTGCAGGGATACACACAGACAGAAAATTGTATACATAATAAATAAATAAATAAATATTTAAAAAAAAACTATTTAGAAAGGAGTCTGGATACATAAAGAGGTATTTAAAAATATCTGCGCTATACACGGAAAAATGTCTCAGTGGTTAAGGGTACTTACTCCTCTTCCAAAGGATCCAGGTTTGGTTCCCTGCACTCACATAGTGGCCAACAACGCCCTGCAACTTCAGTCCCATGCAGACAAAGCACTCATACATTTAAAAGTAAAAAGAATAAAGATGTTTGGGTTTAGTAGCCTTCCTATATGCCAAAGATAAAAGGACTGAGAAAGAAATCAGGAAATGAACGCCTTTCACAATAGCCTCAAATAAATAAATACCTTGGAATATGCCTAGCCAAGGGGGGGGGACCCTCTAAAATATAAAACCTAAAACAACAAAGAAAGATAGTAAAGAAAACAGAGAGACAGACAGCCATCCCATGTCCATGGACTGGCAGGATTAATATTATGAAAGTGGTCATTCTACCAAATGCAATCTACAGACTTAACCCTCATCAAATCCTAAAACAATTCTTCACAAAATTCTTAAAAAAACAATCATAAAATTTGTATAGAATCAGAAAAGAGCCCAGAGAGGCAAACAAGCCTGAACAATAAAAACTCTGCCGGAGGTATCATCATACCTGATTGCAAATGATACTATAGAGGCTAATAGTAAAAACAGCATTATATTTGCACAAAAACTAAACACGTTGGTCAATGGAATAGAAGTGAGGACCCAGATGTAAGTCCACATGGCACAGTTACCTGATTTCTTATACATAAAGATGCCAAGCTCTTTCCGCCATCTTCCCACGCCACCACCATGGTGCGCATGAACATCCTGGCTGATGCTCTCAAGAGCATCAACAATGCAGAGAAGAGAGGCAAACGCCAGGTCCTCATCAGGCCCTGCTCCAAAGTCACCGTTCGGTTCCTAACCGTGATGATGAAGCACAGTTACATTGGTGAGTTTGAAATCATTGACGACCACAGAGCTGGGAAGATCGTCGTGAACCTCACAGGCAGGTTGAACAAGTGTGGAGTGATAAGCCCTAGATTTGATGTGCAACTCAAAGACCTAGAAAAATGGCAGAACAATCTGCTCCCGTCCCGTCAGTTCGGCTTCATTGTACTGACCACCTCAGCTGGCATCATGGACCATGAAGAGGCAAGACGAAAGCACACAGGAGGGAAAATCATAGGATTCTTTTTCTAGAGATATAAACATAAATAAAAAGTCTTTATGGACTGTGAAAAAAAAGATGCCAAAATCATACTTAAGAGAAAAGATGGCATCTTTAACAAATGATATTAAGAAAACTATCTACATGTAGAAAAATGAAACTTGATCTTTCTTTCTCAGCCTTACACAGATTGGTTCCATAGGGATTAAAGATCTCAAAGTCAACCCTTAAATTTCTAGAAGGAAGAGTAGGGGGTACAGGTCACGATGTACACTCCGGTAAGGATTTTCTGAATAGACTCCAGGTGACCCAGATACAAGATCAACAATCAACAAGTGGAATTTCAGAACACTAAAATGCTTCTGTGCTGCAAAGGAAAGTGTTAAGGCGGCCTACAAAATGGAGGAAGATAACAACCTTTGCCAACTATACACCTGACAGATGGCCAGAGTCTAGAATATACTAGGAACTCCAAAGTTAAACACCATGAAAAAAAACAAACAACCCAATTAAATTCTATGGAACTGAACACAGAGTTCTCAAAAGAAAAATATAAATGACTAAAAAAAATATTTGAGGGGCTGGAGAGATGGCTCAGCGGTTAAGAGCACTGACTGCTCTTCCAAAGGTCTTGAGTTCAATTCCCAGCAACCACATGGTGGCTCACAACCATCTGTAATGGGGTCTGGTGCCCTCTTCTGGCCTTTAGGCATACATGCAGAGAGAATATTGTATACATAATAAATAAATAAATATTTAAAAAAAATATTTGAAAAGATATTCTCACCCTTAAACATACAGGGAAATGCAAATAAAACTACTCTGAGATTGTCTTTCTTACTCCTGTCAGAATGGCTAAAACTTTAAACCAACAAAAATGATAGTTAAAAAAAATGAGGGAAGGAAATAGAGAACCTTCATGGACTTTGGCATGAGGAGTACACGTTAGAAATCTGGGTGGTGGTTAGATCTACACCGTGTCTCAAATATACCACTCCTGGACATATAGCCAGAAGACTATTTCCTACTACAGAGACACAGGCTCATCCGAGTTTGTGGTTGCTCTGCTCACAACAGCTAGAATATGGAAATAGCCTAAATGTCCATCATGTGAATAATGGATAATGAGGATATGGTACACATATAAATATTTGTATATAAAATGGATATATATATACATATACAGAATTTATATATATATATATATATATATATATATATATATATATATATATATATCCGTATAGGGCCAGAGCAGGCCTGAGGCAGCGAGCTCCACAAGTGCAGAACTTGTCAGGGTCCATAGGCCCCAACATAGAAACTATTTTTCCCTAACTGGATGGGTAAGGAGGCGCGAGAAATAATGAGACACAGTTCACACAGTCATCTTGGAAGGGCATCTCAGGCTTCCTCCATTCCTGAAGATCTACCCGTGTTTATTATACAAACACCTTTTATCCCCCAGCTAAACCAAGGTGGATACTCATTAATATTCTCTTTCCAGGGGACCATGGGACTACCAAAAACACCTATACCTTAAGTCACCAGCTTTGGAAACAACACCTCTCCCCAGGCGATCTACATTTTAACAAAGGAGAAGGAGCCATACATCCTGGCCTTTGTCAGGTGGCTAGCTTGTTTGGCAGGATTGCAGCTGCGTTGGAAATTAAGCATGGCCAGAGAGCCTGCTTGTAAATATTTTGTATGAAATATGGGTCCACAGGGACTGAGCCAGCAACCTGGAAAGAAGCAGACCTGGGATGGAGAACTCCACGGAAGCAGAAGCGGATCCAGACCAGGGACATTTGTGGAAGAAGGACTGGGCCAGCGACCCAGGCTGGAGCAGGCCTGAGACAGCAAGCTCCACAGGAGTAGGAGCAGATCCAGACCAGGGACATTTGCAGAGGTAGGACTGAGCCAGCGATCTGGGCCTGAGCAGACCTGTGACAGCAAACTCCACAAGAGCAGGTACAGGGGAAAAACTGGTGAGCAAGTGGGCCAGAGCCAAGGACTGCTGCAGGTCCGGCATTGAATCTGGAACTTTTGAGGGAGTAGACTTGAGCCAGGACCCCTGCGGGTCTGGGCATGAGTCTGGGACCTCCAAGGAAGTAGGCCTGAGCTAGGACCTCTGTGGATCTGAGCTTAAGTCTGGGACCTCTGATGGAGTAGACCTGAGCCAGGTCCTCTGCAGGTCCAGGAGCACCCAAGTCCAGGACCTTCAAGGGAGAAGATCAGAGCCAGAGTCCTTTGCAGGACCAACCCCAAGACAGGAACTTCTGTAGGAGCAGATGCAGACCAAGGACATTTACAGAAATAGATCTGAGCCAGCAACCTAGACCAGAGCAGGCCTGGGACAGAAAACTCCACAGGAGCAGAGCAAACCCCGGGAGCACTGAATGACCTGCAGGAACATGGAGTGACCAACAGGGTAACTAAAACCGTGGCACTGTACCATGAGGAACGACCATCTGAGCCTTGCATCCACTGGCACCTACAAGATTAAACACCAGAGTCACAGACAGCCCCAACCACATCAACTATAGGAAAAGATGAGTAGACAAAGTAAGAACACATGCAACACCACAAAGAGCAATACGAGACCCTACAATAGCAAGACTTAAACAACAAAATATAGATGAAGCAGAAGAAAATGACCTAAAAAAATAACTTCAGGAGAATGTTTGAGACTTTTAAAGAGGAAATGAGAAATTCTCTCAAAGATATGAAGGAAAAAACAAACAAAAAATTGGAAGGCATCAAAAATCCCATGAAGAAAACCAAGAAAAATTAATCAAATATATAAAAGAAACTATTCAAGACTTGAAAACTGAAATAGAGACAAAGAAAACACAAGTCGAGGAAATTATAGAAACAGAAATCATGAGAAAGCAATCAAGAACCACAAATGCAAACATAAATGGCAAAATATAAGAAAAGGAAGAGGGAGTCTCAAGAGCTGAAGATACAATAGAGGAAATAGACTCATCAGTCAAAAACATTAATCTAAAAAACTCTTAACACAAAATATTCAGGAAATATGGGACACTTTGAAGACTACTCAGAGGTTAAGAGCACTGACTGCTCTTCCAGAGGTCCTGCGTTCAATTCCCAGTAACCATATGATGGTTCACAACCATCTGTAATGAGATCTGTTTTCCTCTTTGGGCCTGCAGCAGACATGCAGACAGAATACTGTATACATAATTAATAAATAAATCTTTTTTAAAGAAGAAGGGAAAGAAGTTCAACTCAAAAGCACAGAATACATATTTAACAAAATCATAGAAGAAAACTTTCCCAACCTAAAGAAAACTGTGCCTATGAAGATACAAGAAGCTTACAGAACACCAAATAGACTGGATCAAAAAAAAAAACCAAAACAAACAAACAAACAAAAAAACCATTTCCTGATCTTAAACCACAAACCTATGAACACCTGATTTTTGATAAAGGAGCCAAAAGTACACAATGGAAGAAAGAGGGCATCTTCAACAAATGGTGCTGGCATAACTGGATGTCAACCTGTAGAAGAATGAAAGTAGATCCATATCTATCACCATGCACAAAACTCAAGTTCAAATGGATTAAAGACCTCAATATTAATTTGAACACATTGAGCTTGATAGAGGAGAAAGTGGGAAGTACTCTACAACAAATGGGCACAGGGAACTGTTTCCTACGCATAACCCCAGCTGCACAGACTTTAAGGGCAACATTGAATAAATGGGACCTCCTGAAGTTGAGCAGCTTCTGTAAAGCAAAGGACATTGTCACTAAGACACAAAGGCAGCCTACTGACTGGGAAAAGATTTTCACCAACCCTGCAACTGACAAAGGTCTGATCTCTAAAATATATAAGGAACTCAAGAGACTAGACGGTAAAATGCCAATTAACCCAATTAAAAAATGGGGCACTGAACTGAACAGAGAATTCTCAACAGAAGAAGTTCGAATGGCCAAAAGACACTTAAGGTCATGCTCAACCTCCCTAGCTATCAGGGAAATGCAAATCAAAACAACTTTGAGATATCATCTTACATCTGTCAGATTGGCTAAAATCCAAAACACCAATAATAACCTTTGCTGGAGAGGTTGTGGGGTAAGGGGTACACTCATCCATTGCTGGTGGGAATGCACACTTGTGCAACCACTTTGGAAAGCAGTGTGGCGGTTTCTCAGGAAATTCGGGATCAACCTATCCCAGGACCCAGCAATTCCACTATTGGGAATCTACCTAAGAGATGCCCAATCATACAACAAAAGCATATGCTCATCTATGTTCATAGCAGCATTATTTGTAATAGCCAGATCCTGGAAACAACCTAGATGCCCTTCAGTGGAAGAATGGATGAAGAAACTGTGGAATATATACATGCTAGAATACTACTCAGCGGTAAAAAACAATGACATCTTGAATTTTGCAGGCAAATGGATGGAAATAGAAAACACTATTCTGAGTGAGGTAACCCAGACCCAAAAAGATGAACATGGGATGTACTCACTCATAATCGGTTTCTAGCCATAATTAAAGGACATCGGGCCTATAAATTTGGGATCCTTGAGAAGATAATAAGAAGGTGAACTCCCAAAAAAAGATATAGTAATCCTCCTGGATATTGGAAGTAGACACGATCGCCAGGCAAAATTGGGAACTTGAGGGTTGGGCAAGACTGGGCCAAGGGAAGATGGGGAGAGAAAAGTGTGAAGGGAAGAACGGGGGGAGCTCGGAGGAATGGGGTGCTTGGGATATAGGAAGGGTGGATATGGGAGCAGGGAAGCACATATCCTAATTTAAAGAGCTACCTGAGGGTTGTCAAGAGACTTGACCCTAGAGGGGTTCCCAGGTTTCCAGGGAGATGCCCCCAGTTAGTTCCTTGGGCAGCTGAGGAGAGGGAGCCTGAAAAGGCCAGTTCCTATAGCCATACTGATTAATTTCTTGCATATCACCATAGAACCTCCACCTGACAATAGATGAAGAAAATGACAGAGCCCCACATTGGAGCACCGGACTGAGCTCCCAAGGTCCTGATGAGGAGCAGAAGGAGAGAGAACATGAGAAAGAAAGTCAGGACCGTGAGGGAACCTCCAGCTGGCGACAGATGGGGAAGGTGACTGAGCCCCACATTGGAGCACTGGACTGAGCTCCCAAGGTCCTGATGAGGAGCAGAAGGAGCGAGAACATGAGGGAGAAAGTCAGGAACGAGAGGGGTGCGTTCACTCATGGAGACGGTGGGACAGAACTAATGGGAGATCACCAACTCCAGTAGGAATGGGACTGATGGATCATGCGACCAAACCCGTCTCTCTGAATGTGGCCAACAGCGGGGGCTGACTGAGAAGCAAAGGACAATGGCTCTGGGCTCTGATTCTTCTGCATGGACGGGCTCTGTGGGAGCCTTCTCAGCTTGGTCGATCACCTTCCTGGACCAGGGGGAGTTGGGAGGACCCTGGTCTTAGCATAGAATGGGGAACCCTGATGGCTCCTTGGCCTTGAGAGGGAGGGAGGGGAGGTATGGGTGGAGGGGAGGGGAGGGAAGGGGGAGAAGGAGGGGAGGGAAGGAGGAGGAGGAGGGGAGGGAGGGGGGAGGAGGAGGGAAGGAGATGGAAATTTTTAAATATAAAAAAAAAATAAACCATGAGAAAAAAAAAACCATTTCCTCACCACATAATAATCAAAACACTAAACATATCAAATAAAGAAAGAATATTAAGAGCTACAAAGAAAAAAGGTCAAGTAACATATAAATGCAGACCTATCAGAATTGCACCTGACTTCTCATTGGAGACAATGAAAGTCAGAAGGTCGTGGTCAAGCATTATGCATACATTAAGAAACCATGGATGCCAGCCCAGACTACTATACCCAGCAAAACTTTCAATCACCATAGAAAGACAAAACAAGATATTCCATGACAAAACCAGATTTAACCAATACCTAGCCACAAACCCAGCCCTACACAAAGTACTAGAAGGAAAACTCCAACCCAGGGAAGTTGTCTTATTGCTCTAGCTTTAATTTATAATTTAGTTCCTCAAGAACTATATTGAATAAATATGGAGAGAGTGGACCACCTTGTCTTGTTCCTGATTTCGGTGGGATTGCTCTGAGTTTCTCTCCATTTAGTTTGATGTTGGCCAACAAAAAGAGATCAAAAGGATACAAATTGGAAAAGAAGTCAAACTTTCACTTTTTGCTGATTATATGATAGTTTATATAAGCAACCCCAAAAATTCTACCATGGAACTTCTACAACTCATAAACACTTTCAGTAAGGTAGCAGTATACAAGATTAACTTAAAAAAAATCAGTAGCCCTCCTGTACACAGATGATAAATAGGCTGAGAAAGAAATCAGAGAAACATCACCCTTCACAATAGCCACAAATAGCATAAAATATCTCAGAGTAACTCTAACCAAACAAGTGGAAGACTTGTATGACAAGAACTTTAAATCTTTGAAGAAAGAAAATAAAGAAGACACCAGAAAAATGGAAAGATCTCCCATGTTCTTGGGTAGGTAGAATTAACATAGTAAAAATGGCAGTCTTGCAAAAAGCAATCTACAGATTCAATGCAATGCCCAGCAAAATTTTTCACAGACCTTGAAAGAACAGTACTCAACTTGATATGGAAAAGAAAAAACCCAGGATAGCCAAAACAATCCTGTACAATAAAAGAATTTCTGGAGGCATCACAATCCTTGATTTCAAACTCTACTACAGAGCTACAGTACTGAAAACAGCCTGTATTGGCATAAAAACAGAAAGGAGGACCAATGGAACTGAATTGAAGACTCGGATATTAATTCATACACTTTTGATTTTTGAAAAAGAAGCAAAAAATATCAAATGGAAAAAAGAAAGCATATTTAACAAATGGTGCTGGCATAACTGGATATCAACATGTAGAAGAATGAAAATAGATCCATATATATCACCGTGCATAAAACTTAAGTCTAAATGGATCAAAGACCTCAACATAAAGCCAACCTCATAGAAGAGAAAATGGGAAGTACACTTGGACACATTGGCACATGAGACCACTTCCTAAATATAACCCTAGTAGCATAGACACTGAGAAAAACAATTAATAAATGGGACCTCATAAAACTGTAAAGCTTCTATAAAGGACACGGTCAACAAGACAAAACAGCAGCCTACAGAATGGGAAAAGATCTTCACCAACCCCACATCAGACAGATGTCTGATCTCCAAAATATACAAACAACTCACGAAATTGGTCATCAAAAGAACAAATAATCCAATAAGAAAAACGGAGTACAGTCCTAAACAGAGAACTCTCAACAGAGGCTCTAAAATGGCTGAAAGACACTTAAGGAAATGCTCACCATCCTTAGTCATCAGAGAAATACAAATCAAAATAACTCTGAGATTCCATCTTACACCTGTAAGAATGGCCAAGATCAAAAACACTGATGACAACTTATGCTGGAGAGGATGTGGGGTAAAAGGAACACTCCAACATTGCTGATGGGAATGCAAGCTAGTACAGCCCCTTTGGATGTCCGTGTGTCGATTTCTCAGAAAATTAGAAAACAACCTTCCTCAAGACACAGTAATACTACTTTTGGGTATATATCCAAAAGATACTCAACCATGCCACAAGGACATGTGCTCAACTACATTCATAGCAGCATTGTTTGTCATAGCCAGAACCTAGAAACAACCTAAAAGCCCCTCGACTGAAGAATAGATAAGGAAAATATGGTGCATTCACACAATGGAGTATTACACTGCAGGGAAAAAAATGACATCTTGAAATTTGCAGGCAAATGGATCGAGCTGGAAAACATAATTTTGAGTGAGGTAACCTAGACCTAGAAAGACAATTACCACATATACTCATTCATAAGTGGTTTTTAAACAGGAAGCGAAGAAAACCAGCCTATAAATCACAATCCCAGAGAACCTAGACAACAATGAGGACTCTAGTAATATACATGGATCTAATCTACATGGGAAGTAGAAAAAGACAAGATCTCCTGAGTAAATTGGGACCATGGGAACTTTGGGAGATGGTTGAAGGTGAAGGGAGAGGCAGGGAAAGGAGCAGAGAAAAATGTGGAGCTCAATTAAAATCAATTTAAAAATCTCCTTATAATCAATTGATTTTTATTCAACTATAAAGAAAAAATGAAATTTTGAAACAGCTAAATGGATGGAGGTGAGAAAACCTTATTCTAGGTGATATTACATGGTGTGGGACAATTGTTTGTATTCTGTCAATTATATTTTAAATAAACGCTGATTGGTCAGTAGCTAGGCAGGAAGTATAGGCAGGACAACCAGACAGGAAGTAGAGGTAGACCAATGAGAACAGGAGAATTCTGGGAAGAGGAAAACCCATTTCTCTATAGTTCTCATCCATCCACAGAAGAAACAAGATGTGACTGCCTCACTGAAAACGGTGCCAAGCCATTTGGCTAACATAGGCAAGAATAATGGGCTAATATAAATTATAAGAGTTAATAAGAAGCCTGATCTAATGGGCCAATCAGTTTATAAGTAATGTACCTCTGTGTGATTTCTTTGGGACTTAACAATTGTGGGAACCGGCAGGACAGAAACCATGACAACAATGACACAGACCCAGAAAGACAAACATTACATATTCTCACTCATATGTGGATCTTATCGTGGAACCTTTAGATTTGCATGTTGCATTTGGAGTATATGTAGAATCCAGGAAACTAGAACAAGATCATTGGTAGGGAGGGGGAAGAAAGATCTTAAGGGATTGGGCAAAGTAGAGCATAGATGATGTAACTGGGGAAAGAGGGATACTGGGGAGGGATACTTACATGGAGGGGTGAGAGGGTAGGGCAAAGAAGGGGGCAGAGGAGAAAGTTTGAAAAAGTCATGTGTAAGCCTAAACATATGTGTGTGTGTGTGTGTGTGTGTGTGTGTGTGTGTGTGTTCATATAAAGAGTTTAATTAGTGACCTACATAAGGGGTTATGCTCATCCAAGAACCATAGGTTGCCAAATAAAACTCTTGATGTCAGGTGTAGGATACCTCCCCTTGAGTTTTTTCTCAGAGGTGTCCCAGTGACCCCCAAAACAATATAAACTTTGGTCATTGCTTTTGAATGCTCACCAGGACCCTATTGCTGAAGACTGCACATGCAGGACATGGAGAAACCAAGCTGATGGTGATCAGGAAACTTTCTCCCTGCCAGCTCGCTTTCATAGGACCAGGTTCCATGTAAGTTGTTGGGGGGCGGGAGGTCGTCATCAACAGTCTTTCTCAGCTGTGAACCCTGTGAAATGTTAAGAATGACTGATGACAAAACATGCCCATGAGTGCAATGGTGACGCAGTGTTACGGTGATAACCAACTACTTTCTGGTAGAAAGTAAAGCCCACTCCACAGGAGGAAATACATTCATGAATCTGTAAACATTGCCAAGAACCCATGTTTGGGAAGCTCACAGGCCCCAGGGGAGAACCAATTACTTTCTGCTACCTGAACATAGATCCAAACTGCCCTCTTAATTGAATCTCTCTACCCATAGACTAGTGCTCCTCTAAGACCTGGTAAGGAGTCTTTGTGCCGTGGATGTTGGTGAATATGGAAACCTGCAACTGGTCAAAGCACAGAGGACGAGTGTCAGGAGAGCGCTCAGTTACTAACGGGACATCTTTATTAAATCCTTTCCCCAAGGCCCAGGGTCTATCACAGAAGAGGGAAAGGAAGGATTGGAACAGCCAGAGGTCAGGAAGGACCAGAGCAAAGCAATGACCCCTAGACAACGACAGGTAGACTGTCATCATGAGCTCACAGCAGCTGTGGCTGTCTGCATAAGGCCTGTGTGTATGTAGTCAAGCCAGTCCACATCGTGCATGCAGCAGGGAGGGTGTTACGATCCCCCACTGACACCTGAGGATCTAGGGATAGCTAATAGCTTCTGGGGGAGACAGTTTTCGTTAAGGGTATGGTTCCTGGCATGTTGAGTACACTCCAGTGAGTGGCCTCACGCCCAGGATTATATGGGCAGCACAAGCCGGAGGTGATAGCTAACAAATAAAAGAGATAGCATGAAGTTGTGGGGTAGGGAGGTGGAAGTAGGCCTGGGAGGACCTGGGGGAGAAGTGAACATGATCAAAACACACTGTATGGAATTATCAAAGAATTAATAAAAATATTTTAGAGATATCCGGATTTTTAAATATGTTCATTTATCATTACTGGGAACAAACCAGAGCTTCCCAAACTAGACTGATGGTAATCCCACGATTATCCTAGCATAGAGATTCATTTGTAATGGGAACAGAATTTCCTCAGTCAATGGTTCTCGGTCACTATCCGATTGTATGGAGATTTTAGCCAGGACACAGCACCTGGGCACAACATGAGTGATTTCATCCATGTCACACGTGGAGACGTAGGGTCTTTCTAGAGTTTTTTTTACCAGTTAGGGAGCTCTATTTCACATACTTTATAGTGACTTTGTCGTTTACCTCAACTTTGAGACAAATATTCTCTCTCTCGGCCTGATTTGAATACGTGTATTAACCACCATCACCATCTTGGATTCCTCTTAATGTTTCCACCTGGCCATACCTCTAAAGTCATTGTAACATTATGTCATTTGATTTAATAGTTTGGTTAGCCTGCATGTGTTGTTTTTCGGGCTCCAAACATTTTTTTTTTAATCCTAAGAATAAAAGTTCCTGTCTACAGAGAACAGAACTGGACCAAGATGCAAGAGTCTACCGACTTCTTGAACTCTCCAATGCAAGCAGCCCTCTCAGGGCCTCCAGATACCCCCTGTGCTCCCTGCCCCCTCCTTCTTGCAGTCAGATCTCCAAATGTCTCCAGGCTCCACAGTGCATCCAGGCTTCCAATATTACCCATCTCCCTCGGGTATACCATGCCTCCCATGGCTCCCCAGTCTTTCCATGATGCTCATTGCCCTCCAACACTCAGATGGCAGCGGCAGGAACACAACCTGTCAGCAAGGAGCAGTGTCAGCTCAAAAAACCACTGGAAAAGTATGAGTACCCAACCCATGATTTCTCCTGCCACTAGCAGTTAGGATTAGCCAGACCGGTCACCAGGTCCAGGGTTGGTCCAAGGATCTACATAGCTTCAGGCAGCATCTGCGCTCACAGGAGATACTCTGAGTGGAATTGCACTGGTTGCTCTACAGACACCAACACCAACTCTCACCTCAAAGAGTGCATGAGAATTTATTTTGGATTCAAGCATGAATGGCCATGACAGGGAATACAGATTTAGTTCAACCCAAGTATCATGTTCCGGGACAGTAACAGTTTCGCTGAGTTTTCCTAGGGGCAGCACAAAGAAAATCATACAGGAAGATACTTTGAATGCATTTGTGAGAACACGTGGGTGAGTTGCGAAGCAGGGAAGTCTGCATATGCTAACGGATGATTCTTAGCTTTGGAGATTGGTGGACTAGCTTTGTACATCCCCAAAAGATTTACCCACTAGTCACAGGATGGTAAGGTACACAGAGCGTTAGGCAACAAATACTACTTAGTGGAGCAAGACAGCCCAGAATAATTTGGCTCTGAGCCTGCAACTTTCCAAATCTTCATAATCATTGAAGTTCTGATTAGCCAGTCAGTCTGGTAGAACATAATGTAGCTGGTACTTTTTCTCTGGGAACTTCAATTAACATTAGTAAAAGGAAGAAGACAGTATTTCCTTCCTTGACTCCCATGCCAACCTCAGGGTAATTTGTAGCATTTCTATATCTCAGGGACCACCCTTAAGAGATAGCTGTCACCCAGAACTGGAGAAATGGTACAGAGTTAGGAACACCTATCACTCTTGCAGAGGTAAATTCAGTTTCCAGCACCCATATCAAGGTGTTCACAGTTGCTTAGAACTCTAGCTGCAAGCTGGATTCTGCAGGTGTGCGCGCCCACACACACACACCCCTGCAGGTGTGTGCACACTCACACATAAGTAAATAACAAAATAAAGCTTTTTTAAAAATGACAGCTGCCTCCCAGCACTTTGTTTGGGGCATTTTACTGCATCAAAGGCTGTATATACTGAATCATCTTAGCGGACAAGGGATGGGCCTCTGAAGTGCGTATCCAGGACAAGGTTGTGGGGGATGAAGTGGGTCCTGCTAGTATTACATCATTCTGAATTCTGCTGTATTGTATGCTGTCCTGGCATAGGAAGTTTTGGTTTTTATTTGTTTCTTTTATTGGACTGAGGACTGAAGCTTGGGCCTCCTTGGATGCTAAATACCATGCCCCCCCCCCTTTTTTTTTACTTTTTGAGATAGGCTCTTAATATAGCTCAGGGTGGCCTTGAGCTCACTCTGTAGCCAAGCCAGACCTTGGATTTGCCACACTGCTGCTCCAACCTCACGAGTGACTGGGATTACAAATCTGCACCACTAGGTGCTGTAGGAAGTATTAAGAATGCGCTTTGCCTGGTGTTGGGGCAGAGTCGTGCATCCTTACAGGCCTCCCGCCAAACTGAAGATGAATAAACCAGTTTGTAAATCAGAGCGCAGGGGGCGGGAATCTCAGCTAGCACCCTTCAGCCTCCCTTCGCCCACCCAAAAGCGCGACAGGAATGCGGCAGGGCCTGGTTTTACAGCCCAGGTCACCGAGGCAGTCAATTCAGTGCAGAGCTGAAGTACTGCGCCACCTCACGGAGTTCTTATGAAAGAGTTAAAAGACAAAGTGCCACGCACGTCCTAAGTGGCTTCATTTCTACCTTGATCAAGGACCCGCCATCACGCGGCAAGATAAGAGAGAAGCGCTGGGAACCCGAAAAGTCTGCAAAGGGGTCGGGAGGCGGGAACCTGATTTGAGGAGGAGGGTACCAGGAGAGCAGCCAATCCCACGCTCCCCGGGAGGAAGAGGAGGAGCCAGGGCCCCAGGGCTCCCGCACTGCTCACTCCCGCGCGGCGCCGGCCCCGCAGTCTTCTCCTGGTTCAGCGTTCCCGCTCATAGACAACTCCCCTGGTGCAGACATGGCCTCGGGCGCCGCCTGCGCGCCGGTGAAGGTGAGATCACCCTACGAGCTGCAGATGGCCCTCCCTACCGGGTTCCCTCTCGCCCCTCCGCAGTGGCCGCGCCTCCCGGCTGTGTCCCCCCCCCCAACCCAAACACCCCTAGCCCCCCGCACGGCGGTGGAGAGGCGCAGGGGCACTCCATTGTCCCTCCCGACCCCCAGCCTTTATACTCATCTGCATCCCGGGCCCCACAGTGGTAGCCGGTGATCTGGTGGGGGGCGATGGGTGGGCTGCTCCCCGCTACCACCCTTCCTCAGTACCCCTCCCCTCTGGAGATTCTCCAGGCGGGAGCTGACACGTGGCCCGGCTGCGGCTCTTGTCCCTCCTGCCTTGCGGGATTTGCGCTTCCGCTCTCTTGACTCGTCCCACGTGGGAGAGCTGTACACTTGCTCTTTTGCACGCGTCTGGCTCTCCACCCCCGCTCCAAACTTAGATTTCTCTTCGCTTTGTTTTACTCCGGTAGCACAGAGCTGTGGGTACTCCAAGACTTTCCTAAATACTGAAAAGGAGTGCAGACCTCGTGTTAGGGCCGCTCCCCGCCCGGAGGCCTCTGTCTTTAAAACTGCTTTGCCACGGTGCGAGTTAGAGCTATTTCTGTAACCTCGGGCCCCCCAGAGAGCTTTACACAAGGGATTCTTGTATTCAGGGAACCGCTGGCCAGAAGAGAGTTCTGAGAGTTGCTGCGAGCCTCCCCTGGGTCTTTTAAATAAATCCCAATTGAAGAGTAGAGATTGGAAGTGGAACTGCAGAGAACAGGAAAACTGGTGGGAACGGCTGAGTCCTTTCTAGGCTGTTTATTATTAGCCAATAACTCAGCTAACTTGGTGACTTTAGGAATTTCTGGCCGGTGGCACAGGAAGTGCACTGGTTTCTCCAGGCTTCTCTTGGATTCCCCGCAGCGCTGTTGAATTCCCTTGGAAGAAGCAAATCTCTGCAGTTAGGATGCAGCCAACCTGGGCTTCATATACTGGGGCCTTGCAGGGCTTTGTGAACCACCCAGGAAGAGAGGAAGGCATCAGGATGCTGCGCTCAGACTTACTGGCCAACCTTTTTTTTCCTCTTTTTTGCCATTTTGAAAAAGATTGTGTACATTTATAGAAAGCTTCCTGACAGCAGGAACTAAGCAGAAAGGGTCTTGTGCAAGGTACAGTCTACCACATATTTATGAAGTGGGCATTTTAATGCAGTGGAGGCCGGGAAGGCTGGAATTCTGTCTGTATTGGGCATAGTTGAATTATTAAGAGTGGAGATAATTATTTCCAAAGGTGTCATAGGCTTTACACCTTTCCCTGAACTCCGTTATTAGGAGGGGCCAGATGTAATCATTTGACCTTGACTGAGGAAGGGGTTTCTTGGCATGTGAATCCAAGAAACTTCGCCGGGGTATATATTTTTTATTTTTGTTTTTCATCTCTGACCCACAATATGAGTAAAGCCAGAATGGCTGGTACTTCTCACACATGGAGCCCAGTCAGGGTAATACTCATATCTCAACAGAAGGAATTCGCTTTAATCTGGTTAGCATTCTGTCTGACACAGTTTCCCTGTAAAATGTATGTGGTACACTTAAGAGCAGAGAGAGCTATGTAAATATTGAATGATGTGTATTTTTTTTTAACTTGGCAAGCTTTTGAAATAAAACTTAAGAGACATAAATGGTGCTGGAAATTCCTGCTGATTGCTCTCCTTGAGACTGGAACAGGTGAGAATTCGTGATGCCTGCACCATATTCCACAAATAGCTCAAGCAGCATCTCATCTAGAAAACATGAGGTGCCCGCATCCAGAGCAAAATAACCTATTAAAAAAGCATAGCTTAAGGCCGGCGAGTGAGGTTCTCTGGGGTACTTGCTACCAAGTGTGAGAGCATGAGTTTGGATCCTCGGCACCCACAAGGGGGCAAGGTGAGAAGGCTGGTTGCTGAGGCCAGCGTCTATGGTCCTGGCACTAGAGAGGCAGACGTGGGTAGACTCTTGGAACTTGCAGACTGGCCGGCCCAGCCAAATTGATGAGATTCCCAATTCAGTGAGAATGCCTGCCTCACTGAAAGATGGATTACTATTAACTGCGCGAGACACGATGTCAACCTCTGGCCTCCGCACACACATACAAGTATGTGCACCTTCACCACACACATGCACAAACATGTGCATAACACCCCATGCAAACGATTTTCTCTGCATATCATCTGGTAATAGTGTTCTTACAGATGTGGACCTGAGGCCCTGAAAGGTCAAATGTCCACTGGCACAGTGCCTGCACCCGAATCTACTGCAGGTTCGGCCAGGAACTGGGACTCTGCAATCACTGGCCTGCCCCAGCAGGACTTTTATGACCCTCTGGATCCGCCTCCTGCTGCTGCCACCAAAGGTAGTTTTTAACTAAATCTCTTTCATTCTACTTACCAATAAGCTCAAGACTCAGAGGCTGGGATGAAAGCCTGCTGGCTCAGGGATGTTTTTTTTTTTTTTTTTTTTTTTTGGTTTTTCGAGACAGGGTTTCTCTGTAGCTTTGGAGCCTGTCCTGGAACTAGCTCTTGTAGACCAGGCTGGTCTCGAACTCACAGAGATCCGCCTGCCTCTGCCTCCCGAGTGCTGGGATTAAAGGCGTGCGCCACCACCGCCCGGCTTGGCTCAGGGATGTTGAAGAGCAACCAGCCCTTCCCTCTTTGCCAGTATCTCTGAAATAGTGTCCTTCAGCTCTGCCTCGAAGTCCCTCCCTACTACTTCCTGTGCACCTCTCCATCTTCCGGACTCCCTCTGACTTTCTGTCAGCTGGTTGCTGGCTCCTCTCCTATTTAATTAATGCAAAGGCAAACCCAGGGTTCACAGTGTGGTTGAATATCCCACAAGAAAACCTGGCCTAGATAACAAGAGACCTAAAATCTGACCTTCTCATCAAGTAGATGTGAGACAGTTCTCAGACTTGAAACATTGTCTCTGTTGCTTTACTGTGTGAGTGAAGAGGGCACTCTACCTTACGAAACAGAGCGCGTGGGCTGGGTGTCTACACAGGCCACCTCTGCAAAAACTGCTAAGCAGTCTCGCAAGTGCGGGTGTAGGAGGCACGTTTGTGCCTGGCTGGTGGCGTGCTGCCTGACTCATGGCGCCATTTCGTCTGTTATTGAGAAGCAACAGTTGGATTAGGTACAGCCGTAGGAGTATTCTCACATCAGTGTTGAGGGCCAAAAAAAAAAAAAAAAAAAAAAACGGGAGCTGAAGAGATCCAGCCTCCTATTCCAGTGCTACCCCCCTCTGTTAGCAGTGTTTTCTCTTAGAGCTGATCACACCTACCTTAAGAGTTGTTAAGTTTAAATACAAGAGCATGTCGCACACCCAGCTCAGTTTTTGTTTCATTATTGCCAGCCCTGGTGCCTTCCTTTGTAAAATGGAAATATTACCCTCGGTTTAGGAGATTAGAGCGTGTAGATGGAAAGCCTCTGGTTTTGTATGGACAGTATAATGTTCGGCACCTCGGTGAAACCTAGCTGTCTACTGGCAGAATCCTACCCACAAATACTTCATTGAAAACCTGCCAAGCCCTGAGAAGATGTATTTGAGTGAAACAATGTTTCTGAGTGTGTCTTGTACTGTGGCTGGGAGATGGATCGGATGGAGCTAGTAAGAGTCATGGAAGAGGGCCAAGTGTTTAAGCTCTGCTGCTACTATTGTTTGAGGAGATGAAGTGGTTGGAGGTGATTAAGTCATGATCATAGAGCTTCCCGGATGGCAGTAGCATCATTGTGAAAGGCATCAGGCCTTTAAGGCCACATGGTTCTGCCATAGAAGAGACCACCTGTGAACTAGAGAGCAGGTTCTCCCAGGCACTGAATTGGCCTCGGGGTCTGCAGATGGTGAGAAGGAAGTTTCTAAGGCTGATTATTATAATAGCAGCTTGAGCACATTGAAGACACGCCTGTAAGTTGAAATGGTGATGAGGAACCTGAGGTTGTGGTGGCTAGCCAGGGCTTGGGAAGGTCTGGGGAAGAACTCGGCATGGTGGCCTCGAAATAGATTCCCTGTGCTTGTGATTATGAGGATTCTCTGGGTGTGAACCTTCGGGATATAAACCATGATAAAGAATTTGGATTTACACTCACCTTTAAACCCAGCACCCCAAGGCTGAGGCCGGCACAGGCTGATCTCTAAGTTGGAAGTCAGCCTGGTCTGCATACTAAGTTCCTGCCCAACCGTGGTTGCGTATTCCAAAATAAAAGAAGAATTTAGATTCGACCCTAAATGCTGTGGAAGCCACTTAAGGACTCTGAAGAGAGCAGTAGCATCTGGTTTATATTTTTAAGTGGTTGCCTGGCTGCTCCGTACAAAATGGCCTGTACTGGACCAGGGACTACATCTGGCCACGAGCCATAGCCCTTGTGCTCCAGTCTCATCTGGCAGCCATAGAAGTAGCGAGGCTCTGCAGGCAGAGTGGAGGTGCAGTGTGGGGGGTATAGCAAGAGAGAGAAGGTGGCTTCTGTGTCTGACTTCCAGCCCCAAAGGTGCTGAGGGATCAAACAAAAGCAGGGAGGGTAATTTCGAGATTCTTCCCACTGACCTTTCTGGTCGGGGTTAAAGCATGGACTGTGAGGGGCCTCTTTAGTCTGGTGACAGGGTACCTGCTGGGGACATCCAGGTTCGGGGAGTGTAGGAAATAATGGAGACAGTCTTAATGGTTCCTGCATGTGTGCATGCCCCGTGAAGCCACTCTGGACAATAGCTGCCATTGTGTAGGAAGACATCAGGGGAACATTGTCCAGCTTCAGCCCTGTGCTGGTGGAGTGCTTGACTGTAACTGTACAGAAGGCAAAGCAGATCTTTGGCATCCAGAGAGTGGGGGGCTGGGGGGGGGGGAGTGGAGAGCTTCTTCCGTGATCTGTAATGCCTCTGGCTAGTTTCCACTCTGGGAGATTAGGAAATAATGTAATCACATTAGAATGATAGAGAATGTGTCCCCACTGGAGGTTGCCAGTGGGCTTCAGACTAAGGGAGAAGGGAAGTCACAGTGTCCTAGGTTGGAAGGTGGCCCTTAAACCTCTCCTTTGAGCTGTCCCGAGCATGGGTGTCACAATTCTTCTGTCGGATTACCCTAAGCTCTGCAGCACACAGAATACATCCTCACCCCCTCCCCACAAAGTGCCAATGCCGTCACTGTGGCAACCATCACATGCCCTTCAGATGTCCCCAGGAAAGCTATTTCATAATTCATATTGGTTAAAGATGCCTGGGAGACTGCCTGCAAGGAAAAGCAGGGAACTAGGGAACCTGAGTTGCCTTGAGGAAGCTACTTCTGGTATGCTTTGCTGGTCTTGGTAGAGTAGGGAGCAGGAATCGTTAGGATGTAGTAGTGCATTTGACTTCCATACTGGTTCCATAAGGTAATTAAAAACCTGGCCCACATAGGAAGAGTTGAGAAAGCAGACTAGTAAGTATTTGAATGTGATGGTCCCCAGATCCTTAGCTGTGTTTTTTTTTTAATTATGTATGCAATATTCTGTCTGTGTGTATGCTTGCAGGCCAGAAGAGGGCACCAGACCCTATTACAGATGGTTGTGAGCCACCATGTGGTTGCTGGGATTTGAACTCAGGACCTTTGGAAGAGCAGGCAATGCTCTTAACCTCTGAGCCATCTCTCCAGCCCCCTTATCTGTGGTTTTAACTGTATTCTAATCTGTACCTCAGTAGTTTTCTCTTTTTGTTCCCCCTTTGTTTTTCTTTTTTCTTTTTTTTTTTTTTTGTTGTTGTTTTTTGTTTTGTTTTGTTTCGAGACACGGTTTCTCTGTAGCTTTGGAGCCTGTCCTGGAACTAGCTCTTGTAGACCAGGCTGGTCTCAAACTCACAGAGATCCACCTGCCTCTGCCTCCCGAGTGCTGGGATCAAAGGTGTGCGCCACCACTGCACGGCAACCTCGGTGGTTTTTAAGCCATGCAGTGCATCTGCTTCATCTGACATCTTGTCAGAAATGCAGAGTCCTGGGCCTTTGTCTAGTCCTGCTGAACTGTAAATGTGCGGCCTAGCAATCTGGTGCTAACTAGCCCAGGAGATTAGACGTTCCCTGGCTGACAGCACTGACATCAGGGAACTTTGGAAAGCGTGGAGGTGGTTCCTTCACATTGTGTTCCTTCTCTGTAGCTGCAAGGAGAGTTAGTTCGAGCTGAGTGCCTTCGAATGACAATGTGTTGTTCTCCTAGTTCTAGGGGCCACAAGTCCATAATGAGTCTTAGATCAAGACGTCCGTAGGGCTGGCTCTTCTTGCAGGATCTCAGGTAGGAAGAACTCATTGGCTCTGTAGCTTCTAGAGACACTCTCATCCTTGTCTACTAGACCTGCAGTCACAATCTCCTCATCACGTGACCTTCCGCTTGACTTCCTGTTACTAGAACCCTCTGCCGTCCATTTAGGACCCATCCGGATAGTCCAGGGTCGTCTCCCCTCTCATCTTGATTTATTTACATGGAATAATGTTTATAGGTTCTGAGGGCTGAGGTGTAAGTATGGAGGGGGGGAGGGAACTTATAGTTTGGATCCTAAATGTCTCTTTAGAAGCCTCATGATAAAGGTTATAGCCTGTTATGCTGTTGAGATGGAGCGCATAGGAGATCAACCTCGTTCTGGAAGTTAAGTCATGGAAGGCACGCTACTACCGCGAGCCTTGGAGCTACAGACCTTCCCATTTTGCTTCCTTGCTGCCGTGGTTTGAGCAGCTCCACTCTGTCCCCTGCACCTAAACACTCCACCTCACCACGGGGCCAGCTGACCACAGACTAAAACTGGGAGCCAAAGTAAACCTTTCCTCAAGGTTGGGTTTTCTCACATGTTTGTCTCCCACTGACAGAAAGCCGGCCAAGTAGCGAAGAGGTCATTTTAAAGCCGGCCGTCCTCAGCTAGCTCACATTTTAGAAGTTTGTGTTTTAAGAAGTGCCACACACTAGAAACAACCCACAAGCTTTGAATACAGTGTATGGCTTGCCTATTGGTCAGATCCTCTGCAGTTTGGGACCTGACTTTGGACATTTGGGACTGCTGATAACCATCAGCTGAGAGCCGAGGAGGAACTTAGGCCATGTCCTGCCCTGGTTCCACAAGCAAAGGAGAGCTGGAGTGAGAACAGTGAGTTTTGAGGAAAATGCTCCTCAGAAACTAAGAGTTGATTTCAGGGAGAAGTGTATGTCGTCAGGGTGTCTAGAGGCTTGTGACATTAAAGCCAAGGCTGTTGTGATCGTCCAGGCCATCCTTGCTTCTCTGCCTCTTAATACCAGGATTAGGTTACTAGGATGGCCTCAACGGAGCTCGGCAGGCTGGAAAGCCTGACCAATGGACACTACCTCAGTACCAAGTACTGGAGGCTACTTGTCACGGAGAATATGCCAAGAGGGTTGTTCTCCCCTTCCCCTCCCCCACCCCCCCCCCCCCCCTGTGGAAACCCTCCTTGGATTTTGGATGGCCACATTTTCCACTTATTTTGACATTAAAAAAAAAAAATCCTTAAAGAAAATATAAGATATTTGAGCTAAGCTGAGCTGTGTCCTAGGAACATGGGTTCAAGTTGCCCCAAAGAAAATGGATAAATGGTTTTGTGAAGTTTATTTCATTATAGAATGAATCAAGGCATTTTTGGAATCCTTTGGTGGGAGCTCAGATTCACCTGCTCACAGCAGAGCGGGAAGTCTCTCAGATTCTCTCTGACGTTTTTAGCTTCGAACTGGTAGAACATAGTGGTCTGCTAAATGAATAGATTCCAGAAGGCCTCTCCTGCTGGTGCTAGGGTCGGGTAAGACACAGGTGAGCAAGAGAACCAAAGGTGTGGGCTGAAATTTAACTCCGAGCTGGGCAGTGGTGGCGCACGCCTTTAATCCCAGCACTCCGGAGGCAGAGGCAGTAGGATCTCTGTGAGTTCGAGGCCAACCTGGGCTACAAGAGCTAGTTCCGGGACAGTCTCCAAATGCTACAGAAGAAACCCTGTCTCAAAAAAAAAAAAGAAGAAGAAGATGAAATTTAACTCCGGATTTGCAAATATTCCAGCCCTTTACAGCTGTGTGATGTTTTGATTTATGTTTTGATTGCATTCCGCCGATAAAGTTGGTTTTGAGTCAGAGGGCAGAGCTAGCCACTAGCTGGCCAAATTAACCATAGAGGTTTTGGAGTACTGAAGAAGTAATAAGGCAGGGCTTAGAGGGATCTGGGCCCTTTTTGAGGAGGGCACAGAAGAGGTTGGAGGTCACTGGTAGCTTCTCCACAGCTGCTTTGATCATTCAGGCTCTTACCCCAGTACCTGATACCCTCTACAGTCCAGAAGTTCTAGTCATTCCATCAGCACTGTAGAGTCTTTAAACTAGGAATGGCCTCTTTTTTCTGAGCACTCTAGTTCCCAGGCCTCTCATGGTCTTCCTTCTGGGTGTATCTGTGACAATTCTTCTTGTAAGTACACAGTGGTTTTTGTTTGTCTGTTGTTTTGTTTGATTTAGATTTCCCCTCTCTCCAAATACAGTCACACCAAAGCACTGAGCGTCACAACATCTGCATATAAATTTGGACTGGGGCACAGTTTGGCCCAGAGGTAGAGCACCCATGACGTGATCGCTTTGGTTCGTTTTGCAGGTTTTGTAGAGACCTTCCAGGCTGAGACATTTGACCTCTTTGTCCCCATGAATCTGGACTTCCTGGGTTCTATGGGATCCTACAAGACCACACACATAGCCGGCTTGGCGCAGTGGTGAAGGCTTCAGTCAGCAGCACCTGCCTTATTTGTTGGTGGTAACCAGAGCTGCAGGACTGAAATCCCAGATGAGGGATTGTGCCAGATCCCTCCCTGGCTGTCTTTCCTTGTCTTGAGCTTGACATCTCAAAAGCCACCCATCTTCCTGGCATGAGCTCCTCTCAGCTGCTCTGTCTTTGGTGTTCCAGAGTGCCTCAGGGGACATTTGAGGCAGGGCATCCAGGGCTCAGGCAGACGACTCCAAGACCAAGTGAAGTGGTTGATTGTTAGGTGCCTGAGAAAGCACATAGGGAAGGGAATGGCAGGCACCCTTCCAATTTGCGACAGATTGGGTAGGAAACATCTCCAGTTTCATGTGCAGAGAAAGTAGCTGTACGGTGTGAAAAGCAGGCACCTTCTGCTTGCTGGAAGCAGGCTTTCTTTTTGAGATGACTGTGGTGGAATATTGGGGAGAATGAGGAGCACTGTATCCCTGTTTCAGAACCTTGTTTCGTGTGGTGAAGGCTTCCTGGGGGTAGAGTTGACCCATCAGTTCTAACTCCGCCCTTCAGCCCATTCCCTAAGCATTCTAGAGTTGCCTGCACTTGGGACCTGGCAGGGTCTTGCTGCTTCCTGGGTGTGGATGGCGCTGACAACGGGCTCCTTAGATCAGTGCTTCTCAACCTGTGGGTCATGACCCCTGGGGTTGCATATCAGATATTTTTATTAAGATTCAGAGTAGTAGCAAAACTACAGTTAGGAAGTAGCAAGGGAGTAATTTTATGGTTGAGGGCCACCACAACATGAGGAACTGTGTTAAGGGTCACAGCATTAGGAAGGCTGAGAATCACCACCTTAGATGCTCGGCTGGCTATCCAGAGGCTCTGTGTGGTGTGTTTTATAGTGTGCTCTGTCACCTTGGGCCAAAGCTTGACTTGTGTTATAGAGACAGTGGCTTTTTCTGTAGACTGAGCTCCTGGAAAAACCCAGAGGATATTGGGAGTTAGCACACAGTGCTTACTTTGGAAAACAATGGAGCTTCTCTTCCATCAGTTGTAAAGTGGGACTAATACCATGGGGCCTGTCTAAAAGAGTGGCTGTGGAAACCAGAGGCCCGGGAAACACTCTGCCCTAACCTGTGTTGTACTTGGGAGTGTCATCAAGGTGAACTTTGCCTGTACAGCCAGCAGGTGGTGACATTGGCCACATATTGGCCCCCGCAGGCCTCTGCCCTCCAGGTACTCATCACGGTCGTATTCAATTGCCACTCTGGTTCCCTGTAAGGTGTAGGTTTCCATGAACAGTGTGAGCCAGCAGAATGACTGGGCTTGTCTGTCGACTGCTGTAGCTTCTTGGTCATTTGCTTTCGTTCAAATACTATCCTGGCAGAGGGCTGAGTTGCCAGCTACCTAGTGCAAGGACATGCAGCTGGGTGGGTTTGGACTGCAGTTCAGGCTGGTCACTAAAGGCAGATGAGTTTCAGGAGGCAGCCTGTTCCGGTCGCTGCTTTCCTGCCGTGCTAGCCTGGCTTCATGCTGAGGGTGACTTCACAACAAAATGAGATCTGTTTTACCTTCAAGCCTGAAGGTTCAGTGTTGCCTCAGAATCTGAGATGCTGTGGCCCAGATAACATCTTGAAAGAACGGAGCAAAGTAGCCCTAAGTAAACGGTCTGAAAGTTTTTATTTGTTTAATTTTGGGTTTCGTTTCGTGTTGTGTAGCTCAGGCTGGCCACAAACACCCTGTACAGCTGAAGACAACCTTAAACTTCGGGTCCTCCTGCCTTCCAGCCTCCTTTATGTGTCAAATAGCTAAATTCCTGAAGAGTCGGGTGGTGGTCATTTCATATGCTGCTCTTTCTCTTGCCCACTGTGAGGACATGGGCTGGACAGTCTGCCTGGCCCAGCTTTTTAAAGATAAAGTGGGGAGGCCACACCAGCAGAAGTGCTAGGGTTTTGTAAGCATAATGGTTTGTGTGGGTGTGTGTGCGTGTGTGTGTTGAACTGAAGAATTTAAGTAACTTAAGTGTATTGAACAAATAAATGTTGATTTGAAATACCAATGGATCAGTTAAATTTTTTTTTTACCTATAGTGTTACAGTTGATGTGATAGACAAAACCTGTTGTAATTTCACTAATGTACCACAAGGTGGCACCAATGTCAACTGTCTTGGCTACCAGGAAGTGAAAGTCGGCCTGCTATTTATTCTATAGCAAAATCTCACAAATTCTTTATTTTGGAACTTTCTTTTCTGGAGTTAGAAGGTTCTATTTTACTTTGTAGAAATTTGACTCGGTGACAATGTGCTTACACCTTTTCATCTTATGAGGTGCTGTGATTGTTTTCCATAAGGTTTCTCCTTAAGCCCCACATTTTACCCAGACATTGACCTGTTTAAATTCTAGTTCCTATAGGGGGCCCACACAGGGAAAACTTCCTAATGATAATGTTTAGGTCTTTTTTAAAAAAATATTGGTGTGTTTATTATGTATGCAGTATTGTGCCTCTTCACCAGAAGAGGGCACCAGATCTCATTATAGTTGGTTGTGAGCCACCATGCTTAGAAATGAACTCAGGAACTCGGGAAGAGCAGCCAGTGCTCTTAACCTCTGAGTCATCTCTCCGGCCCCATGTTGCTTAATTTTTAATGTGAAGACTTTATTGTTTGTCTTTGTATTTGTTCCTGTTTGCTTCCTAGACTTCAAATTAGATCAACTCAGATTTTTTATATTTCTCTTTTATGTGCATTGGTGTTTTGCCTGCACATGTGTCTGTATACCACATATGTCCTCAGAGGTCAAAAGAAGGTGTCAGATCTCCAGTTCCCGGAACTGGAGATGGTTGTGAGCCGCCACGTGGTTGCTGGGAACCCTCTTAATTGCTCTGCCATCTCTCCAGCCCTAGATCAATTCTTAATTAACTTTCTTTCTCTACTTTTCCAAGACCATGGGTTTCTAGATAATCAGGAAACTGAAATAAAATGCTTGACCTTAAAAATTATAACTGCTTTTGAATCACATCTGAATTAGGCAGTGTGTAAGCTACTGTCTGCTGTATATGTGTGCACATGAACAGCCGTCTGACTTAGTAACGAGACACACCAGCGAGGGCTTGTCATGCCGCTCATCTCTTGCCTGCATTTCCTCCCAGTTCTGCGACCGTGGTGGCGCAGAAAAAAACTTGTTTTGTATCATGGTGGAGTGAAAAGGAACCATTACCAAATAAACAGACCTAAGTTTTTGTATCATGCTTCCTTTACACCATAATATGGATGGGGTAGAGAAACAACCTTGGTCAGAAAGATCTTTCTACAAACACGTTTGGGCTTGATTTCTAATTCTAAAAGCAACTTTATCGGTAATTCAGTTGGGAGTAAACACAGCGCGGTTGAGAATAGAGGCCTAAGTCTAGCTATTTCTCAAATCTAGAAGACCATCAGGTTTTGTTGTTTTGCTTGAGGTTTTCTGTTTTGATTCTTTATTTCTCTTTAATAGAGGGCTTTTAAATGTTTACTGTTCATCAATCTTTTTTCAAGACAGGGTTTCTCTGTAGCTTTGGAGCCTGTCCTGGAACTAGCACTTGTAGACCAGGCTGGCCTCGAACTCACAGAGATCCACCTACCTCTGCTGGGATTAAAGGCGTGCGCCACCACCACCCGGCTTCGTCAGTCATTGTTAAAGTCATTTGGGCTTTGATAAGAGTGGAAAAGGGCCTGTAAATATAGATAAATATATTTCCTTAAAATGAAGCAGATATACCAACCTACTTTCTTCTCTTTTCTCCCTTAGATTGGAATAATTGGTGGAACAGGCTTGGATGATCCAGAAATTTTAGAAGGAAGGACTGAAAAATATGTGGATACTCCTTTTGGCAAGGTTAGTGTCCAGCTGACCGAGTGTTGGCTTTGGCATGGCGGGGTTCCCTTGCTGAGGTGTCCAGAAGGGTGCCCAACGCTGCTGTTTTGATGACATGGCTTTTGCACACACAGGGGCAGCATCTCAGGTTTGCATTGCTAGAAGTCAAGATGCTCATTTTAAATTCAAATACGTGTCTAATTTAGAGCCCAGGTCACACCATGGTGACTTAGCACGGGCTGGTGGCTGGTAGCATAAGGACTCTTTATGAAGTGACATTTTTCTGACCCAAATGAGTCCTGGGATCAGGGACACATGTTAGGATTGGGAAGACATGGATTCTAGGGAAGGCTGCTTATTTTTCGACCCGGGCTGGGTGAGTTATCTACATTCCTAACCCCACATTGCTTCTTCCAAACACTGGCTGGCATTTGTCCCTCTGAGAAGAACTTGCATCCCTGCCCAACCCTGCTTTTCAGCTAAGTTCTTAGCCTGACCTGGGGTTTTCCAAAACCTTTCCCATCTCCCCCTTAGCCTCGGGCTTCCTTACTAATGCTCACTCTGGGGTTTTCCCTGTGGCCATCTTGAAGCCTGGTTACCATAAACAGGTGGTTCCATCACTCAGCTCTTGTGCCCCGCAGCTCTCTCCTTTCAGCTTTTGACTCATAACATTTCTGAAACCTTCCAAATAAATGCCCCTGACATGTGTCAGTTTGATCAATCCCCCATCAGAGGGTCTCGGAACACTTGCCACCGCATCCCTGCGGAGTCCATGCTAGCAGAGAGCTCGGTCACTACTTCTGGGTGATAATGGTGATGAGTAAATCCTAAACTCCTTCCCTAAACTGTATCTTCAAATGCTAGATTTCCACCAGTTTGTTGTGGTTTAACGAACTGATTGTACATGTTTTAAAAATACTAAACTGTGACTGTTTATTTTTTATTGCACGAAGCCATCCGACGCCTTAATTTTGGGGAAGATAAAGAACGTTGATTGTGTACTTCTTGCAAGGTAAAGTATTTTAAGTGGTGTTGTTGTTGTTTAATATTACTACCACAGGAGAATTTAAATTTAAAGTCCAGAAATAGGTACTGATGTAAGTATGAGATAGGTGTCCGTAGAGTCAGAACATAGAAGTCCCTTTATTTACTGAGATGACTCTGAGCCAAGCTTGGATTATAAATATTTAGGAGATCAAGGATCTCTTTTCCTCACTTGCGTGTGGAAAATGGATCAGTTGTCTGACACTGAAGCTCCATTATTTCCTTTGTTAATTTTCTTTCTTCCAATTATCAGATAAATCAGATGTTTTGTTCATGACGAAGCCTTGTCCAATAGCAGTTACGTTTTTCAGGGAGGAGGTCTCAGTCCCTGAACTAACCCGAATTACCTCTTGTGCTTATACCTCTTGTGCTTATACCCTTGTTCCCTAAACAGGGTTAGTGGCGTCAGCTGCTGCACAGAAAGCAGCATAGTTAGAAAGTCCCCTGATTACACGTGACCACCACTGCAGTTAATGCAACAGCAAGCAGGTTCTCCTGCCAGCAAGGAGCTACCTAGTCACAGGAGGGACTTCTAGAAGCCATATATGGTCTAGTGTTGGGGAACAAGTCTCAGGCTGACCCATATGAGATATGTGGAATATATAGGACATGAAATACGGACCTAACAAAGCTTTGTCCACCACAGACATGTGGAAAGTGGATTCTTGGGAGCCAGCAAAACTAAAACGTAGTTTTAAGCAGTCCTTTTTACAAGTCTCTTTCCTTGGCCTGTAGTCATTGCTAGAGAAATGCCTGGTATTTTGTTTGGTTAGTTGGTTGGTTGGTTTTTGTTTTTTTCAAGCTTGGGGGAAAAAAAACAATTGTTTAAATTACACAGATGTTTAATTTCTTCTGGAAAACCTGCTGAGAGCTTTAGAGGCCAGTCCCAGGAAAATGCATGCATCTCTGGGTAGTAAGGGCTTCTGCGCTCTTAGAGGCTGTCTGTGAATGGTCACAGTTTGCTATCAAGAGAAGACATCACAGATTCTTTTTAAACACAAACAGGATGATAGTGAGGTCGCACTTAACAGCTCTGAGGAGCAGGTAGATCCTTCATTAGGTTTTACTAATGAGGGGGAAATCCGAGCTCTGAGTGGGTTGGGTATCTTCAGAGGAGGTATCTAAGAGAGCTTTGAACTCAAACGGCCACACTCCAAAGCCCAAAGTTTTTACTTCAATGCTTGGAGATATTACCACAAAATAAGGCTGTGAGAAATTGCTGCCAGCGCATTTCTGTTTTATCGGAGGTCAATAAATGAACTCTCGACAAAGGCACTTTGTGTTAGAGCACCGCATGTCCTAGTTTCCCAGGGGGCCCAGATAGTTGTACGCTTCTCTGTGAAATACTGCGCATAAGAACATAAGAAAGCCATGTAACCAATGTGATTTTTAAAATTAATTTTAGAAATGGAACACTTTACAGCTTTTGACTGGAGTTCCCCCCACGGGTGTGGATACACAGGTTCAAGCTTATGTGTTTCAAATGCATAAATAATTTTAACCAAATGTATATGTTTTTCCAATGGAGTGAACTCCTTATATGATGGGTGCTACTGAGGAAGTCACACAAGGACTTCATCCGAGATGGGCACCCATTAGATATAGACAGTTACAGTAAACATGAGTGGGGTAGTTAGGTATGGCGTAGATGTAGTGACTAAGGTAGATGCTTTTTGACATTGGAGCTAAGATCGGAAGAAGTCAAGGGCTTGAAGGCCAGGGAGGAAGGACTAAATAGAAAATGGTTTCCTGCAGCTCTGGAAGCTAGATCTCAAGGATTTGGTTCCCCTGGGAGTTGTGGAAGATCTCATAGCCCCTTTTGATGTGTTTAGTAATAATTCTTCATGGGGCTTGTCATAGGTGTGATGCGCATAGCATCTTAATGAAATGGCATTTAACCTGTAAACACAATGAAAAAGTAATGCCTATTTGATGTGTAGCTATTAAAAAAAGATGTCAGATTATTATGTTTGGAAAACTAATGCACTAACTTTAAGGAAATTGAAAGTTGAGATAGTCTTAACAGAAGAAATACTTTATGTTACACTATAACTCTGAGTACATCTTTAATTGAGAAACATGTTTAAAACATTTTTGCATAAACATAATCTAGAGAAAGTCTTAAAAAAAGTTTGAGTAAAATAATGGTTCCCTTCTCTCCACCTTCCCTTTTTTTGTTGGTTTTTTTGTTTTGTTGTTTTTCCAGAAAGGGTTTCCCTGTGCATTTCTGGCTGGCCTGGAACTCAGAAATATCTACCTTCTACCTCTAAAGGCATGACTCCCTAGAACTAGGATTAAAGGTGTAGGCCACCACCACCTGTATTTGTTTCTGCATTGATCTTGTGTAGCCCAGGTAGCCTTGTACTCAAGATCTATCTGCTGCTGCTGTCTCCCAAATCCTGGGTTTAAAGGTGTGTGCCACCACTGCTTGACCTCTAGTGGCTTAGCTTTTCCCTTCTGATCTTTAGGCAAGCTTTATTTGTTAAAACATAAAAGAAAAACTATATAGTAAATACAATAACTATATAGAATATATGTTGGCAATACATCTAATCCATTTGCACTTAACAAATCCAGAGAAAGTATTCAATATCTATCCTATCTTTGGTGAGTCCAAAGTCTTGTACCTAATTTACTTTCTATAATAACTTGGTTTCTACATCTGGTAAACAAGGAAAATGATAACTATCTAGTCTTCTATTCCCTCAGAGAGCCAAGAAAAAAAATATTAGCTGAGTAAGCAGGAAGTGTGAGCAAGCTACTTCCAAAAAAATGTGAGTAATGACAGAAACAGCTAGCTGCCTGGACCCAAAGTTCCTCTACAGCATTAGGGCGTCCATCTTCGGCCTACAGGCCTAGCATATCTGACAGACTTTTCTGTGAAACAGGATATTCTGAAGGGCTGTCCTACCTTGTCTTGACAATGTTTGGCAGTCACTTTCTTTTGTGTCCTGCTTGTTCAATTAGGACAGCATACTGTAAGCAATTGAGACAAGGGCATTTTCTTACCCAGTGACTTACTTTTGCCACAAAAGAAAGTAAACTCTAAAGGGAGTATCTTTGTCCTTGAAAACATACCTTATGTGATTACAAGTTCGATTGTACTAGGTGATTAACTACAAACCTATATTTCCTTATTATCTTGAACAGTTGATAATACTCATTTTCAAGGACTAGAAATTGTGCATTATATCGTTAAATGAGTTATAAACTAGTAGTTCCTTTTTTAAAAGTAGATTCAACAATCTACATTTTTATCTTAATCTACCCTTTTATCCAGTCATATCTATATCCCCCTTTTTTCTTTTCAAAACCAGAGCTTTGAATCTAATTTCCTTTGTTTAGCTTTTTTTCTGACCATTACCCCAATAATAACTTTTAACTAGCCTCCCTAAACAATGACAAATACCTATAATCCATTGAATGACCAAAAACTACCTACCCCACCTCTTCGGAGTATGTGGGCATCGTGTTCTTAAATTTACTTCCTACTGTCTGGAGACAATGATATCTTTAGGGGATCCTGAAAAGAAAAATGTGGGTTAATTATCAAGTCCTGGGAGAGGTAGCTGTATTATTTTTTGTCCGGTCTTTGCATGATGGGAAAATGTAGGGTGTGTCTCAAGTCCTGGCTAGAGTAGTCTGTTAAGCTGGATCATCAGCTAGCCACCTCAAATTATTCTGAGCAGTTTGTAGTCCAAAGGTATTTCTTAGGTGGTACTTTTCAGCTTAGAGGTGTTATCGTAGTCAAAGAGGAGTCATCGTGGGGCCCCATCCTCCTTATGGAGATTTCAGAGGTAGTTTAGATAAAGGTGTGTGCCACCACCACCCCCCAGTTCGCTTTTCTATAGCTATTCTTAAAACCCTTTTGTCTACTATTGTTACAGTGCATACAGTGCTCCAGTTGGTGTCCCCAAGTCTTGTTCCCCATTTCTCTTTTCTGTTATTGGCTAAGAAATGACCCTGCCATGTTCGGTAGAAAAGCCATGGCTTCTGGACCTGTGGTTTATGCTGCCATGCTTCTAGAAAGCTGTGCTTTCTCTTCCTGTCTTTAGGAGCTCTCTGTAGCATTCCCAAGTGTCAGTGGGACCAAAGGTTTTCCCATTAAAAAACTGACATTATATTCAATTGAAAAAATCAATTCATTGTTCATTGAAAAATCAATCAAAGTAAATTTTTCTTAAAAAAAAAAAAATACAAAGAACCCTGTCTCTAAGTACACACCACATCCTGTAGTCCAGGTTGGGGTCAGATCTACAATTCAAGAACTTTGACTCAGGGCTGGGCCATGGTGCATACCTTTAACCCCAGTACTCAGGAGACAGAGGCAGGCAGATCTGCTAAGTTTGAGGCCAGCCTGGTCTGCAGAAGTTCCAGGATAGCCAGTGTTACACAGAATCCCTGTCTCAAAAACAAACAAACAACAACAACAAAAAGAACTTTGATACCGTTCAGCCTATAGCACTAGCCATGAAAGAGCTGGTCTGCTGTCCAAAGGCAGCAGGAGCTCCTAGGTTGAACAGTTTTCATAGTTTACTCGCGTAGACTGAAGGGGTGGGCGGGGTCTCTGTTTCCTTATGACTGTAAAGATGCCCTGTCCTGATGGCTGATGTCCTTTTGCCATCTCCTTCCTAGACATGGGAGACAGCATACCATCATGCCCTCGAAAGTCAACTACCAGGCCAACATCTGGGCTTTGAAGGAAGAGGGTTGTACACATGTCATAGTGACCACAGCTTGCGGGTCCTTGAGAGAGGAGATCCAGCCTGGTGACATGGTCATCATCGATCAGTTCATTGACAGGTAAGGGGTAAGTGGCCTTGTAGTTCTCCATTTCCAGCTGTGAGGGATGATGTGGGGCGAGCAGGATGTAGAATCGCTGTGAGCTTTCCATTGTAGGCTTGTATTTTTTTAACTGAACTAACAAATAGTAATTATGAACATAGTTGATATATATGGGCATTGCATGGTGATTTATATGTACTTGTTCACCTATCACCTCACAGATCAGTTTGGATGCAAACATTGATTTTCAGTATATAATAGATACACCACATCACCAAGCCATCAGAAGATCTCAGAAACTTACTCTTTCTGCTTAACCGAAATTTGATATCCTTTGGCCAGTTGTCTCCCAAGCTTCTGGTAAATGCACTTCTTCCTCTTCTGGGTCTGTGGTTTAGATTGCACTGTGAGGTCGTGCATTGTCTTGCTTATTTTGCCGCACAAAACTCCTCCAGGGTCACTCATTTTGCTGCAAATGTTCATTGTCTTCTTTATGTTGGCAGTTGTCAGTTACGTCACATTTTCTAGATCTGTGGATAGGCATCAGGGTAGGTTCTGTGACTTGGCTATAGCCAGTAGTCAAAATTAGGTGTGTTAGAGTCTCTGTAATATACTGATGGAGACACTTCAGGTGTACGCCCAAGGCATGGTAGGTCTTGCTGCTGTCCCTTTCTTTGAGGAACCTCCAGGCTGATTTTCTTCTTGGCTGGACTAATACAGTCTCACCAACAGCTAGCGAGGGCTTATTGTGTTCCTTCTGTGTTGCTACCAACCTTGTCGCCTGTTTCCTTGAAGAGAGCCATTCTGATTAAGGTAAAATGGAATCTCGCCATGCTTTTGATTGACGTTTCCCTAATGGCTTAAGATGTTGAACATGTGTTTATTAGTTGTTTCTACTTCAGAGAAGTCTCCAAGCAGTTCGCTTCACCATTTATGGATTGGATTGTTTATTATTTTGATTTTTTTTTTTTTTTTTTAGTTCTTTATATATTTTAAGTTTCAATTCCTTCCATGGTCCCTGATTGTCGAAAAGTATGTTCCATCTCTGTATATATTGTTTCTGTGTTTTCTCTTCTTGGTTTCTAATATTTTTCCCCATTATGAGCCGATCCAGATACAAAGAATTAGTTCACTTTCTTGGTACTTGGGGAACAGTTGCTCTGTGGTTTGAAATGTGGTTCTTGGGGTGACTATTCCGTGAAGAATTCCTCAGCTCTTGGGTCAGATGTCCTGCAGTTCCCTATAAAGTCTGTTTGATCTCTAGCATAATTAATCCTGAAGTTTCTTTGTAGATTATTTTTTTCGGGGTCCAGGGCCTGGACGATGGCTGCTGATGAAACCGTTCACCCCGTCTGCTGTTTGTGTATCTGGATTGGTCTGTTGTTTATGTCGGGTGTTTGTGCTATGAGGTTGGCTGCACCTACACTCAATGCTTACCTATTGACAGTCGTCCAAGCTTTCTTCTTGGCTTGTGTCCTTCCTTCGTCAGCATGTGGTGAGCTTCTGGTAGACATTTCATCCTCTGTCTCCATGTCTACATCATAGACTTCGTGTGAGTTCCTGCCACCGTCTTTCTGTGTCTAGCTTATTTTACATATCACAGACCTCCTCCGGGGTCATTCATTTTTGTCACAGTGATTTGTCTTTGTCATCTATTTCGTGTTTATTGCCTGTTGGCAAAGGCATGCTTGTTCGAGTTCTTCATGAGCGGTCCTCCGCAGTGTTGAGTGTCTAGTTTGAGTCACATACACGCCTTTGCTTTAATATCATTGACATGGAATTTTTTTTGACCCTGACTCAAACTAGACACTGAGCACTGTGGAGGACTGCAGATCAAGGAAAAGTCATACTGTTCCTTGCTGAGGAGGTGAGATCTTTCTGGGTTTGGGATGGAAGGGGAGGATCTAGATTGTGTGGGAGATATGGAGGCTGAGTTTACTCCGCCTTTGTCTATCAGAGCTAAGGAGTAATAAATTCAGGATTCTGTTCATGCCAGTAGCCTTGGTGTGTGGACCCTGGGAGGGAGGGAGGCTGCAATCCACTGCTCACCACGAGTGTGGGCTGCTCTGTTCGCCCTTCACATTCAAGGCCTAACCCTTGTCTGTGTGTGAGAGAAACCAGTGTCAGCAAGGCATTGAATGCTTTGCCAACCCTGGGCACACCAGTCTCGGCCGTAATGCACATGTGAGTCTTTCCACGGTCAATCTCAGGCGTCCAAGATACAACACTGCTTTTGAATAGAATTGCTTTCTGCCTTCCTGTGCAATACAGATCGCTGTGCCTGGCCTCAGTAGCCAACGTCAGGGAGTGTTATTTACCATGGAGTCTCATTTTATATTGCTTATATATTAATGATTAAAAGTATAGATATTGAACTTGTACATCTTCAAACTTATGCAAGTCACAGCTGGTTTCCTGAACCTATACACTTTCAGAGGCTGGACATCTGCTGAACAAATAAAAAGAAAGAAGCATAGGAAATTGAGATATAAAATGAAGGCGCTTTTGGTGTGCCCAGCCATGAAGACAGCAGCCTCCTCTTAGGGTGTCTCCCCATTGTGACACCTCTGACTATGCTGGGAAGAGCTGACTACCCTCCAGTGCCTCCTTGCAGTGCAGAGCACAGGTGGCCTGCCTGACACTGTATTGCTGCCAGGTTCTAGAATCCACGCCTTGGAGCTCCCGCCATCTTCCCTTCTGGAACACCCTCCCCTCTTCCTACCATGCAGCCGCACTCTCTGATACCAGACTCCTGGTTTCTCTTATGGTTTTAAAATCTAGTGTTTTGGGTTTGCATGTGGTCCCCAACTCTACTGCTGTCTTGCTGTGCCTCTCTACAACACCATACTTACTGGGTTTTCATGTCAACCCAGTGAAAGTGCTGGGAAATACTTAGAGTCTTTAATAACTGCTCTCCAGTCTCTGCAACCATTTGTTAAGAAGGAGGGATATTGGTTAAAAAAAAAAAGAAAAAAAAGAAAAAAAGAGGCTGGCGAACATCAGAGACTGATTTACAGTGAAATCTCAAGTGGTTAAAATTTTAGGTATATTAAGTTTGATAAGGCTTTCTTTTCTTTTTATGTGGCCACGGAAATTTCAGAATTAATGTGAGACTCACATCTGACTTCTAGGAACCATTCACACCCATATCCTCAATTTGTCGGAACTACCTGGTGGGTGTGGGCCCGAGCTTGCTCTGGGCAAGGGAAGAATCAGGAACTTGACTTGGACTTCACTGTTGGATCCTGTAGGAGCCTGGACTGACCGCCCAGCCCAGGCACACTCCAGCTCTCCTGCTCTCGCTCACGACTCCCCTTCTCTCCTCCCAGGTTTTCAACTCTGTTGGTTAAAATGTTGTCTGTGAGGGTGAGAAAGGAGTTTTGGAAAAGAATGACCTCTTCTTCTGACGAGGGCTCCTAACCTGTCAGTGTCTGCCAAGGATGTATGTTTTCTTATTAGAGCAGAAATCTAATGCTTTTAAGAGGGACTCCCTCACATAAGTCAACCTCACATCCTTGTGTCCAAGTCCTCTGATGCGTACATGGCGCAACTCTTGTGAAACGTTCCTCAGAAACCAAAGACTGGAAACGGGGATTCGTATTGATTACATTAAGAACCCATACAAGTCTTTTTCCGGGTAGATCTCCATGGTGACAGCTTCCTGCTGCCTTCTGTTTGATGAATCCATTTCTTCTGCCAACAAGTGTCAGAGTCACAAGTGATTAGAGCATCGAAAACAGTTCTACCTCCTCTCTCTCTCCCTCCCTCCCTCCCCCCCCTCTCTCCTTCCCTCTCTCCCTCTCTCTCTCAGAACATTTAACTGGATCTGGATCTGGTTCCCTTCACATCATCAGAGACATTTGACTATATCAGCCAGTACCAAAAGTTGGAGTTGGGCTTCTCTACTCATGGCTCCCATAACTTCTACTGTAAGTTTTTCTTGCCAGGCCTCTTCTTGTTTAGCCATCTTCACACTGGTGGTCTTGGTTTTTAACATCTGGTTCTGCCCTGAGCATGCCTAGCTTATAATCTGTTCTAGATGGTAGATTTTTAGGGAGTTGATCAAGAACACCAGAGGCATTTTGTGCACTATCGGTAACCTGTCTTGTGGAGTGTTGCACGTAGCCAGTCCCACCAGTGATCTTTGGCATACCCACTGTGCTGTTTTCTTTTTCTTGGTGATCATTAAACAGTCCTTTTGAAAGGGAAAAAAAAATTGGACCTTTTACTTGGTCTAAGAGAATCTTGTTGGAGTTTCTATTTTAGAAGGACCTTACAGGGCTTCCAGCATTTGTCATTTCAGACTTGTCTCCTATAGTACATACCTTTGTGTGTAGGTGGGTACCTTTGGCTTTCATCTTGCCACCTGTGGGAAACCAAAGCAGCATGCTGTGTAAGTGGGGGTGGGTAGCTGTCACACGGGAGCCCTCCAGCTTTGCCATGTGGATAGAGATGGCTCAGCTTCTCTCGGGGCTCCTGTTGGGCTTTATGGTGTTCTTCCTTGAATGTGGGCTTTCATCCCAGTATCTTCTGATCTTTAGTATCACTCTGCTACGTGTGTTTCAAGGAGCAGTTGTATGAACCCCACTTACTCGCAGATGGGTTTTGTAGTTACTTCCTCACTACGTGTAACCATTCTAATTTATTTTTTTATGTGCATGAGTGTTTTGCTTGCATGTATGTCTGTGCGAGGGTGTCAGATCTTAGAGTTACAGACAGTTGTTAGTTGCCACCTGGGTTCCGGGAATTGAACCTGGGTCCTCTGGAAGAGCTATCAGTGCTCTTAACTGCCCCTGGTAACAGTTCTTTTTACAGATGTCTTTGGAGATGCAGTGTCCTAAGCCCAACAGTATCTATGATGAGGCCTCTCAGGAAGCCCAGCATATGGTAGATTCCCCCTCCCTAACTTGTGGCTTGGCCAGGGCCTTGTGTAAACAAAGCAGATTTCTCAGAAGAGACTTAGATAAATTTAGAAGTATCATTTATGCAGCTACTTAGTCTTTGTCCTATGGTTGCTTCTCAGCTTTGTAGCTGATACTTCTTAAGGCTTTAAAGTGTTGCACAGGGATGGCTTCTCCTGAGGACTCTGCCGGCCCCTCCCCAGTGTCCTCAAAGCCTGAGGACATTCTGTTGTCTCTTCCTCTGTGACACATGTTCCCTCCACTTTCTAAACTAATCGCTGTTAGATACTATTACAGGTCCTGTTGTCTGGCTAGAAGAAATATAACACAGTTGTACCATTCAGGAGTTCGAGGGGCCCGGGGATGGGGACTCCCAGCAATTTCTACACGTACCCTTTCTTCCCTGTGCCATCAACTTCTGTGACTCAAAATACCAGGTGAAACAAGGATTGCCAGTGAGGAGGAAGAGGAGATGGTTTCTTTTTTTTTTTTTTTTTTTTTGGTGTTTTTGTTTTTTTACTGCCAACCTTTATCAGGAACGTTTTACAGTTTAGGGTTTTGTTTTGTTTTACGATGAAAAAATGATGCAGCCCCAAGTCCCAAAGACTGAAGAAAATAAGGCGTGATTTTCAGTGTCATGTGTTTCTTTGACTTGTGGGTAGCACGTTAGCCAACAGGACCTCTGGACCCCGATTAGGCACTGCTTAAAGAATGCAGCGAGCTGCCCAGCGAACAGTGGAGACGCCCAGCTTTTGGCTGACTCTTCCCTCGGATGCCTTTGTCCTTCGGTATCCTCATCTGCTTCCGAGTTCTAAGGGGGTTGGGTTCTGCTGTGCTCTCAAGAACTTTTTTTCTTCGCCAGTGTATCCTCTTTCAGGAAGAGTAGGAGAGGCCTGGGTTTGGCATTGCATCCTGACTCATCAGGAAAGTCCCGCCGCAGACAAATGGCCTGATAGATTATGCCTGTTTGCTTCCCCCTCCCAGAGATCCAGCCCTTCCTTGGGCTTCCCCCATGATGTCATCGGTGATGGCTGTGCTCTTGTGGGGGTATGCTCTCACTGTAAGTGTAGGTAGGGTCTATGATTAGAAACAGAGACCCCTGAGTTGAGCGTGGCAGCTCGCATGTGTGACCTCAATCCTCAGGAGGCCACAGCTGAAAGAGTGTGAATCTGAGGACGGTCGGGGTATACCTGGATTACACCACGAGACAGACCCTGTCTGAAACAAAAAAGGAAAGGGATGGAGAGTCATGACGAAGAGTTTCTTGGCCTTTGGATTGCGCGGGTCCCACTCCTCTCAGAGGCAGACAGGACCGTCCTGTTCTGACCCTTATGCATCTCCCTCGCTCTGTGCTGAGAGTGTCACTTTCGATTTTGTACGGAAGCAGATACTACTGGACTACACTCACTCCCTGCCTTTACGCTCCCTTTTATCCCTAACGTGTGTCCCGAGTTCTCCTTTACCTAGATGTGCTTCGAGTGAGGTCAGCAGCACCCCCCCCCCCCACGAGAGGTAGTTTGTCTTTAAATTCTGCTCCCGAACCTAGTTTAGTTCTAGCTCTTCACAGCATTACCTCATGTCCTGTGGTAAACACCGCTGCCATCGCGTTGGGTGCCTCGGTCAGTTAATTGCAGGCACACAGTGATCCTTCACGCCATTATGCACGAGGAGACCTAGCTAAAAGAGATGGCTGTTAGTGTGCTAGCAAGTGAGCCCTGGGGGATTTGTGTTCAGGCGACTCTCAAACCTGTCACCTCAGCTGCCCTTCATCCTCATGCTTCTGCCTCTCCCTACTCCTCCCACCCCCAAATACCTCAGATGTTGTCATTGTCTTCCGCTAGTGCCATCCTCGATCTTTGCTGGGACCCTCTGTCACATCATTGAGTCTACATCACTGCATCTTGTCTCTGCATGCTTGAGCCCTCCCGCTCTCCTGCACGGTGCTCCCCCTTTTCCAGCCAACCAACCCTTTAGCTACTTTTTATGCATCTTCCTGTAAGTGACATAAACCAACTAGTGGGTCTGTGCTACGTGATGTCTGGCACGTGTGGAGGAATGGTTTCCTCCAAGTTTCTAGTTAGGGAGCCCTGAACCTCTGCTTGTCCCCTCTCTCCAGAGGAATAGCAATGATTATGATGTGGTCGCCTCTTATCTTGTGAACTGTCAGGTTACCTGTAAGTAATTCCGTGTGAGAGAAAGTGTTCACGTCCTGCTTGTAGGATGACAGTTACTGAAATATAATCGTCGCTGTTGAAGTGGACCTTTTCAAAGGGAAATCTGAGCCATTGGGGGAGTTGAAAATGCCAAAGCCTTTCCAGCCAGCTTTTTCCCACGTTCACAGCCTGCCATCCTAAGGGGAAGAGCGGAACTTTTCTCTGCCAGTCTACCTAGGTGTGGCTGTTGTTTCTGGGTCAACAGCCTGGAGCAGTGATTATACACAATGATAAAATACATCGACCTGAGCCACATCTGGTACATTTGGGAAACACTAACAGTATTAGCAAATACATTCCTCTTGTTGTTCTCCTTACCGTGTGCAGGTCGAGATTAAATCACGGTCTGTCAGAGCCTTGAACAAAATCCTTGCTGTGGTCTGTCTTCTGTGACCCTCAGACTCTGTGTTGAAATCCTAACCCTTAAGGAGATGGTGACAGATTTCTTTTGCTACCTTGATCAGAGTTAAGATTTTTGTTGCTGTTGTTGTTTTGGTTTTTGTCTTTTTAAGATTTTCTTTTATGTGTATGGATGTTTTACCTGTGTGTCCGTGTGTGTACCACATACATGTCTGGTGCCCTCAGCGGTCAGGAGGAGAGAATCTCCTGGAACTAGATTTGTACATGGTTGCAAGCATCCACGTTGGCGCCGAAAACGAAACTGAGTCTTCCGTAAGAGCAACAAGTGTTCTTAACTGCTGAGCCAACTGTTCAGCTTCCACAGTTAGAATTTTTGTTCTTACACTGTTGCTCCGTGTACTGCAGCCAGATCTCAGGATATAACACAGAATAAAGAAGAATTGAAGCGTCTCTCATACTGAGGTATAAGCATCCGTTGGTTGTTTTCTCCTCTTCCTTTTTTTTTGTTGTTGTTTTTAATATAATCAATTAGGAGTACTCCGGATTGGAGCTGAGCTGGGAGAATCCCTTCCCAAGACACCATCCTTGTGAGCAAAGCCACGTTGCTTTGCACTAAGTTTGCTGGCTCCTATCTCACATGCACTCGTGCTGGGGCTTGCTAGGCACAAAGGTTTCGTTCGGAAACCATCTCAGTCAGAGACATTTATTTCCTAAGATGGTGCAGTTTTACTTCCGTGCTCCCCAACCCCCACTGCCTCTGCCTCTGAGTCCTGCCACACCACGCAGCTCATTATCTAACAAATGAGCCTTGCAAGTAATTTAAGGGTATCACACTTAACCAACAACCCTGTGGTCAGTTTTTCTCTAGGTGTTTCTCCTGGTCTGTCTGAAAGAGTACCATGCCCTCACATCTCTTGGCAGTGTAAGCTTATTGTCTCCTTCATGCTTTCCAATTATGTTTTGTTTGGACATTTTTTGGCTGTTTGGTTGGTTGGTTTGGGCTTTTTTTTTTTTTTTTTTTTTTTTTGTACCTATGATGGTTAGTTTAGTTTTACTGTCAGCTTAACACAACTTAGAGCCTTATCCGGGAAGAGAGTCTCAGCACTGTATTATCAAGGTTAGATTGGCCTGTGGGTGGTTGTCCTGATTGTTAATTTCTGTATGAGGGGGGAGAGCCACCTGGGAGCAAGCTAGTAGGCATGCATTCTCTCCCTGCATTATTCCATGGCTACACCATGACCAGCTCCTCATGACTTGGTCTTAAACTCCTGATAGGCATCTAAGGGGACGCTTAAGGGGTAGGATTTCAACATAGAAATCTAAAAGTTATACAAACCTTTATATGTAGCTGTGAAGATTTTGCTTTAAATGTACAAAGATAGAAACTGAGGTGTTAAGGAGTTTGTACAAGACATACTGGTTTGGTTTTTTTTTGTTGTTTTTGTTTTGTTTTTTAAATCAAACCAAAGGCTATATCACATCTCCTGCCCATATCATTCAGCTGGTGACTGAACCACACACTGTAATTGTGAACCTAGATGACCTGGTTTTCTTGGAAACAGGAAGTGACCTTTCAGCTTTGGTAGCAGTCTCTCTTCAGCATTGGCTGAGTCCTAGAAGATGCAGTTTCTCTGACAGGTTCTCAGAAGTCACGTGTTCCACAGATGACACATTTTGCTTAATGTTTTCGGGGGTTACCCTGTACTTTTCTCGACTGATTCAAGGCTGTGGTCTTGCTCTGTCAATTCATTTAGTGTAAAGAATTGTATTTATGGGGCTGGAGAGATGGCTCAGAGGTTAAGAGCATTGCCTGCTCTTCCAAAGGTCCTGAGTTCAATTCCCAGCAACCACATGGTGGCTCACAACCATCTATAATGGGGTCTGGTGCCCTCTTCTGGCCTGCAGTCATACACACAGACAGAATGTTGTATACATGATAGATAGATAGATAGATAGATAGATAGATAGATAGATAGATAGATAGATAGATAGATAGATAGATAGATAGATATTTTTAAAAAAGAATTGTATTTATAACAGTTCAGGTTGTGGTCATTCTCCACTTCGCTGAACACGATGACGTTGAAGTTAGTGTGCAGATGCCACAAGCAGATGTATCTTCATTGGGGGGTGAACCAGTGACTTTAATACTGCTTTTTCTCTCTTTGGTGGGGTCCCTTGCAGGGTTGAGTTCTCTGTGTCCTCGGCCTGCAGCTGACTCTAAGATATCTCTACTCTGAGGTATCAGAGCATCTTGGTTGTCTTATTTCTCCTCGTGTATTTATACATGAAGGGGTAAGCACTCTGGGTCTGTTGTTGTTTGTATGTTTGGTGGGCTTGGTTTGTTTGTTCTTTGGGCAGCTGTTACTACTGGAAATTTCCGTGTGTCTCCGCTTTACAGTCCCAGTTGCAAGTGAGGACACGGAGTCAGCTTGGCGCATCAGAGACTGAGACCAGGCAGATCTGGAGGTGATGACATTTGACGTAGGTCAGAGCTGTCATTTGTCCCGTTCTTCAGCCTCGGCTGGATTTGCTGAGGGCTTAACTGGCTCCTTCAGGTGCTTGAGAAAGACTCAGGAATTGTAGAGATGAGGTATGCATTCTTCCACACTTCTTTATCTCCAAGAGAGGTAACTTTGATGCCAGCTGGAGTCACTGAGTGTGTGACATAGCCCAAGGACCCAGCTGTGTAAATGGAATCAAAAGAAAAAAAAAAATTCTACCCCACTCCCACCCCTGGAAAAAGACACCAGATTTCTGGCTTCAGCTTTCCTGTGTCTCTTTCCTCCCTCACCTTCCCTTCTGTAAAAAGCGCCAGGGGCAGAAGGGGTACGATTTCCCTGAGTTACTCAGTAGTTAAGTTTAGAGAAATCAGTGCACATAAAAGGTAGTTTGTATTTTTTTTTCTGAAAACTTCCAGGAAGAAGTTGAATAAGCTGACAGTGAATTCGATTTCACCTGTCTTTTGTGATTTTAGCGGAACACTTGGAAACACTTGAGATCTAGGGAAAGCAGGTGGAGAAGCAAGCTGAGCAAGGAGACAGATTCCCTGTGGAGCAGGACAGTCCCGCTGCTTTCTTCAGTGGGGCAATGGCCTGGAAAATGTGACAACGTTTAAAACAGGAATTATTTTTATTTTAAAGTTACGACAGTCGAATGTGGGTAAGGACATGGTATGGACTGATCAAAGCAATGGTTTAAGAAGTATTTTAAGATTTTAGGGAGATCTGGTTTGATGGTTTAGGGAGACCCTGGCTTGAGTCGAAAGTTACAATTTACATTTATGCAGAAGCTAACAAATAGAGCTGGTAAGTCTAGGGTGGTGGCATCTGTGTGGTGATGAAATGTTTCGGATTGTCTTGGGGCCTCACCCGCCTCCCCCAGGTCCCACAAGGTGTAATTAACCTTCTCAAGTGGGTACACTTTTATTCCTGGTTAGGAGCATGTTGCAACCAACCCAGGGCTAGAAGAACCCAGTTCAAACCTGCAAATGATCTGTGATAATTTCCTTCATTTATCTACAGCTATTGGATGTGGAATGGCTCAGTGGACTCATTGACCTTCAGAGGACAGAGATGGTGCTGTAATGGAAGTGAAAACCTTACCGCTTTATCTTTCTAGGACATCCCTGAGGCCTCAGACCTTCTATGATGGAAGTCACGGCAACGCCAGAGGAGTGTGCCATATCCCAATGGCTGAACCTTTTTGCCCCAAAACAAGAGAGGTTTGTAGTGTGTCTGACAGACTTACTAGAATAGAGTATACGGTCTTGGGCTGATACCTGCAGGTGAATCAGTTTGCTGAGAAGGTATCAATCACTTTTCCTCCCTCAGCTTTCATTTTGAAATGTTGGTGGTTTCAACCGGGAGTTTTTTTCCCTTGATAGTAACAACTCCATTCTCGGATATTTTTAGCATGAACATTTTCTTGTACTTTCTACATGGCTTTCCAAAAGGTCACAGAGTCCATGACTGAACGGCCCTTTGGGAAATGGTGCTTGGCCAGCACTTTGATCTGGACGTGACAAGTGATCCCTTAGAGTGACGCCTTAGCCGAGCAAGCGCGGTGGGTCAAGACCTACGACACAAGTCCAGATAAAAACTGAATGAGATTCAGATACATAAATTTGTTTTCTCTAAAAGTACGTAGCCAGGCGCTGTCTTTCAGGGAGCTAGGCTTCCTCTAAGGGCTTTGTAGTAAACGTCTGCTCTAGGTGCTTTGCTAGACATCATAGATAAAACACAATCTTGTACTGCGCGTAGGTTTATGTGATTTGAGACTGGGTCTTCCTTTTTGCAGGTCCTCATAGAAACAGCTAAGAAGCTTGGTCTTCGATGCCATTCAAAGGGGACAATGGTCACAATTGAGGGGCCTCGTTTCAGCTCTCGGGCAGAAAGTTTTGTATTCCGTACTTGGGGTGCGGATGTTATCAATATGACTACGGTTCCAGAGGTGGTGCTTGCTAAGGAGGCTGGAATTTGCTATGCAAGCATTGCCATGGCAACCGATTATGATTGTTGGAAGGAGCATGAAGAAGCGGTAAGTGGGAATCTCCTGATCATGTGCGGTGTGGGCTGGGCTTCTGAGTGTCACAGGCTACTGAGAACGTCTTGTTGATTGTTTTTGGCTTCATCTTGGAAAGGGCCTTTCTGCAGCATTTTTAAGCTTTCATTAGACTTTATAAGATATTTCCTGTAGTTCCTATTGGAAAATAAGATCTTCCATGGAGGGTAGGGGCTACTTATCTGAGCATCAATAGTGATTGGCATCGTAGGCATGTAGATGTGTTGAGAATCTTTGAGACTTGGAAACTTACTCTAAAGGTAAGGGTGTGCTTTGAGTGTGCTTTCCTTGTGCCAGTGTTTATTATGTTTATTTTCATGGAGAAAGAAACCCCAGTAAGCAAACCCTGAGTCCCTGTCCTGTTCAGCATCCTGTGACTGGATGCTGTACACAGCTTAAGAATGGCAAGGCGTGCTCTTTAAGGAGCCAGCATCCTGTCTGAGGAAGATGGAGGTTATCTTAGTCTTCTGTTGCTGTGAGAAGGCCATGCATGACCAAAACAACTCTTATAAAGAAAGCATTTACTTGGGAGCTTACTTACGGTTTGAGGGGTTTTGTCCATTGTCATTGAAGTAGGGAGAATGGCAGCACACGGGCAGATAAGTTGTTGGCAGATACACACACATTGGTACCCAAGCAACAGGAAGAGAGAGCCACTGGACCAAAGCCACCTCTAGTGATACACTTCCTCTAACAAGGCCATACCTCCTGATTCCTCTCAAATTGCACTCCCTGATGACCAACCATTCAATAGACTATGGGGGGGGGGGCATTTCTACTCAAACCCCCACAGAGGCTAAGCAAAGGGTTATAAAGGAGTAGTGCTGAGTTTTATGAGTTGCCTGGACCAAATAGTTAAAGTCTGTGAGCACTATTTAGGAGTGTGATGAGAATGATGGGCAGGATTGAGAGACACAGAGAAGAGGGGAGGGGGCAGGATGAGCTGTGACCAGGCTGTAGACTGTGATAAAGATTGCAGACAGGTCAGTGAGGGTACTAGACAGGGAGCCCAGCAAGGTCTAGCTAGGACTTGAAGATCCTAGAACACTGAAGCCTTCCAAGGCTGCGATTTCATCATGGGAAGCTTGACCTTTTGCTGTCTCCCAGGATCTGCAGTTACCAGCCCTGGTCACACAGGGCTCTCTGTACCCCTCCCTCCCGCCCTCTTTTGAAGGTAAACATTTCCTAAAAGGCCTCTTAATTCAGAAGCAAAAACGTAATTTGTGCAAAGAAATAATATTTCTTACTGAATCTCTGATATTGTCATTTGTCTTTGATCGCATAATTTTTTAGCAGCTTGATCAAATCAAGCCCCTTATAAACCTGTGTTGTATGTTAATGATAGGCCTGTAAAATCCTTTGTTTATGTATCTTTTCCTTGGTACTGATTTGAATTTGGCAGTACCCCCTGTCTCCACCTCCCAAGTAGTTGGGATTATTACAGGCTCAAGTCATCAGGCCCTGCCGGGCTCTTTTATCCTAAGCTCCGCCCTTTTCTTAAAATTGTTTTGTTTTAACTTAGAGACACAGCTTGTTCGCCTGTCTTTTGTCCAGTCTTAGAGTAGAGAAGGAGAGGACAACATGAAAGAGTGTTGGAAGAGGTATAGAGGTGCGTGTGCGCATAGAGAGCCGCTGTCTCAGAGAGCTCCTGTTTCTCCATCTAGTTATATACCACAGAGCTTCACGTGGTCTTCTCATCTCTCTGCCCGTGTATACTTGTTGGGTAACAGAAATGAATCCCTGTTCTTTGGTTTTATCGCTGTGTATTTATAGGAGAGTTTTGAGGCTCTTAATAATAAAATCTCGGAGTCAGCTCTCAGGGTGAGAGCTGAAGGATCCGAGAAACAGAACAGCCAGCCACTGGAGTTCTCACCTCTACCAATGCTCAGACCGAAGGGGTGACCCTGTCTCTAAGAATCTTCAGACTGCAGGTTTAGACTGCATCTGAGCTCCTGTCTCCTCCCACCTTATAATCCTCTCTGCACCCAGCCATATCACTCCTGTCTCTAGTGCTGGGATTAAAGGTGTGAGCCAACACCGCCCTGGCTGTTTCTCTTTGAGACTGGCTCAATCCCGGGTAGCCCAGGGTGCCCTTGAACTCACAGAGATCCCTCTACCCCTGTCTCGCAAATGCTGGGATTAAAGGTGTGTGGCACCACTGCCTGGCTACCTAGTGGCCTAGCTCTGTACTCTGATCTCCAGGCAAGCTTTATTTGTTTAGCAGCTCCGTGGGTTACTCCCAGCTTCCTGATATAAAGAAGCTGCTTTCAATTAGTGGGAAACATTAGCTCGCGTCACTTCCTGACTGCAGTTTGCTTCCTGCCAGAAATGCCCTGCTCTGTCTCAAGCTAGCCGCCTCCTCGAAGGTGCTCATTAGGCCAGATGAGGGCCGCAAAGCAGAGGGCTAGTACAGAAAGGCAAGTCTTGTCAAGCGCCACAAGAAAGACACGCGTAAACATGACATCCACTCAAACAGCCATTTGTATCATTGTGCTTTAAACGGATGACAGGCTTCTGGAGCAGGCTAAAGTCTGATGCTCAACAAGTAACTTGTTTTCTCTGAAACGAAGCCAGGGCGTGGAGTGGGGTGGTGACTTAGTTAATGACTCTTGACCTTTGGCGGCTCACTGGGGGAATTGACCAAAACATCTGATAGAACAGCTTATGGGAAGAAAGGTCCCAGCGAGTTCATGTGGCAGGCAAGACCGCCATAGCAGTTGGCATGAAGCAGAGACCTAGACTGAACCAGGATGGAGCGGTACCTCTCCAAGGCCAGCCCATCAGGCCCAACCTTCCAAAGCACTGGCTTGTGACCTCTTTGGGGGTTGAACTGTCTTTTCACCACGGTTGCCAGATACTTGCTTTGTGATTCATCGCGGTAGCACATTTACAGCTGTGAAGTAGCACAAAACTAGCTTTATGATTGGAGGCCACCACAACTCGCATCACTTAAGGAACCCATGGTCTCCCAAAACATGAGCCTGTGGGCGTGCCAGTCAGACCAAAAGCGGGGGTAGTGCTGACTCAAGGGACTGTAACCTTTGACTACATGGAGTGAGTGCAAAGAAACTAACTTTTGAAGTCTGAGCTGTGCCTTTTAGGCTGTTTCTTTCTGAGTCACCACTGGGTCAGTAGTAGGAAGAGTATTTTGAATGAAAGTTAGTTAACAACTGGAACAAAGAAAAGAGGTGAGAGTTTGAAAATTTTCGTGGGAATGGGTATAAATAAAGGGTAAGTCTCCAGCAGCCCTAAGCCCCTGCATTTAAAGACTCAGCTTAAATGCATGTTTTGTGTGTGCCATGCTGTAGCAGGGCTTCCGCTGCCGGGCCCCTCGTCTTCTCCCATGTTTGTAGAAGCCACCTGGATGAGGAAACACAAAGATGGAGTCAGGTGTCCCTGGATCTTGGCTTTCTTGTAAGTGACCCTCAGGGCCTGAGGGTCAGCTTCCCATGTGAGTCATTCATTCATACACCAGAGGTAGATGTTAGCATGGGCACGCAGGAGTCCAGCCACTCTCCAGTCGGCATGGTCATGCCAGCTTAGGCCCAGTAATAATGTTCATCTGTACTTCCATAATTGTAATCCAGAAACATTGTAAGAAGTGGCTGATCAAATTATAATTGTGTTATTTAATATGCTCAGACAGAATTGTGGTTCCTAGTTAAATATCATAAGCGGCATGCTCATATATATACAACACACATGCGCTCGGTTTCTGAAATCCAGTTCAGGATCTGATTTACTCTAGGTTAGCATTCTACCACTAAGATATATCCCTAGAACCCAAAGTAATTTTTTTTTCTTGTAAAGAAACTAAGATGTTAAGCATAATTGGTCCGTGTGAATAGCAAGCAGCACTTGGTGGGACAGAAGCAGGAGAATCCTGAGTTTGAAATCAGTGTGGGCTACACAGTGAGGGCCCACCTCAAAAAATAAAATTTTAAAATTAAAACTACACTAAACAAAACAGGGTGGGGAACAGGGAAAAAGAAGACAGGCCAAGGCCTCGTCCTGTTGGGTCTCCCACAACTCTGGGTTGCTAAGACTTCATCTTGACAGCGGGTGAGCTGGGTCTACGTATATAGAAGGGAAATTGAGCATCATGATGGTGTTTTGTGACAGGAAATAATTTTCTGAGGTGGTTTGTCCTGGTTTGTTTGGTTCTCTGACCTCTTGGGTTTAAGTGGTAGTGTTAACCTCCAGTCTACTAACTAGGAGTCATGACAGTGATGGTACTTGTGATATTTTCTCAGGCTTTCCAGGAATAGAGTTGAGCAGCTGGAAGGCCTTTTCCCTAAGGTAGAGAGTGGTGTTTGGGCTGGGGCGGGGGAGGGGGTGCGAGAGGAGTAGCATTTGGAGTAAGCAGACTTTACAACACAGGTTCTTTCGTCTGTTCAGGGAGCTATAAGAAAATTCCATTAAAAGTAGACGCATGGCACATCTTAGATACTTTCACAAGCTGCAGAATAAACAAGAGTTTATACAGCTCCTAACAGGGAGTATGGGAGCAGGCAGGCAGGCAGTGGAAGAGGGGCTGAGAACATCCATCCTGGTCTGCAGGAATGTGGCAGAGAGCTGCAAGGACACACCTATTCTAACCCAAATACTTCCACCAACTGGGAACCAAACATTCCAATATATGGGTCTTTGGGGCTTTCACACTCAAACCACAACAATGGGGGTGGGGCTCACTGGGGTACCAGACCCCATTCCTCAGAGCACTGCCTGACCTAATCTGCTCCCGAGTCCCCTTTCCTGACACTCTCACACAGAGGACTAGGTTCCTAAAGATGAATTCAGAAGGGACACAGACACTGATACCATAGCAAAACAGGGTAAGTAAGTTACTCTGCAAGAAGCAATTCGTGCTAGTCAAATCCTGTGTTCTTCTTCCTCAAGGTGTCAGTGGATGGGGTTTTAAAGACCATGAAAGAAAATGCCAACAAAGCCAAAAGCTTACTGCTTACTACCATTCCACAGATAGGGTCGATGGAGTGGTCAGAAACGCTCCGAAATCTGAAGGTAAGTGGCCTTGCCCCTGTAAGCAGACACGTCTGTGGCTCTAACCATTTTCCCCTGGCTTTCACTTTGACTTTGTTCCATCTCCTCGTGTAGTTTACACAAGGCAGCTTGTTTTGTTTTCCGCAAACTTTCATGCCCTCAGTACTGAAAGTACTTCACCTGAAAGTGCCTGAACCGAGGGTAAGAGTTTTGTTACCTAGTGTCCTGGGTTCTTTACACGGTCCTGGAGTTATCTTTAAGTCTTGGTTCAGAAGGCTAGTGTGCTCCCTGTATACGGCTTCCAGTGTTTTTCAGCTGTTTTCTCTTAGGTAAGTTTGTACCGAGTGTAGACAGGCCTTTGCAGCCAGTACTTCTATATCAATAACAGTGATGTTACAACTAAGACAGTTAATTGTGATAAGCAGGTGACATTTAAACTGACCGGGAAGCTTGGGAAGTGACCTTTTTATTTGACCATTTTAGAGCTCTTGATTAACCAGAGTAGTGAGGAACCTCAAGTCATTCCCTGGCAGCTTCCTCTTGTATCTAAAGAGGAAGTACCTCTGAGTGTTCTCAAACTTATCTCTACTCTCAGATACCTTGACAGTCTCTGAGAGGGCATGGGACAGGGTGATAGAAGCTGTCCCTGCCTGAGTTACCACCTAGGAGCTCAGGGATAAGCCACAGTTTTAGTCTGGTGGAGGCATTTTGCTGTGGTGAACAATTAATAGTATTTTCTGTCTTACATGGAAGGCGTCAGGGCAGCCAACATGAAGCCGCCCTGAAGCTGGAAAGTGGCACCTGTGAACTGATACAAACAGGTTGCAGCATGCCACTGTGACCTACTGTGACCGTAGGGTCTCAGACGTTAGGGCTGGGAAAGCCAAGAATGTTCTAATTCATAATGTCTTCCCTGAGAGGAGACACCCTCCACTGGTTTCAACACTGGATACCTGGGGGATAGATGTTTATCTAATGAGTACATAAATTTTCCTCCCAGGAAGTGTTTTGTCACAGTTGAGGTGAAAAAAAAAATCTGTGACTATTCTAACTGGGGGGAGGGGAGGCACAAGATATAAAAACAATCTACCAGTTATAAGCTGGTAGTTTGAACTAAACAGGTTCTAGCAGACCAACATGGTTCTAGCCAACCAATGGCTTAGCCACTGACCAAGTCCCTCCGTGGCCAGTTCAGAGTCAGTGTTGGACTCACACGATATCCGGTCGCAAACCTTGCTGTCTTCCTGCTGACCTGGCTGTCACTATGGTTTCACCCCCCAGTCAGTTCCTTAAAAAGAAACCTGAGGCAGGCTCGGACAGTAACAATCAGTGAGCTTCCGAATATGAAGGTGTGGTTTTGTGAATACGCGCTTAAAATGGGTTAATAGGTGTGGCGTTCATTTAGCTGCCGAATGAGAGCTGAAGAAATGAAGAATTGCCCTGTAGACAAAATCAAGTGCTGTGGTCTCCGTTCTACAATAGTGAGAAACCCAGTACTAATGATTCTTACCCTGAGTCAAATCTGAAATGTACTTTTGTTCCCTTACTAGTTCATTTCAGAAACACCAGTCAGTTGACTCATTGTGTGTCAAGCTCCTAATTAGAATAAAACTCAGCTGTAGGGCGTGGCAGTACACGCCCTTAATGCCAGCACTTGGGAGGCAGAGGCAGCCAAAGCTCTGTGAGTTCAGGGCCAACCTGGTCTACATAGTGAGTTTCAGGCCACCCAGAGTGACAGTGAAATCCTATCTGCAAAAGAAACAAACAAAAGTCAGAAAAATACCCAGAGACTCTCAGTGATGCTAAAGGTCCCACTGTGTTGCGAGCTGAGACACATTAAAGCTTCACTGACTTCACAGTGGCATAAGGATAAGGAGTGGGCTTGCCTGAAGAACGGCTGAAGCCGGGAGAGGGTATATACAGTGTCCTGATGCCCAATGCAGTGGAGGGACGTGTGTGATTCTCAGAGCCGGCTCTTGAGATGTGCAGTCCTGACCTCACCTGTCGGCAAGAAAAGGAACAGCCAAGAATTGAGAATCACTGCTAAAGTCCCATATCTGGTTAGTGTTGTTGCTGTTTTGTTTTCTTGACAACATTTCTAGAAATTTATTTCTGTGTGTGTGTACACTTGCCACTGTGAATGTGTGGAGGCTCGAGGACATCTTGTAGGAGCTGATTCTCTTTCCACCACGTGGGTCGCAGTGGTTGAACTCAAGCTTCCAGACTTGGTGACAAGGACCTTTACCCTCTCAGCCATTCCGCCCTCCCCAGGTAGTGGTTTTTAAATTTTGGTGAACACGGGAATTATCTGGAGAGTTTAAGAAGTACGTGTCCCCGTGAATCCTTACTAAACTCCGAGTCTCCTTCTCGTTGTTTTCACTTGGAGAATCTCAATGCTTTTTCTTCTTGTTGTTTTGACTTGTTAGGAAGTCTTGGTAACTGGCATGCTCTCTACTTCCTGTATCTCATCTCTGCTGACTTTCTTCCTTTCAGAACATGGTCCAGTGTTCTGTTTTACCACCAAGACATTGAAACAGCGTGGCTACCACGAGGAGACTTACTGCCTCTAGTCTTTGGGAAATTTTGCTTAAACAAAAAAATGGGAAAGCTATGTGGCCTTCGTTCCTTCTCTGGGAAAGAAGAGCATGTGGTAAGAAAGAGACAGTGCGCTCACTCCACGGAGATACAGATTCCTCCGGAACCTGGAAGGAAAACAACAGCCTGCAGAAACGTAAGGGAACACAGCCAAAAACCTTGTCAATCATTTCTCCTACTACACTGGCAACAATGAAGACTGGTGAGAATGTCCGTTTCCCTACACTGCTAATGACTGTGAGCTTCAAATGAGACTGTATGGTTGTAAATTGCACCATCCTTCTGGGCTTAAAAATACTGAATGCACTTTGGTACGCTAGGAGTTTCTCTTTAAGAAGTCATGGGAGATTCATTCAAAGAATCATGTAAAGAAGGCAAAATATTCTAAACAATGTGGAAAAATTAGATGTACCATGTTATGAAGCAGTCAAGTAGAAATCATATTTTCTCACAAAGAAATGGTCACTTCATACTGTGAAATGAGGGGAAAAGGTATAAGTATCTATGATACTGTTTTTTTGTTTTAAATGGTGCGTAAGTGTACAGAAAAAGACTAGAAGGGAATATATATATATAGTCCTGCTACTTTATTTGTGAAGAGATGCTGGGTAATTCTTACTTTCTTTTGATCTTTTTCTCTACTTTTTTAAAAGTGAGTATAATCAAATAATAAAGTTGTAACACTTAAAATGGACTTAGAGAAATCAAACTCTTGAAACTCTTGGTGGGGAAACAAAGATGGCGTTATAAAAGAAGCGCCATGTGATACAGGATCTACAATCCAGATAGCACGCACACCCCTACATGCCTGCACTCAAAAAAATACAAACAGATGGGCTGGAGAGGTGGCTCAGAGGTTAAGAGGACTGCTCTTCCAGAGATCCTGAGTTCAAATCCCGCAACCACATGGTGGCTCACAACCATCTGTAATGAGATCTGATGCCCTCTCCATGCAGGCATACATGGAGGCTGAACAGTGTATATAATAAATAAATCTTTAAAAAAATACAAATAGACAAAAAAAAAAACAAAAACGAGCTATGTGAGAAACATAGATCTTTAAGATCACCACACAGATGCAAGCAACCACTTGGGACTGACAGAGGCTTGGTGTTCACTGCTGCGGTGTGTCAAAGGCAAACTGCTTCAAGGATTATTAGTGTGCCTCATTCCCATATATCAGATAATTTTTACACTACCATTTCTTTCTATTCCGTTTTAAGAGTTGGCCCATTCTCAGTTGGCAGTGTTTAATTTGAAAACAAGAAAGGAAGGAAGGAACCGGAAGCCTAGGGTTTTGTCATAGGATACTTTTTGTTGCTTCCATGGGCTTCCAAGAGGTGCCCTGCAGCTCTTGTAAAGTAAGTGAGCTCGTGTCTGAAGCTGACTTCAGGAAAGTAAGCAACTGATTGTAAGGATAAACAAACCAGTTGCACCAGCCGTCATGTTGAGCTCCTCATAAGTGCCATTGTAACTTTGGGCCCATGTTGTGGAGCTTCTGCTCTGGTTATTAACAATGTGTAGAGACTTCGCGGGTCCTGACCGGGCTCTTGGTAGTTTTTACTTCCCTGGGGTGTGCCCAGTTCATTCCTCCACTCTTAGGAGTCTGAGAGTGTAGTTAGGAAGTGGGCGTTTGTCTTGTCGCCTTTGGAGAATGCAGTTCTCTCCAGTGTGGAAGAATGCTTTTCTTCAGTGGCGTTTCCCAGCATCATCATAAGCAGGCTTCTTCTTCCTGAATCCTTCACTGCGAATGGAATTGCATATAAACTTACACAAACCACCTTCTTAACTCTTTAAGTGTTGCTGAAAGTACATTTGTATTGTCTTTTCCTTCGGGTGTATTCAGTACAAAACAATGGGTTTTATTCTGTCATTTTTATATACAAATCATATACATCATCATTTATCCTACATTATATTCTCAAGTGCTTCCCCCAATCCTCCCAAATAATGCTCCCCATACTTTAATGTCATCTAATCTATATTCTGTATATGAGAGAAATGTGTTTGCGTTTCTAAGTCTGTCTTAGCATGATGCTCTCCAGCTCCATCCATTTTCCTACAGGTGAGATAATTCTTCACTTTTTTCTGACTAAATAAAATCCCGTTGTGTATACATACCAATTTCTTTATCCATTCATTGTTGATGGCACGTGTAGGCTGATTCCTTATTTTGGCCGTTCTGAATAGTCTTTCAATAAACATGTGTTTGCAGACTTCTCAAATGACCAAAGTATGCTCCTGGTCTTGGGTTGGGTCTTGGCTATTGCCATTAGTATAGAAACTCCACTTTGAGAACCATTTCTGTCTGGTTGTCCTTTAGACAGATTCTAGACCTCGGACTTCATCAAGGACATTAATTATTTGATCCATTGTGCTTTTATTTCAACTATTTCTTGCTCTTTATTACATCATTTCAGCACACAGATGCATGCACAACGAAGAGTGGGGAATGAAGAACGCTTGTGCTCAGCTCACTTTATAATTTTTTGCACAGTCCAGGATCTCAGCATAGGGTTGGCACTCCCGCACACACAGTGGGTGGGTCTTCCTACTTCAGTAAACCCAATCAGTAAATCTTTAACAGTCATCTCCTAGGTGACTCTAGATCTCACCAATTGACAACTAACGTTAAGCATCACAGGTATACCTGTTCTCCATTCTTTAGCTCCATTCTATTCAGGTTTTGACACCATCCCACCTCTGTTCCACCTTCCCCTTTATCTAATCTGCTCACTATCTGACAGCCCATCCGCTGTCCTTCCCAAACACTTTGGACTGTTACAGTTTCCTGTTTCATTGTCCGTTGGTGTGGCTATCTTCACTTTTTTACCCACAGATTCTTGACGCAGTGACTAACACAGAAGAGGCACTGTTTATACTTCAGAAATAATTGTGCAAGTCTATAAAATTTCGGCCTGATCATATTTCAGCCACCTTTCCATTTCCAGCTGGAATCACTGTTTCCAGAACCCTGATCGGGTGTGCCCAAAGTAAATAGTTCATCCTGTGCGCTTGCAGACCACCTAGAGCCTGTGTTACCCAAGGACCACTTGTCATAATGTACAACATAAAGCTATGCACGTACTCTGTCTTCCAAATAGAAAATGGAAAATTGGAAAAACAGGAATTCTGAAAAAAGAAAATGGCTTAAGTGTTAAGTAATAAAAACCCAATGAGTTACTTAATATATTCCCTGATTTGAGTTTTGTGCCTACTAATATTGTCCTGCAATAAATGAATGAAACATTTTCTTCCTTTTCAAACTATGTTTAAAACTGTTCTTAATCCTTTGGTTATAGGTTTTGATCATTATTTTTCAAAAAGAAAAACCCTCCTTCTTAAAGGCCTTATCTGCCTCTTGTCCCCATAGTGGATCATCAGAATGTCATTTGTGTGTCTATACATTCGCCTCCACGCACATGCATGTGGACTTTAGTGTGTGTGCATGTGTGCACATGCCACAGCAAGTGTGTAGAAGTCAGAAGAGCTGTGAGTCAGTTCTCCTATCATGTGGATTCCGGGGATCAGACATGGCCCTTCACGTGTATCTTAAACTTCATTTAGTTAGCTGTCTGTCCCTTTGATACAGGGACAGTCTGTATCCTCAACTTTCACCAAATGTTAATCACAGGCCTCACTTCTGTCATTTTTACTTATGAGCCAGATCTTGGGTAATTCTTTAAGAAAAACTCTTTGGTTTTGGCATGTTTTGTTTGGCCTCTTTTGTTGTTAAGCTAAAGAAGAAAAAAGGCAAACTGCTTTCAGAAGCTGCCCTGTGCAGTATGCAGTGAGCATTAACCACTTTTTCTCCTATCACTCTTTCATATTTGAAGACAGTGATTGAGTAGGAACCAGAGTCTCAACAATAGGCCTGGAGGCAGTCCAGGATGAGCCTGCTCTCAGTAACAATTCAATTTGTGACAAGAGATTGTGGCGGATACTTCAGTGGAGAGGCATAGAACTCCTACGATCTCTCACCAATCCATGGGTGACTGTTGATGGCCCCATCTTGTGTTGGTCCATTGCAGGCAGCCACCGCTGCTGGACCATTACTGCCTTGCCTGTGCCATGCACAGAGGACAGCATTTCAGAGACCCTCTCCCTGTCTTCCAACCTTACATTTCCCCACCCCTCTTCCACAGTGATCCCTGAGCCTTAGAGATAGTGATGTGTGATAAAGTGTTCTCTTTGGGGCTGAACGTTCAACTGTCTATCGCTTATTCTCAGTACCTTGAGCCTGACTCAGTAGAATAGCTCAAAGCTCATCATCATATTGATGATTCTGATTAAATCCTGGCTTTCAGAGCAAAAAAGAGGCCATAGTGTTATAGGAGTGGAGCGAAAGGTGATGAGAGGCAGATTGGAGAAGTTGGGGGTACAGTGATCAGAACGTACTTTATGTGTATGAAATTGTCAACAAATTCAGTAAAGGTTATAATGGTGCCCTGGTGTGACAGAAACCAGTATGTTCAGTCTCTTCACATTAACCAATTGGTTATGTTGGTATCTTACTGTTTGCCAGAACCCTATTCTTTTTTTTTTCAATTTGTGTCTTGTTACTTTGGTAGAGTTACAGAGTAAAAAATAATATTTGTGTTCATAAAGTACCTGGGGTTTCCAGTTATTAGATTTTGAGTTGTTCAACATATATGTTAATCTTAAGAACAACTGTTAAATTTTGAAAATAGGTCCTCCCAAAACGCACATGTAGAAAGTTAATTCATTGTGCAGTGGTATCAAGGAGTGAAGAGATGTTAGGTCATGAAGGTCCTTAGACACCCCAAAGGGCCCTAAATGCCCCCTTCAACCCTGTGAGAACACAGCTAGACTTCATTTTATGAAGCAGCAAGAACCTTGATATTGGACTTAACCTCTCCAGAACTATGAGCAGTACATTTTTATTTATGTTTTCTCATGTGCAGTATTTTGTTATAACAGCCCAAATGGGCGAATTCAGCAGCCCACAAAAAAGTTGCACATGCACTGAATAGAAAGGAATAGAGCTGTAGTTATAGTCCTGTTTCACAGAATTCAGCAGGTGTTGGGCCTCGTGAGGCACAGTGTAACTTCCTGAGCCTAACTCAAGTTTGGCGACCTGTCTCTGGCCAGAACTTCCACATATGGATGACTCAGCACAGCTCTACCTAAACCCGCCTCTGCCCAACCACCGCTAACGTGGCAGGACATTATTGGCCCTTATTCCTTTCTCCACCTCACCCCATCCCAAGACTCCTACCTCCTATCTCAGCCCTATATGAATTCCTGCCTGAAGCAATGAAACAAGATCTTGCTGCGACAGACTCCCCACTCAGTGTGTTACTCAATGTGTTGCTGGGGGTGGGGTGGGGAATATGGGTCATTGACTCTCACCTTCCCGCTCAGCCCCAGGGAAAGACTGGCGGGACCAGCTCTGCCTCAGCCCTGTCTGCTGGAGAACACTGCAAACAGGGAACTGAAAAAGAGACTTGGTAGTTTCTTAAGTGTTTTAGTGAAGATTCTCTTTTCTTTCCCAGATTGAAAAGACAAACAACCCATGATTTAATTTCATCTGGAGAAATTTAAAAGAAAAAAAAAAATGTGTCAATGTTTTCCAACTGTGCCCTGGGTTTTATGGATGATTCAGTCTGTAAGTCTTCATATCAGAATGTGATGATGTATTTGTTGGTTGCTTCTTTTGTAACTTCACTTTAGTTTACAAACCCATTCCCTGTTTAAAAAAAAAAAAATCAGGATTCCAAAGCTAAAACAAATAGGAATGCCAACTTCAAATATTAATAAAGATATTAATAAAAATTTAGGGACTACTGTGGCAAATCTCAACTGTGCTGTTCAACTTAACACAGACCTACACATCAGGGGAGAAGAACTTGCTCAGTTGAGAAAATGCCTCCATAAAACTGTCCAGCAGGCAAGTATGTAGGACATTTTCTTGATTGATGTGAGAGGGCCCAGCCCACTGGGTGGTACCATCCCTGGGTGAGCTGTCTAAGCTAGAGAAGCAAGCCAATAAACAGTACTTCCCCTGGCCTCTTCAGTTCCCACTTTAACGTGGCTCAGTTGATGGTGTGTGATTGGGAATTGTAGCGTGAAGTGAATTCTTTCCTCCCAAGTTGCTTTTGCCCATGGTGTCTGCCACCACAGGAGAAGAGTAGTTGAGACACCAACCCATTACCCACATTGTTACATTGTTTGTCTTAGGGAGAAGGCGAGAGGCATATGAAACTCAGGAAAACTTTCAGAAGTGGATTTTCTCTTTCTTCCATGTGGGTGGATCCCAGGGATTGATCTCAGGTTGTCAGGCTGAGGTGTCTTGCCATCCCTCATCACCCTATTTCAGAAATTATAACTTAGTAATCTATAACCCCTCCTACTACCCACTTATGTGTTAGTTTGAGGTATTTTCATATGTTGCATCTTTGAGAATTTCAATGCTACTTCTAAAGGACACATTTTTAAGCTAGTCAAGCACTAGCATAGAAATGTGAATAGTGATTCCTTACTCTCAGCAAATTTGGGGAGACCCTACCTTCACCACCCAGATGGCTTTCATTCATAAACAAAAAAAATCATTGTAATAGTGTGAATGATCTTCAACAAGGGTTTCAAGACCTTTCCAAAATCTCTTAAATCAACATGTTGAAATAATGGATGTCCACACTCAAAATGATAAAATTGGACCCTTAGACCATACACAAAATGAATTCGAAGTTTTAAAAATAAACAATAATACCACTCTCTAACAGGGTATAACACCTCTTCCAGACACTATAGGCTACCAAACAAAAAGGCTAGTGTCAGATATGGGCAACCTCTTCCCAGATATACCTTCTCCCAATAAAACGTGGCCATGTCTGTGGAGACTTTCCTTCTGTCTAATGTAGCGGCCCATCCTACTGTGGGTACTGCTGCCCCTGGGCAGCTAGGCCTGGGCTGTATAAGAAAAGTAGCTGAGCCAACCATGGTGAGTAAGGAAGTAGGCAGTGTTTCTCTGCTTCAGTTCCTGACTGAAGGTTTCTACTTAAATTCTACCCTGATTTCCCTCGGTAATGACTGATGTGAAAGTATAAACCACTAAACCCTTTCCTTCCTGAGTTGCATTTAGTCGGTGTTCTATCACAGCAGCAGAAAAGAAAAAACAACCCCTTATTAAATATATGGTTTACAGATGTGCAGCCTTTGTCTTTATGAGTTTGGGTTAATAAATTTAATATAATTTTTCTCTAGGTTCATCCATTTACCAGAAATTTTCTTGGTTTCATTTGATTCTACAGCTGAATAGTATTCCGTGGTGTATATGCACATTTTCAACATCATTCGTTTGTTGAAAGACATTTAGATTGTTTCTGTTTCCTGGATATTGTGAATAGGGCAGCAATGAACATGGCTGAACAAGTGTGTGTGGAATAGCATAAGATATGTAAAGGAGTGGTATAGCTGGAATTTATAGTAGATAAATATAGTAGATAAGTAGCTTAAAGGAAGTTAAGCCACCTGGGCTTTCAGTGCTACCTCCCCACAAGAACCACAGACTATCAAATGCCCCAGTACCAGGCTTAGGAAGCCACCCTTCGAATGGTTGGTTAGGGTAGTTAAATTGACTCCTAAAAGACATTATGGGTTATAACAGATTTAGCTCTCTGTTGCCTCCCAGGGGTTGAGGGTTGACTATACACTTAAGACAAAGACTGGGATGATTTGAGCTAGATCTCATCGGAAAGCCTCTTTCCTACAGTCTAGCTTCCATGGGTCCAGAAAATACTATGCAAGCTGCCAAGAGACAGAAACAATTAAACAGCCCAACCCAGCTCCAGTACCTGTGAATATGGCAATAAGCCAGGTGGTGGTGGCGCACACCTTTAATCCCAGCATTTGGGAGGCAGAGGCAGGCAGATCTCTGTGAGTTTGAAGCCAGCCTGGTCTGCTAGAGCTAGTTCCAGAACAGGCTCCAAAAGTTACAGAGAAACCCTGTCTCGAAAAACCAAAAAAAAAAAAAAAAGTGTATAAGTGGCACTCACATGTGGTAGCAATCAACAGGTTTCCAGTTGGAGTTAACTCCTACTTAGGAGGAAAATCATGCCTGGTACTGGAAACCTAACCAGATACCTTGTGAGGTCATGGAACTTAGGAAAGAATGAACTACTATCACTTTGCTAGACTAGACCAGCACAATTCCATAACACATTCTAAATCTTATCCTTATACTCACGGATAAGTGTAACTGCCTCCCATCATTCAAAGAATCATCTCTTTATAGCAAAGGGAGAACATCAAAGAAAACCACAAATGGACACAATGCAGAGGTCCATGGGTCGTGGGGAGCACAACCCCAGTGCATCATAGCTCCTGCATCTATAACTGAGGGAATATTATGGAAGAGTGACTGGTGTCTTGGTTTGGGTCACTTTTGCTGTAATGAAATGCCATTACCAAAAGCAAATTGGGGAGGAAGGAGTTTATCTGGCTTACATTTCTACATCATTGAAGAAAGTCAGGCTAGGAACTCAAATAGAGCAGAAACCTGGAGCTGATGCAGAGAGGATGGGGGGATGCTGCTTACTGACTTGCTCTCCATGACTTGATCAGCCTTTATTGTAGAGCCCAGGACTACCAAATCAGGGATAGCACCACCCACAATAGACTGGGCCTTCCCCATCAGTCACTAATAAAAAAAAAAATGCCTTATCACCATCCCTGACTATTGGTCTAAAAACAGACATGTGGACCAATGGAATTGAATTGAAAATCCTGACACTAATTCACACACATGAACACCTGATTTTTGACAAAGAAGCCAAAACTGTATAATGGAAAAAAGAAAGCATCTTTAACAAATGCTGCTGGCATAAATGGATGTCAACATGTAGAAGGTTGCAGATAATCCATATCTATCACCATATACAAAACTCAAGTCCAAGTGGATCAAAGACCCCACCATGAATCCAGTTACACTGAACCTGATAGAAGAGAAAGTGGGAAGTTGCCTTGAATGCACCGGCACAGGAGACCACTTCCTAAATATAACACCAGCAGCACAGGCACTGAGAGCAACAATCAATAAATGGGATTTCCTGAAACTGAGAAGCTTCTGTATGGCAACGGACATGGAGAATAAGACAAAATGACAGCCTACAGAATAGGAAAAGATCTTCACCATCTGACAGAGGGCTGATCTCCAAAATATGTAAACAACTTAAGAAACTGGACATCAAAATACCAAGCAATCCAATTAAAAAAATGGGTACAGATCTAAACAGAATTCTCAACAGAAAGATCTCAAATGGCTGAAAGGCATTGAAGGAATTCCCCCAACTCATCAGGGAAATGCAACCCAAAATGACAGAGTCTTACACCAGTCTTAATTGCTAAGATCAAAAACACAAGTGACAGCTTATGTTAGACAGGATGTGGAGTAAGCAGAACACTCCTCCACTGCTACTGGGAGTGCAAACTTGCACAGCCACTTTGCAAATCAGCATGGCAGCTTCTCAGAAAATCGGGAATTAATTTACCTCAAGACCCAACAATACCATTCTTGAGCATATACCCAAAGGATGCTCAATCATATCACAAGGACACCTACTCAACTATGTTCCTAGCAGCATTATTCATAATAGCCAGAACCTGGAAACAGCCTAGATGTCCCTTGACCAAAGAATGGATAAAGAAAGTGTGATACATTTACACAATGGAGCACTTACTATTCAAATGTATAAAAACAATAACATGAAATTTACAGGCAAATGGATGGAACTAGAAAAAAATCATCCTAAGTAAGGTAACCCCGACTCAGAAAGACACAGTATTACTCATAAGTGGATACTAGATGTAAAGCAAACTACAACCCACAGCTCCAGAGATGCTAGGTGACAAGGGGGACCTTAAGAAGGGCATGCGTTGATATCCCTGGGAAGGGGAGATAGGATGAGATCTCCTGGGTAAATGGAGGGTGGGGGAGGTTGAGGGGAGGGAATGGGGTGAGAACATGAGGGAATGGGATGGCTGAGCTGGAGGGAGGACAGAGTGGGAGAGCAATGAGAGAGCTGGGTAGAGGGAGCCTTTAAGGGGTTAGGGGAAAATCTGGTGCTAGGAAAATTCCTAGGAATCCACAAGGATGACCCCAGCTAAGACTTGCAGCAGTAGTGAAGAAGGCACCCGAACTGGTCTCCTGCAATCAGATTGGTGACTACCCTGTCATCATAGAACCTTCATCAAGTAACTGATGGAAACATGCAAATTTCCACAGCCAAGCACCAGGCTGAGCTCTGGGAGTCCAGTCAAAGGATGGAGGGGTCAAGTTCATGATGGGGAATCTGCAGAGACAACTGAACCACGCTTGTGGGAACTCATGAACAGCTGTGGAGCCTGCAAGGGACCAAACTAGGCCCTTTGCATGTGGGAAACAGTTGTATAGCTTGCTCTGTTTGAGGGGCCCCTGGCTGTGGGACCAGGAGCTATCCCTGGTTTCTGAGCTGGCATTTTGCAGCCCATCGCTATGGTAGGATGCCTTACTCCGCCTTGATGCAGGGAGGAGGGACTTGATCCCGCCTCAACTTAATCTACCAGGCTTTGTTTACTCTCCAGGGAAGGCCTTACCCTTTTAGAGGAGTAGTTGGGAGGGGTGGGAAGGAAAACTTGTTGGTATGTAAAATGAATGAAAAATTAAAGAAATAAAAATTCAACAATAAAAAATGCCTTACAGGCTTGCCTACAGCCAGATCTGTATACACACACACACACACACACACATATAATTTATTGATTCTACGGAAATTTCACATTGCACCCCAATCCCACTCACCTCCCAGTCCCTCCATATCCACCCTCACCCCAACAGCATCTCCCCCAAAAGAATGTTCCCAAATTTAATTAAAAACAAAACAAAACAAAAAAAAAAACTACCTTACACCATCTCTCCACCACCTCTTCATTCTGTGTCATCGGGAGCTGCAGAGTGTCACACAGTCTATATTCTCTTTTGTCCCATCAGCCCACCCACAAATGTTTATCTCTATGAATCATTAGTCTGGTTCAAGGCCTCTGGCCTCTGGCACACCGTCATCACTGGACCCTCACTGAAACTCCTCTTGGATATCCTGCTGTTGCCTGAGTCATGGGGATCACATGGCTATCAGCTTTTGTTCCACAGGGCCGCTCCCTTCACAAGCTACAGCAGGTCATCGATAGGGGAGATATTAGGGTGGGCCCTCACCTGAGGCCCTGATGGTAGCTGAGCTGGTCAGTCTGGGATATTAAGACTTCCCACCTCAGGTAAGGGGTGGAACCAGCTCTCCTAGGCCCCTGTCATCAGGGGTCAGCTCTCCCATGCCCATGGTAAGGGTGAGGCCAACTCCCCCTGAGTGCAGGGGTAGAGGGGGAATTTCCCCATGAAAGGCAGAACCAGTCTCCCGCTCTAGTATCCAGTGAGGGGTAGGGCCAGGTATCCCAGAGCCAGTGAAGGGTGGGGCAGGCTCAGCATGGTCATCCAATTTCAACATGTGTGGTTCCTATGACGCCCTGTGGTAAAGAGGCCAAGGACATCAACACAGATCACAGCTGCAACAGAAGCATGGACCCAGGTACAGACCTTGGCAACAGCTCAGGCCCAGACAGCACTGTAGCCCCTGGTGGCAGTACAAGCCACTCAGATCAGCATGGCTCTGGTGGTGGCATGGTCCTTGGACACCAACGTGGCCACAGGTTATGGCTTAGATCCTGGGCATCCGTGTGGCCTTTCGTGGCAGCATGAACTATAGACATCAAGACAGCCCCTGGCTGTGGTAGGGGCCACAGACCCAGACATGGCCCTCAGCTGCAGTCCGGGCCTGGATGTCACCGTGGCATCTTGCAGCAGCCCAGGCCACTGAAATGTGTATGGCCCTGGGTACAACGTGATCCTCAGACACACAGCCTTTGGTAGTAACGGGAGCCACATACATCAGTACAGACCTGCAATAGAGCCATGGGCCCAGACATGGCCATTGGCAGCAGCTTGGGTCTTGATATCATCAAGGCCCTAGGTGGCAGCATAGCCCTTAGACACCAACATGGTGGCCTTGGGTAGCACCAGGCCCCAGGCATCCTTGTGGCCTTTGGTGTGTCAGCACAGACTCTGGCTGCTATAGGACTAGGGACCCAGACATGGCCCTTGGCTGGAGCTCAGGCCCCAATATCACCCCCACTTCTTCAGTTCTGCCTCTTACAACAGCACAGGAACTATATTCCGCTTCTCTTTTCCCTCCCATTTCTCCACTGCTCATTATGACGGCACCTTCCTACCTCCATGTCACAAGGCTCTGTATGGAGCCTGTGGAGACCTTCAGCCAGCCCGGACTACAAGGGCCCAGACTGGATCATGAGTCTTTTTTTTTAAATTTATTTATTATGTATACATTATTCTGTTTGCTTGTATGCCTGCAGGCCAGAAGAGAGCACCAGACCTCATTACAGATGGTTGTGAGCCACCATGTGGTTGCTGGGAATTGAACTCAGGACCTTTAGAAGAGCAGGCAATGCTCTTAACCACTGAGCCATCTCTAGAGCCCCTGGATCATGAGTCTTTCACTTGCCTGAGCCAGGTAACACCAGGAAGACCTCTATAGCCGAATCTTACTGAAGCATCTTCCCACCTGAGGTTCCTCTCAGATGACTATAGGTTGTGTCAAGTTGACAATGAACTAGCAAGCACAGGTGGGAAAATTATAAGAGCCAGAATGGCAGAAAGTCTGATGTGAAACAGTCTCTCCTAAAACAAAACAAAACAGAGAACAAAGAAAACAGCAATGGCAACATCAACAGACATATTAATGTGGACAGAAGAAAATCTGTGGACGGGTGCCATCCCAAGACAAAGAATTAGAGGCAGCTAATGACTGCTAAGGGAGGAAGAATGAGCCCCACACAGGGATGAGACTCCTTGCTGTCCAGTGCAGAGTAGTGAGAGTGGTGAGCCCTGGAACTATATACCCACAAACAACAAAAATGGACTCAACAGGCTGTATTTATATATACTTGTACATATATATATATATATACCTACATGCATATAAATGTATATAGCAACAATGAAAGGTGGCTTGAGAATGTGGAGTAAACATGGAGAGGTTGGAGGGACAGCACCTAGGAGGAGCTGGAGGAGGAAAGGAAATGTAATCCTATTCCTTTTTTATATATTTTAATTAAAAACACCTTAAATGGGGGGTAATATAATGGGGCTGGAGAAATGCCTCAGTAGTTAAGAGTTCGATTCCTAGCATGCACTTCAGGTGACATACAGCCTCCTGTAACTCTACTTCCAGGAGATCTGATACCCTCTTGTAAGTGCTACAGATGACTGCCCACATATGGTGCACACTCACACAGAAACATAAGGATACCTCCTAGATGGTGTGATGGTTAAACTTGGCTTGATTTTTTAAAGAATTCTGGGATATTAGTTGTCTTAGGATTTCTATTGCTGTGAAGAAACAGCATGACGATAAAGGAAGTTAAGGAGAAAAGGGTTTCTTTAGGTTACACTTCCACATTGCTGTTTACTACTAAAAGAAGTCAGGACAGGAACTCAAACAGGGCAGGATGCTGTGGGACAGTGGTCTTGTACCCTGTCGCTTGTATTGTTTTAATAAAACGCTGATTGGCCAGTAGCCAGGCAGGAAGTATAGGCGTGGCGACCAGGCAGTAAGAAGAGGTGGGGTGACCAGAACAAGAGAAGTCTGGGAAGAGGAAAGACTCAGTCTGCAGTCGTCACCCAGACACAGAGGAAGCAAGATGAGTATGCCTCACTGATAAAAGGTACCAGATTACATGGCTGACACAGACAAGAATTATGGGTTAATGCAGGATGTAAGAGTTAAGAAGCCTGAACTAATAGGCCAACCAGTTTATAATTAATGTAGACCTCTGTGTGTTTCTTTGGGGCTGAACAGCTGTAGGATTGGACAGGACAGAGACCTCTGTCAATGACAGGAACCTGGAGGCAGGAACTGATGCAGAGGCCATGACGGGCTGCTGCTTACTGGCTCACTTCCTGTGACTTGCTCAGCCTGCTTTCTTCTAGAACCCAGGACCATCGACCCAGGGTTGGCACCACTTATAATGAACTAGGTCCTCCCCACCGATCACTATTTAAGAAAATGACCTACAGACTTGCCTTACAGCTGGATGTCATGGAGGCATTTCCTCAAATGAGACTCCTTCCTCTCTGATGATGCTACCTTGTGTCTAGTTAACACACAAAACCAGCTAGTACACTAGTTAATCACACTTCTGGGTGTGATTGTTAAGGTGTCTGTAGTCCTCTTAGAGGGCTTTGGACTAATCAATGGATTGATTCCTAGATGGATTAGCAAGATGGTAGCATTATTAAAAAAAAAGAAAAAATACTATGTTATTTGTCTTAAATGAAGTAGCTGAAAGTATTACAGCCAGATTTGCAGAGACATTCTGGAGAAAGGTCTATATATAACACAGTGTGTTAGTTACATTTCTCATTGATGTGACCAAATACCTGACAAGAAACAGATTAAGGGAGGATTCATTTTGCCCCATGGCTTGAGAACACAGTTCATTGAGGTAGGGAAGGTCTGTCAGTGGGAGGATGCAGCTGCTTACACCTGGGTGGAGCAGGAAACAGAAAGCTGAATTCTGATGCTCAGATGGCCTTTCCTCTTCTTATACAATTGAGAAATCCAGTTCATAGGATGACGCGGATCATGTTAAGGTGTGTCTTCCCCCTCGGTTAATCTTTCTAGAAATATCATTACAGACATGCCAAATGTTTTGTCTAGTCACCCTTGTAATGAAGGGTGATTGTAATGAAGGCAAATTTACTCCCAAACACATCACTTTTAAGCAATAACACACAACAATGTACAGTCAACGTACAACAATTAGTTCTGCTAAGCGAAATATGGTTAAGACAGCATATTTGGGCACTGAAGACACTCTTCAGGGATAGAGCGCTCGCTTAGCCTGTATAAAACCATAGGCCCCAGTACTGAAAATAGGTGAAATTTGCACTGTGTTGGTTCTGTAACAACTTAAGTCATATTTTTCATACAATAAATAGGAAATACCCATTCTTTTCAAAAACATATGGTATGTGTTATGCTCAACAAATTTCAAAGTAATTATAGTTGAGACTTTATCTGCAGTAATATTTGTTTGTTTTCTAAAAAATAAAGCGTGCCCAAAGATCAGAGTGTAGAGGTAAGCCACTAGTTAGCCTTAGAAAAGCCAGGCAGTGGTGGCACACACCTTTAATCCCAGCACCCAGGAGAAAGAAACAGAGGAATCTCTTTGAGTTCAAGGCCACTCCGGGCTGAATCCGTCTAAAAGAGAAACAGAGATCACACAAAGGTGATCCCAGCATTTGGGATTACATGCCTTTAATCCCAGCACTAGGGAGGTAGAGACAGGATGTGACTGGGTGGAGACAGGAATATAAGGCATTGGGGACAGGAGGTCAGATTCAGTCTGAAGTTTTGTAGAGAGAGAGAGTCAGTCTGAGGATTCAATGAGAGAATGTTCAGTCTAAGAATTTTTAGGGACAGGATTTCCCCTTTGGCCTAAGGATTCAGTTTAGGTAAGAACTTGTGACTGGCTGCTTCTCTGATCTTTCAACATTAACCCCTATATCTGACTCTGGGTTTTTATTAAGACCAATAGAAGTTGTGCTATATTTATTTTCTAACCACAATACAAACTAAACTTTAAAAATGAAAAAAATGTAGGTAAGTCTTATCATTTGAAATTTTACAGAATCCATCAGGAGAAATACAGACAGAGTCAGGCTAAGCCCCTGGGGACATTCACTGGAGCCTCTTTCAGCATTGGTCTTGAGATAACGTTAGTCCCTCTGGTGCAAACAGAAACTGCCATCCCCACTGCTATCACTGATAGTCTTTCAAATTCTTTTCCATGTTGCTGGACGGCCAAATCCCACCTGCCAGTTTCTTGCAGGTGAGATTAAACCGTGTGCCAGTACCTGTATTAGCTTTGGTAAATTACCCTAACAAAGAACTTAGGGGACACTGGTGGTTTGGGCTTATTCTTCCTAGGGTATAGAGTTCTTCATGGCAGCCACTGTGGAAGGCAGGCATAGTGATAAAAGCAGGAAGCTCTGGTTCCATTTTATCCCCACTCAGGAAGCAGAGAGTGAACAGGACATGGAAACAGGCTATAAAACTTCAAGACCCACCCCCCCCCCCCCGTGACTTACTCCTTCCTGTTAGGCTCCACACCTAAAGACTGCACAGTCTTCCCAAATAGCACCATCAGCTGGGACCAAGTGTTCAACACGGAAGCGCACACAGGACAGCTGTTATGGCTGATAAGCCACCCCTACTATATACATTGATATTTGTAAGATGAGAAGTTTAACAAATTTGTCTAAGGTCTGAATGCACTTAACCTCATCTGATCTCAAAAGCTAATCAGGATAGCACTCTGCTCTGAAAAATTTTCCAGATATGTAACGTATTTATTATAGAGCAGTCAAAATGCATGACAAATGTCCTGGTAATTACCATACATACATAATTCACTTCTAGGTCTGCTAGATAATCAATGAAGTGAGTTAGGATTGCAAATTGTTACTTGTACAAATATGAACTTTTGAACCTAGCTATATTTTAGCCAATCACATAGTAGTAACCTTGTATTTATCTTCTAGTTTTAGTAAGAGCATTTAAAACAGGTTTCTGGGATCAATTTAAATACTTGCACGAGTGGGTAGAGTAAAAATCCTTTCTGATTCGCCATCTAGAACAGCTAGATTAGGGCTAAGAAAAAAAGCATAACACACCCTACTTACTTTAAAATTATCTATTACATGAGTACAAATTTAAATTCCCACCAAAAGTATTTCTTAATTTTTATTTTATGTATATGAGTATTGTGGTGTTTGAAAATGGGCCACATAGGTCCACAGGGGATGATGCTATTAGGAGGTGTGGCCTTGTAAGAATAGGTGTGGCTTTTTGGAGGAAGTGCGTCACTATGGGGGTGGGCTTTGAGGTCTCGGAAGCTCAAGCTCAAGCCAGGCGTAGGTGCTGTCTCTTCCTGCTGCCTACAGATCCAGATGAAGAACTTTCAACTCCTTCTCAAGCACCATGTCTGCCTGTATACCATCATGTTTCCCGCCATGACAGTAATGGAATTAACCTCCAAACTGTACGTCAGATCTAATTAAATGTTTTTCTTTATAAGAGTGGCTGCAGTCATGGTGTCTCCTCACAGCAATAAGACTCTGAGATAGGTATTTTGCCTGCATATATGACTGTGCACCACTCTGTGCCTGATGTGCACAGAGGCCAGAAGAGGGTATTGGGAACCCTGGAGCTGAAGTTACAGACTGTTGTCTGTAGTGATATTTCATTCATATTTTAATAAATAAAGCTTTCCTGAAGATGAGAGAGTAAAACAGCCCCACTGGTCAGTTTTACAGACCAGGAAGTGGTGACACACACCTTTAATCCCAGTTGCCACACTAGTTTGCCATAGAAACCAGGCGGTAGTGGTGCACGCCTTTAATCCCAGCACAGGAGGGGAATATAAGATTGGAGGAGACAGCTCACAGACTCAGCCTCATTCTGAGATTCCTGGAGACAGGATCACCATTTAGACTGAGGTAGAGGTAAGAGCCAGTGGCTGTCTGACCTTTGCTTTTCTGACCTTCAGGTTGAACCCCAATATCTGTCTCTGGATTTTTATTAATCTGGCTACAGTTGTCAGTCACCATGGGGTTGCTGGGAATCTAACCAAGACACCTGGAAGAGCAGCGCCCGCTCTTAACTGCTGAGTCATCTCTCAGGCGCCAAGACATAAAAATGTAAGTGATACAAATGCATACGGACCAATAATTAAAATGGTAAACTGCAAGCATGATAGAAAAGCTTTGCTGAGGATGAATTCACTAAAGCACAAATATCCTCAGACAGGATTCTGCTGCTTTCTCCCCAAGTACAGTGAGCAAAAGAAAGAATGGTGGATTTGGGTGCTGCCTGTTTCTCAGGTGTTGGGTGCTGCCTGCTGCCTTAGATTTCTACCTGTTTCTCAGGTGTTGGGTGCTGCCTGCTGCCTTAGATTTCTACCATACACCATTTTAGAAGGTGTTAACAGAGGGAAACAGGCTTGCTCCTGGCCTGACCCTGGCCTGACCCTGATCTGGAGACTTGGGAATCTCTGCACCTCTGACTCAGCATTAATGACCAAGTATCACTTCGGGCCATGTTGTACTTTTCCAGTAGCTCATGTTCCAAAGACCCTGTAAAAGCCCGTCCCTCTGCCCATCCCATTGCCATCTTTCTTCTGTCTCAGAGGCAGCCTTCATTCTGTGTCTTTCTTCAGTAAATTTCTTGTGTGACGTTTGTTGTGTGGTGTGACTTTCTGGTATCCCTTGGCTCCTAACTGCCAAGATGCTGGAAAAACCCTTTCAACTATGTTTCAAGTGTTATTGCCAGGTATCACAGGTAAGGAAGGCATGTGTAGGCTTGCTTCAGAATGGTAATGTTGGGATGTTATGGTTGTTATTCTGAAACATGTAAGTCAGAGAGAGAATGACTATATCTCAGCCTCCAATTTTGCACCAGTATCTAGAATATTCTTTTTTTTTTTTTAAATATTTATTTATTTATTATGTACACAATGTTCTGTTTGTGTGGATGCCTGCAGGCCAGAAGAGGGCGCCAGACCTCATTACAGATGGTTGTGAGCCACCATGTGGTTGCTGGGAATTGAACTCAGGACCTTTGGAAGAGCAGACAATGCTCTTAACCACTGAGCCATCTCTCCAGCCCCCTCTAGAATATTCTTGATGCTAATATGAGACATGGAATTTAAAAACTGACCCGAGATGAGTAACTGGATAGAGAAGAGGCGATGAGCCCTGAACAGAACCACCAGGCAAGGAAAATCCTTACAGCTGTACACACTGCTGCCACCTCCCCAGGGCACTCTGGACTCCTCTCTGCACCTTTCTCCATTGCTCTCGCCCCAGGAGCCATGGGCACTGTACATGAATCACTATCATGAAAACAGAATTGCTTAGTTGCTAGTTTTGTAGCGTGTTCCCCCACGTTACAACATTCTCTCCATGTTCCTCCACATTACAACATTCTCTCCAACTTGAAACATCTCCTCCAGAAGGGAAAAGGAGGTCCATAAGCTCCCCTGGTAAACAGGAGGTAAACAAATGGTCACATGTTTGGAGGAACAAAATCTAGAAAGATTCCTGATCTTGAGGACATTGATGCAATTATTACTTCTTTGGTGTCATAAACTCTTTTTTGGGGTGAATACAGTTGTGTGTGTGTGTGTGTGTGCACGCGCGTGTGTGTTGTATAACCCTGGGGAAAGTCTGTCACACAACACTAATGCTCAGTAATAATTTTTTAAGGAATAATGTTTTTATTAATTCTTTGAGAATTTTATGCAATATATTTTTTAATTTTTGAGATTAATATAACTACATTATTTTCCTCTTCCCTTTCCTCCCTTCAAACCTACCATATACTTTTCTGTGCTCGCCTTCAAATTCATGACATCTTTTTTTTTGTAAATTGTTATGGCATAAGTATATGTATATGCATGTATTCCTGAATATAACCTGCTCGGTCCATAGAATGTTATTTGTATGTGTGTTTTCAGGACTGACCGTTTAACAGTGCATAGCTAGTTGGTATGCTCTTCCCAGTGAAGCCCACCTCTCCACCTTCTGGTTTATCCAGTTTCCTGTGGTTCTTTGTGTAGAGTTGAGACCTCATGGACTTCTTGTCTACGTTGGCATGTCCACTGGTGCTGTCATTGTTCAGTTCATTTGGGGGCAGTCATATTGGTAAGGATTTGTGGTTGTAGCTTCTGACATTACCTTAAAATAAGGGAGTGTTTTGTAGATGTATTCATGGGGACTGGTCTACACAACTCTTCATTTTATTTGGTTATGGTTTTCTGTAATGGTCCCCATCTGTTTCCTTAATTAGGGGTGAAGACTACACTTACCTGTAAATATAAGGACAAAATATTTATGTATTGTTAGGTATTATGCTAGTTGCGTAGTTAGTGCTTGTAAATTCTTCTTCAATAACCATGACTTCACTTGCACTGAGTAGTTAGTTACTTTCCAGTACCAGGCATGGTCTGCTTTTTATTGAGCAGTTCTTAAGTTCAATTAGAGACCTATTGGTTACCACCTAGGTATGTGTGCCACTACTGCACCCTTTGGGTTATTGTGCCATGATGGTCATTGATGTGGCTCTGAGGCATCATGTCTGGGTAGGACTGTTGGTTGCTTCCTTCCTTCAGAAGCTTTCATGGTACCTACTAGTATTAATCACAGGAAGGAGGCAGCTCAGGGAGTTCCAGTTCTGGGAGTCCCTAGGTCCTGTCTCTGATGTGCATAGTGTCTTCAGCAATAGGGAATTACCATCTACCTTGGGACAGCCAAGGGCAATAGCAATAGGCTATATGTTTGGGGAATCTTTTGGATATCTCTGATAACAACAACTCAAAAGATGGATTCTCATGTCTGGTATTAGGGGTTTTTTTTAGGTTGTCTTTGGCTCTTGGGATAAGCACTGACAGCCCAGATGAAAGAAGTTCATTAGAACTATATATTTTTATACAGAATTATGTGTGTTATGGGCTTGTTTTTTTAGATTTGGTTTTTTTAATTAATTAATTAATTATTTATTTATTTATTTATTTATTTATTTATTTATTTATTATGTATACAATATTCTGTCTGTGTGTATGTCTGCAGGCCAGAAGAGGGCACAAGACCTCATTACAGATGGTTGCAAGCCACCATGTGGTTTCTGGAAATTAAACTCAGGACCTTTGAAAGAGCAGGCTCTTAACCGCTGAGCCATCTCTCCAGCAGGTTTGGGGGTTTTTAGATGCTTCCTGTGGCCTTTTTTTCAGATATCCTCATTGTAATTTTTTAACCTCTTTCCTCCTTCTTCTATATTTACCTCATTTTTCCACTTCCTAGGGCAACCCCCTTTTCATTTCCCCTATATGATCACTTGTTCTACAGTGTATTTTGAGCATATTCATCTTCTTCTTCCAACTCTTCCCAGAACCTCCCCCACCTATCTTCCCACGTAACTTCTCTGTGTGTCTCTCTCCCTCTGTGACTGTCTCATTGTCTTTGTCTCTTTATCTCTTTCCCCTTCTCCCCTCCCAAGTCCAGTCCCAGTTCAGTTTGTGTTGACCAACTACTCCTAAGTATGGGTCCTGCCCTGGAGTGTGGCTAATACATCAGGTGTCACACCATTAAAGAAAACTAGCTTTCCCTTTTCCAGCAGCAATCAAAAACCAATAGTTCTTAAGCTATAGGGCTACTTAATGCCCATCATCCCTTCTAAATGATGGAATTTTGTTTGGTTTAATCTTGGACAGGCCTTGGGCATGCTATCACAACAGGTGTAAGTTCATATGTACATCAGCCCTGTTGTGTGTCTACTTCCTTGAAGTCATCTACCACCTTTGGCTCTTCCATTCTTTCTGGCTCCTCTTCTATACAGCTTTCTGAGCCTTGTGGGGAGGGACATCTCATTTAGAGCTGAGTATTCTGAATTACTTTATTCTCTGCATGCTGTTCAATTGTGGGTCTGTGTTAATCACCATCTACAGCAAGAAGAAGCTTCTCTGATAAGGGTTGAGTTGTATACTGATCATGTTTACTTTTTTACCCTAAGGTGGTGTCTGTCATTGATGGTTAATGTGTTACTTGAAGGCAGCAAAAAAAATGAGCTTTTTTTAAATTTAATTTCATATATGTGTACTGTCTTTGCATTATTTCTCCCCTTCCTCCTATCCCTACAACCCTTTCTCCCCCATGTCCTCTTTTTTCCTTTGGTTATTATTGTTATATATTCTTATATATGTAAATGTATGTTTGTAATATAAGTACAACCTGCTGAGTTCATTTAGTGTTGCTCATATGTTTATGCTTTTAGGGATAACCACTTAGTATTGAATAATCATTTAGGAGGATCATCCCTGAGAAGAATGATTCTTTTTCTCTCAACCATAATTAAAAGTTTGTGGTCATTCGTACAGAAATGGACACTTGTGAGATGTCATCAACTGATGTGACCATTGTTCAGGTCTTGTTTAAACAGGCATATTGTAGAGACTTCAGCGGCACAGCTTTCTACTAGCTCACTGAAAAGACTATGATACAATAAATTGAGTGATGAGAATTGAGTTCTCCACACGGATCTAGACAAAGGGAGAGAGAATGTTTATGTTCCCATAAATGATATTGGTGAGGAATATTATTCCATCAAAAAGTCCGTCCTTTGAGTGGGCTTGGTATTTATTTTAGTTACATGGCCCTGTTACCTACCTACAAGCCAGGAAAATAATTTAATTGCTTGTTGTAAACTGGTCGTGTTCATTTGAAGCCTCATAGACATTAACGGAAGCAAAATGTTACAGAGGCTTTCCTGGAAAATTTAGGTGATGCCAAATTTTTGCAAATAAAGCACAGTTTACACTGAAGCTATAACTCTGAGTCTTGGGACATAGTTTGGTTGGTAGAGTGCTTGCTGAACAGACACAAAGCCCTGGGTTCCATCTCCACCACTGTATATAGTAAGTATGTTGTCACATGCTCGTAACCTCAGCACCCAGGAGGAGGAAGCAGGAATATCAGGAGTTCGAGTTCATCTTTCCCAACAGAGCGAGTTTCAGGTTAGTCTGGGGCATACCAAATCTCGTCTGAGCAAGAAAACAAATTGTAAAAATCAAAAGGGAATATTTGGGACTAGAAAGATGGCTCAGTGGTTATGAGTGCTTCCTGTTCTTCTGGAAGATCTGAATGTAGTGCCCAGCACCCACATCAGGTGGCTCACACTGCTGCAACTCCAGGTTCAGGTGATCTGGCACTCTCTCCTGGCCTCTGAGCATACCTGCACACATGCCCATAATTTCTCTCCTTACACAATCAGTCAGGACTGCCTAGGCTCCCCACCAGTACCACCATGAAAAGCTGGCTAACGGCTATCCAGGGTAAATTTATATTATTTCTTATGATTACATGTAAATCATTAGTTAACATTACTTAAACATTAAAACAAACTTGAAATCACAAAGGGCTGGTTAATGTCTTCCTGAGAAGATAATATTTTAAAAAAAAATTAATTAATCTAATTCCTCCTCCCTGTGCTGTGCATAATGAACATGCTGAGGTTCTGGATTTTTGTTTAGTTAGTGCTGTCCATGCCTGGCAAGCATGGCCCACCTGGTTGTGGCTTTTCTGTCCATGTGTCTGTGTGACTCTTCTTTCTACATCCCCACATTGCTCCAGTCAGGTTTCTGGGACCATTTTATATGTGGTTTTAAGAAATGATATAGTTTTAATCTGGATAGCTTTTAACCCATTTTCAACAATGGGTGACTTCTAAACAAAAAAAATTACTACACCACTATAGCCAGGCTATTAGTGGTTGACACAATCATGAGACCACAGAACATTCCACTTACTAGAAGGATCTCCTGAATTATTCCTTCATAGTCATATCCACTGTTCTCCTGTCTTTTAAAATCCCCCACAGTTGTAACTAATATAGCCTACAATGTCTATAATTAGATAATGTCAATAATATTTAAATGGAATCATGCCATATATATCTTTCTCAACTGACTTTTCATTCAAACAGTGGCTCTGGAGATTCGCTCAGGGTGCTGAGTAAGCCAATACTTCTGTTCCTTTTCATTGCAGGAGTAAAAACATCATGTGGTAGGTTCCATGAGGGTCATCTGGCCTGGCCTCCAGCTACTGATCACTATCCAATAAAGCTCTGTCAACACTCATGTACATTTGTGTGGAATATACCTTCTTTTCTATGGGCTTCAATTGCTGGGCAGTATAATAGTTTTGTTTTTAGTTTCTTCAGTGACTATCAAAATGGTTTTTGAGAATCTGTACTACTTTACATTCCAGCTAATAGTATAGTAATATTTTCCAACAACTTACCGTTGTCATCATGGTCTTTGTTTTTAAGCCTTTGTGATAGATGTGTAGTGGCATCTCATTATTTAATTCATGGGTTTTGTTGAGTCCCCCAAAGGCTAGTGATATTGATGGAGATGGCTGATGAGGGCACATATTCTTCAATGAAATATCTCTTTATGTTTTGTCTATGTTATAGCTAGATTTTGTGTGTTTTCACTGTTGTGACTTGAGAGGTTTTTTGTCTAGTCTAGATTTGTGGTACTTTGTCAATATGAGGTTTGGAAACTATTTTCTCCCATTCTTTGGCTTGTCTCTTCATCTACTTCATGAAAGTCTATCACATACAACTATTTGAAATTTTTGATAATGTTAAATGTACCAAGTTCTCTTTTTATGGATTATTTTTGGTGTCAAATATAAGAACTCTGTTTGGTCCTGGATCTTAAACATGTTTCTTGTTATTTTAATTAAAATTTTGCTCTATACAGTCTGAGGAAATGTTTATGATTGTCATACTTTCAGTTTTGAAGGAGTGAGTTTATTATATATGTACCTATACCAAAGTAAAAAAAAAAACAAACATAACAAGAGAGATGGAGAGAACAGGAATGCAAAATATCAAATCAGGCACTCAAAATATTCTTCAGAAATAGTCTGGGGAAGCCCCTTTAAGGTAATCAGCTACAGTTTTCTGATAATGAGAATTCCAGACAGAGTGTCCCCCTAGGGTGAGGCTTCAGGTAAAAGAGTAAATTACAGTAAGATGGTGGTGACCTCAATTCCAGAGCTTACAGATGGAAACCAAAGAACAGATATACCAGGGGAAAGTATCATACCCATGCACATGTGGGCAGCACTGATTGGACTTAATGAGTTATTAATTAAAAAAAGCCATGAAGTTGGGAGGAACCATGTTAGGAGTATGTGGGGTACCTGGAAGGAGAAACTAGTGATATACAGGTTCATATTTCATTATATACATGCATGGAATTCTCAAGGATTAAACAAATTTTTAAAGAGTAAGATTTAAAATGGTGAAGAAAAAGAAATAAAGTGAGTGAATGAGGAACCCCCTTTTAAAATTAATTAATTAATTTAATTTTAAAGAACTACCTTTTAACAGTTTATATACCAATCCAAGTTCCCACTCCCTCCCCTCCTCTGCTCCCTTCACTTTCCCTCCCACCAACCCCCCCCCATCCTCTCTTCAGAGAGGGTAAGGCTTCCCATGGGAAGTCAACAAAGTCTAGCACATTGCTTTGAGGCAGGACCCAGGCCCTCGCCACTATATCTAGGCTGAGCAAAGTATCGATCGAAAGAGAATGGGTTTCAAAATGCCAGGGCAAACAGTAGGGATAGATCTTGGTCTCACTGCCAGTGGCCCCACAGGCTGCCCCAGTCGTACAACTGTCACCCACATTCAGAGGGCCTAGTTGGTCCTTATGCTGGTTCCCCTGTTATCAGGCAGGAGTTGGTGAGCTCCCATTAGCTCAGATAATCTGTTTCAGTGGTCTTGACCCCTTTGCTCATATTATCGTTCCTCCTCTTCCACTGGACTTTAGGAGCTCAGCCCACTACTCCACTGTGGGTCTCTGCCTTTGCTTCCAACAATTGTTGGATGAAGGTTTTATGGTGACATTTAAGATATTCATCAATCTGACTATGGGGCAGTTCAAGTGTCTTCTCCACAACTGCTTAGAGTCTTATTTGGGCTCATCCTTATGAATTCCTGGGAATTTCTCTTGTGCCAGGTTTCTTGCTAGCCTCATAATGGCTCCCTCAATCAAGATATCTCTTTCCTTGCTCTCCCTCTTTGTCCTTTCCCCATTTCAACCATCCCCTTTCTTCAAGTTCTCTGCCCCACTCCCCTTCTCCCCTCCTCCTCCCTTCTGCCCTTCCTTCTTCTCCCACCATCCCCATGTTCCCAATTTTCTCAGGAGATCTTGTGTATTTCCACTTTCCAGGGGGATCCATGTATGTTTCTCTTAGGGTTCTTGTTACCTAGCTGAGAAAGCCCCTTTAAGGAAGACATCTGGAGTTCCCAAGAGGGAGACCCTGAGCAGAGCAATGTTCCATTGGGTGAGGTTTCCATGTAAAAGAATAAATAGCCACAGATAGAGATGATGCCATCAAATTAGGTGCTCACAACATCCTGTGGGAACTGACTGGTGATATAAAGGCAGTCACCTAATATGGATGAGCCTCCCATGGCTGAACTTCTGGCTTCTCTTTCCCACCATATGCCATAGGACAGACAGCAGTGGCTGCTGTTGGAAATGATTTGCTTTCTAGCTATTCTCAAGGACACAATGCTGTATTCTTGGGCTGTGAAGATGAGTGCTTAAAAGAAATCCCACACTGGCTCAGAACTGAGAATAATAGATGGTTATTTATTTAGGGCTAGACTCACAAATCAATATCCTCTGCTGGAACTGAGAACAACAACTGAATCTCACAGCCAGAAAAGAGGCCGGACGCATGCTTTACATCCTCATAAGTAGTATAAGAGGCCATACCCCAGTGGGCAGTTAACTTAAAGGTTATTGGCTGTAGGATTTCCTACAGCACCTCCCCTTTTGCTTAAATAAGAGAGTTCTAAGCCTAATACAAAATTATATACAATAAGAACAAAAATATTCAATAATTATCCCATCCTAATGAGTTTAAGTCTTGTATAATAAATAACTTGGTCAAGTCATGAGAGGAAAGTAACTACAGCTATCTAGTCTCCAACCCCATTGAAGATCCGAAAAGGGAAATAATATTACTTGAGTAAGCAGGAGGTGCAATCAAGCAACTTCCAGAATGTGCAACAAATGACAGAGACAACTAGTTACCTGGGCAACTACCCAAAGTCTCATTTGTAACATTGAAGCAACCAACTTTGGCTAAGGCTTAGAGTAACAGACAGACCATTTTCAGAGGCAGGAAATTTTTCAAAACCGTCTTACCCTGTCTTGGCAAGTTTTGACAGTCTTTTTCCTTGTGTCCTGCTTATCCATTTCTGGATACCATGTGCCTTGTTAGTGGTTGAGGCATGGGCAGTTCCTTACCCAGAGGCCAGTTTTGCCAAGAAGAAAACAAGCTCCAAGTGGAGTGTCTTCAGTGCTTAGCATTCTCTCAGGAATAGATTGGTGATGCCAGGAGCAATTGTGTCTCACTTTAACAGAACCCTAAGCTATTTAAATGCCATATTCTACATCTCTTTGAAGTGGTTGAAGATTGCCTATCTATGCAGAATACAATCTCTAAATATCTAAAGAACCTAATTAGTCTATAAGTATGACATAGATGACTATTAATCTATAATGTTTAATACCTATATAACTTTTTAAAAAGATTTATTTGTTTATTTATTTATTTGTACAGTATCCTGCCTGTAGGCCAGAAGAGGGCACCAGATCTCATTATAGGTGGTTGTGAGCCACCATGTAGTTTCTGGGAATTGAACTCAGAACCTCTGGAAGAGCAGTCAATGCTCTTAACCGCTGAGCCATCTCTCCAGCCCATACCTATATAACTTAAAGACTAAGACTTTATATTAGAATATTATACAATAAACAACTGTGCAACAAATGAGGACAATGACCTCAAAATGTAAACAATGTATAAGTACCTTGATCAGAGTTATAAATGTACATTGCAATAAGATAAATATATCCTAAAATTGTATCAATTTACAAAAATATTTTAAGCAGAAGTAGAAGCATATATGCATACAATATGACAAAATAACTTTGCCTAGGTATACAAATATGGTGGACAAAAATAGAAACATATTCAATATAATTTAAGTTTGTATCAATATACAAGAACCTATACCAATGTAAATTGCCTTTAAATAATAACTAACAAGTATTCATTCTACTACTCACTATTATTACTAGTGTGAGTAAGCTCACACTAATCTGTTATCTCATCTATTTTTCCCTTTTTTCCCAAAGAGATCCCTGAGCCTACAAAATTTCCCCCTCAAACCCCAACTCTATACCAATTATAATCAACCCCTACATGATGTACCTAACCCTGAGGACAAACTTTGTTGGGAGAGGGGATGTTGTCTTCTAGAATTACTTCCAGCTGTTATGGGGCCGATGTTCTTTTTATGGGATCCTGTGAAAGTAAAATGATGGTTAAGCTCCAAGATTACTGTCTGGTGTAATTGCAGATAGTCTCTGAGTATTTGGTGGAGGTCTGGCCAGAACATTGTAAAAAAAAAAGTGCACCATTTCAGCTAACAAACTTGGAACCATCTTGAGCAGCTGGTACCCAAAACAGGTCTTATAGTAGCACTATCAGCATCATGATGTCATATGATGCAGGTGGAGTTGCTGTTGTGGGGCCCCATCTTCTTCCTGGAAACGTCAAAGATTACTGCAGGAAAATTCATTGTTTCTTGTGGAGAACTTAAACATTATTTATATAGACATATACAGACATATATTTTTTTTTTCAATGAAAGATGCAATAGAGACAAAAATAAGTATGAAGAAAAGTAAAATTTTTTTCTATATTCTTTTTTTCTTTCTGTCCCATATCATGGCTCCTGACATGAGACAGAAACTCTGGATTTTTATTTTAACAACATGCTTAGATTTAGAGAGGGACAGAGCCAGTGCCCACCTCCAAAGCCAGCTCTATATATTCATATTTGTGTGTGTGTGTGTGTGTGTGTGTGTATAAATGCATGTGTATCAGTTACCTGATTTCATAAATCATATTCCTTTTTCTCAATGATCCTTAGTGAATAGTTATTTTTCTATCTGTTAGCATTTAAACATACAGGGTCTCTTGAATTTTTGAAGATAAGTATTTTCCTGCAAAGACAAGAACAGAACCCTGCCCCAACCCTTGTGAGGTTTCCTTACCATCTGTATGGTTGTCACCATTGTGAATGAGCTGTAATTTCTCTTTTTCAAGAGGTTTCTCCTTTTCCAACCAAATCTTTATTCATTTTGATGGTATCCATAGTTTTTTTTTTCTCCTGTGGAAACAAGAGCAAAACCCCTTCCCCAACGTAGCACATCTCCTGGTTTCCATTGTGTGCTCAACACATCCTTGAAATAAACCGGCTGATTTAATTCAGGAGACTTTTCTATTATCCAGTGTCTCTCTGCTGCAGTTGTCCCTTTCTCATTAGCGTTTAAAAAAATTCAAGCTTAATAAAGCATTATGTAATATACTTCTGGGCGTATTTTCCACCCCTTTCTGTTTGTTTAACATACTTTATAGTTCGATTTGATCTTTCTATAACTTCCTGACCTGTAGGATTGTGTGGTATACCTGTAATATGCTAATATTATAACAAGCGAAAACCTGCTTCATTTTCTTAGAGATATATGCTAGACCATTATCTGTCTTTATTTGTGCAGGTATACCCACGATGGCCATAACTTCTAATAAATGTGTGATTGTTGAATCAGCCTTTTCTGAACTTAAAGCAGTTGCCCACTGAAAACCTGAATAAGTGTCAATGGTGTGGTGTACATATTTTAGTTTTCCAAATTCTGCAAAGTGGAACACATCCATCTGCCAGATTTCATTTCTTTGAGTACCCTTTGGGTTAGTCCCTGCAAGTAGCAGTGTTTGGTTATAGAAAGAGCAAGTAGAACATCTCTTTATAATCTCCTTAGCCTTGTTGCCATGTAATAGAAAACTCTTTCTTTAAATCTTTGCTGTTGACATGATGTTTTTTATGTTTGTTATGTTCCTCCCTCCTTATCACAGTACAAGAGAGGGATCCCATTCCCAGCTAAGCACTCTAGGGGAACACTTTAAAACAAGCATACTTAGGTCCGGAATCAGGAGCAGAGATGTTAACCCTGTCTCCATTGCCAGTTTCTCAAACAACATACAACAGTTTATCAATATAACATGCATTATCCAGTTGACAGTTTGTGGTGGTTTAAAAGAAAATGGCCCCCAAAGGGAGTGGTACTATTAGGAGGTGTGGCCTTGTTAAAGTAGGAGTGGTTTTATTGAAGGAACTGTGTCACTGTGGAGGCAGGCTTTGAGGTCTCATATATGCTCAAGCCAAGCCCAATGAGACAGATCACTTCCTGTTGCTTATGCAAAAAATTCTCAGCAACATCTCCAACACCATGTCTGCCTACACGACGCCATGCTCCCTGCTGTGATGATAATGGACTAAACCTCTGAAACTGTAAGCTGCCACCTCAATTAGATGTTTTCCTTTATAAGAGCTGCTGTGGTCATGGCGTCTTTTCACAACAATAGGAACTCTAACGGGGACACAGTTTTCCACTTTATCATTAAAAACATGATTCAGTTGAACTGAATTAATATATAAAGTATAAGACTTGAGTCCATGCTCATTTTTTTCTGCCTATGGATAGCTAATTTTGTTAGCACCATTTGCTGAAAAACTATCTTGCCTTCTTAAAATTTTGTACTCAATGTAAATATTGAGAATATTTACATGTAGGTCTGTTTCTGGGCTCACTGTCCTCGTCCATTCACATATGTGTCAATCTTTCTTACACCATCACCATCTGTCCTTTAGTAACAAAGTGGTATTAAGTGGACAAAGTCATGCCACTTAACTTTTATTTTTCAATTTTTAAAGATTTATTTTATTTTATGTGTATTTAGTGCTTTGCCTGCATTATGTATGTGTATCATCTGTCTTGTGCCTACAGAGGGCATTAGGCTTCCTAGAACTGGAATTACAGGTGGTTGTGAGTCACCATATGGGTGCTGGGAATCAAACCCAGGTCCTTAACAAGAGCAGCAAGTGCTCTTAATCACTGAGCCATCTCTTCAATTCTATCAAGATTGATTTTGAGGGGGAGGAGGTGTGGAGGTTTAAGACAGGGTTTCTCTCTGTTACAACCCTGGCTGTCCTGGAACTCACTATGTAGACCAACTGACCTCGAACTTGCAGAGATCCGCCTGCCTCTGCCTCCCAAGTGCTGATATTAAAAGTGTGTGTCACCCCTGCCCACCTCAATATTTTTGTTTTGGTTTCATTTCCTTTAATGTCCATATAACCTTATGTCCATAGAACAACCATATCTATTCCTATCTTGGTATCTTAATATACTAAGTCTTTCCATTTATGAACATGGTTCCTCTCTCCAGTTCTTTCCATCTTCTCTGCTTGGTGTTGTTTAATAGTTATTGTAAAAGTCTACATGCATGTTTTTACTAGATTTATAACTAGACTTTGTTGCTTCTAAGTAACTATAAGTACAAATGCAATTTTGATTTTGTTTGTTGTAGTGAGGAGCTGCGGGCAGGCCTGCTTTTCGTCCTGCCCTGCTCTCGGCCACCGGCTAGCTTTACCCGAAATAACAACACACAAATTGTATTCTTTTAAACACTGCCTGGCCCATTATTTTCAGCCTCTTATTCACATCTTGACTAACCCATACCTAATAATGTATGTAACACCACGAGCGGTGTCTTACCAGGAAAGTTTCAGCATGTCTGGCCTGGCAGCTGGCTTCATCACATCTCGCATCTCTCTCACTGAGGGGAGGCATGGCGGTCTGTCTAACTTAGGAGAGGTGTAGCATCTGACTGAGCCATCTACCTCACTTCCTTCTTCCTGTTCTGTCTACTCCACCCACCTATTTTCTAACCTATTAGGCCAAGCAGTTTTCTTTATTAATTAACCAATGAAATCAATAGATTGATAGAAGACCCGCCTCCATCAGTTTGTCAAACAGTGTTCATATAGTGACAAAATTGACTTTTATATGTTCATCTTACATCTCTTCACCTGCATGCCTATGCGCCATGATGACAGTGGACTAAATCTCTGAACTGTAATCCAGTCCCAGTTAAATGCTTTCCTTTATAAGAGTTGCCATTGTCATGCTGTCTCTTCACAACAATAGAACACTGACTAAGACAGATGCCCTATTAATATCCACACGGAAATGTCAAGTAGTCGGCAGATATGCTAGCCTTGAATTCTGGACCATGGGCTGGAAACAGAAATCTGCGCGGTTCACGTAAGAAAGGCATTTGCTGCTGTAATGTGGCAGCAGACTGAAGGATATCACCAAGGAATGAATTGCAGAGGGGAGAGCAAGATCTGGGGCTGATCAAGCGGGGAGGACTGTTGAGCGAAGGAAGGAACGACAGGCAAGGTAGAAGGATGAGACTGTAGCATGTACCTTAGAATCCTCTCAAAGAAAAACTTGGTGGGGGCATCAAAGTGAAACACTGGAGTTTCAGTATTGGTGACAAGAAAAGATGTGGATGATGAATCTGTCACTGAATTTAGTGTTAAGAAGTCATTATGGCTATGATGAACATCATAATTCATCAGTGTTGAAATAAAAGTCTAATCATAGATGGCTTAGTAATGAAAAAGGAAAGCTGGTACAGCAATTATAGACTATTTTAAAAATAACTGTATTTCAAGTTTATAAGAATTTAGCAAATGAAATGAAATGCATTTACCCATCACTCAGATCCAAGCAAATTTAGCCTGTGACTAATCTTGTGCATTTATTTTCTCACCGCTTTCTGCCTGCTGTATTATGTCAAAGCAACTTTGAGGCATTATTTAATTTTACTCATGAAAAATGTATCTTTGGGGTTAAAGAGATGACTCAGCATTTAAGAGCACTGGCTGCTCTACCAGAGGACCCAGATTCATTTCCCAGTATGCACCTGCATGGTCGTTCACAACTATCTGTAACTCCACTCTCAGGAGTTCTGATGTCCTCTTCTGGCCTCCCCAGGTATCAGGCATGCACATGGTGCACAGATATACACAAAGACAAAGCGCTCATACAATTAAAATAAATACAACTTAAAAATTAATGTATCCATTTTGAGAGTGCCAAGGGTTTTGTTTTGTGTTGTTGTTGTTTTCCTGTAAAAGAGGTAACGAAGCAGAGTTTAATTTGCAGGTATAGGAGGGAAGTAATTTGCAAGTATAGGTTAAGGAAGGGTTGTGTAAGTTCACTCAGTCCAGTGAGTTCAAGAGGAAACTAGAAAGAAGACTTGCATTTAACTGGGATGCGGATTTTGACAAGTATAAAAGTATAAACATTTTTAGTAGGTGTTCACACCTTTCATCCCAGCACTTGAAGCAGAGGTAGAAGACATTTTGTGAGTTGAGGCCAGCCTGGTCTACATATTGGGTACCAGAACAGAGCTACATAGAAAGACCCTGTCTTGAAAGAAACAAAAAAGAAAAAAAAAAGCATAAGCATTTCAACTGTGTACGACAAGGGATGAAGGTAGTGAAAAGGTGACTGTCACGGACTGAATGTCATGGTACAGAAAAGGGAGTGAGCCAGCATAGGAAGTCAGAAGGTAAGATGAATGGAATAGAGGCCTTGATACTTGTAATTGTATGTCATGGTGATCTGGGGTGTAAGAATACAAGTGACATAGTGTAGAGGAGAAAGTACTCAGAGGAAAGACCCTTGAGGCAGAGGAAAAGCAAGGGGTGTCATCTCTGAGACCTGAGGATGGGACAGGAAGGGTTTGCAGAGAGACTGAGATCAAGAGTCAAGTGAGTCGCCTGGCTTACAGAATGGAGTGGCTGGTGTGTTCGAGAAAGCAGGAAGAGTTCTGGACATCACACTGAGGAGCAAAAGGAACCTGGGGCCTGTCCTGAGAGAAAATGGGGGAATAAAGCCAGCTATCGCGAGTGCTGTAAGGGTACAGCGAGAGCTGACGCTCCATCAGAGCAAAGTTTTGCTTCGCTTGTGTGATGCGTCTTTTTACCTAAACGTTTTTCTCTCCTTTGTGAACAGCTCTGGGTATTGTAGTAGGGCCTCAATCTGAGGCTGCTTAGGGGAAATTTTCTTTAAAAAAAAAATTCTCCATGAACCACGGTTTCACATCAGCACCCTGCAATTCTAGTTTGGTCATGAGAACCCATTATCCACCCTCCTTGAGATCTTGAAAGGAACCATTGGGAATGACTTTTATGCATGGATATGGATTGGTATATTCCACTTCTCTGAGAATTTGTTCCAGAAAATTGGACTAAAAGATTTTTAAGGGACTGGAGAGATAGCCCAGGATGTAAGAGTGCTTGCTACTCTCGCAGAGGACCTGGGTTCAATTTCCAGCCCCCACACAGTGGTTCATAACCATCGGTAATTCCACTTCCAGGGAGTTCAGTGCCTTCTTCTGATCTCCTCAGGCACTAAACACACATGTACATATATACATACATGCAGGCGAAACAATCCTAAGCATAAAACAAAATAAATCTTAAAAAGATTATTAAATAGTATGCATACCTTGGAAGCTAGAAAGGGTGGCATCATTTAAAGACTCGTCTTCCCGGAAACATTGTGCTTATATTCTTAGCAGTAAAGAAGAACATTTTATCATCTTTTATACCCTTGATGATTTTATTTTTAATTTTTTTTTAATTTTTTTTTTTTTTTGGTTTTTCGAGACAGTGTTTCCCTGTAGTTTCTAGAGCCTGTCCTGGAACTAGCTCTTGTAGACCAGGCTGGCCTCGAACTCAGAGATCCGCCTGCCTCTGCCTCCCGAGTGCTGGGATTAAAGGCGTGCGCCACCACCGCCCGGCTCCCTTGATGATTTTTTATTTATGTTCTATAGAAAGTACCCAAAGGCTAGAAGCCATGAGTCTCAGAATTACCAGATTCCTATCCTGTGTTGCAATATCTAAAAGCACAAATGACCTCATTGCATCATCCCTGGGGCTGGAAACTGGGGTGTGGGGTAGGGCTCTATGCCTATAATGCTTGGGAAGTAATAAGTGGCTGTCCTCTGAGAGATTTGTCTCCCGACAGAACATATATCAGTCACAAACCTTAGTGGTGAGCAATCTGAAGCTGTAGCTTTGTGATAAATCACTGTCTCTTGAAGTTGCTGTAGAAAATCGCCCTGTGTCAGTGTCTAGATGTCTTTCCTCAAACCCAATCTATTTTCCCACTCAGCTGTGACTTCTCTGTGATTATAACTGCAGTCCTGTGTTTATTGTGCTCTTTAGGAGGAGTCATCCGGAACTAGGAACTGGTGTTACTGGTGTTGATAATGATGACTCACTATTACTGTTTTGGTTTGCACCGCTCAGGAACATGGGTTCCCTCAGAGCCTGCACTTTATGTAGAGGAGAGGTCAGAATAGCAGAATAGTAGCACAAGTCTGTCTATCGTCCATGGACTCGGGACAAAATCCTCTGGGAAAACTCCTCTTGTGTGTCCTCTCCTCCTCCTCCTCATTCTCCTTTGTCGTCCCCATCGTCACCGTTTTTCTTCTTCAGATTTAATTATATGATAACTCTTTTCCTGACTTCACATTAATCAAATCATGTAAAACATCTCCAGTTTCCCAGTGAATGCCAAGAGCCCCAGCCAATGTTACTTAAGCAGGAAGTTAATGAAAGGTCAGATAATAGATGTGAACTTCCTTGGGGTGTTTCATGAAAGATTGTGTCTCTTGGCTAGAAAGTCAAATCTGGCCTATTTATAAGCTAGTAGAGATCCAGGTTAAGACCACATTTCTATCAAAGGAAAGGAAACTATTTTTTCTAAATTTGAAAAATCTACCTGGGGAGATGGTTTGGCGAGGAATAGCACCTGCTATGCCACCATGAGAACCTGAGATCAAATTCCCGGTCCTCATATAAAAACCAAGACATGGCTGTTTGTGCCTGTAACCCTCATGTTGTTGTGGGTTGAGATGTGTGTCATCAGTGTTTGCCGGCTACCAGCCTAGACCCAAGTTCAGTGAGAGACCTTGTCTCAAGGGAATAAAGTGATGGCTAATGAAACAGAGAGAGCCCTTGACCGTCTCCTGTAGCCTGCACCTAAATGCATGCACTTGTGTATCACACGCACACATATACACAAAAATTCAAAAGTGTTTAGTTGTCTCAATTTTGGAAGAGTTAATCAGAAATTAAAAGAAAGACAATTGACAGGATTTATCACAGTTGGTGGTAATTTGGTATATGGAAGGTCATGATGTCTGAGTTGTATCCAGAATAAGAGCAAAATAAATTAACAAATGATGTGTTTTGATAATTATCTGAATATTATGTAGTTGAAATTAATATTAGTATAGATTCAGTCTGGGCACAAATATCTTTTTCAGGAAAATAACAAAAAGCAAAATTATCTTGGTTGTTTTTCTGATCTTTGGTCCTGATATTGTAAAGACCAAACTGTCACAAACAAGGTCAAGTCATTACAATTACTATCTTAAAAAAAGAACTAGAGGAAACTTCTACAAACTACCGGAAGCAGGAATAGGTAACAGCAACAGTTGGGGAGATGTCTCATCTTGATTCAGAGGAGGAAGACTTAGTAGCTCTATTTCCAATGTTTGGAGAAGCCTCCATATCGTATTCCATACTGGTTGTATTAAGTTCCATTTATGAAGGCACCTTTGTCTCCAGATCTTCACTGACATTCTAACTGTATATTATATGGAATCTTATTATGTTCTTAACTTGACTGATGAATGAATGAGTATGGGTTTTTTTTTCATAAAGTGATTGGTAATTTGCATTTCTTCTTTGGTAAGAGTTAATCAGAATTTAACATCATTTGAAATGCTTGTTTTCTTGAATTGAGTTCTTTATACAGTCTGAACCCCTGTTGGGTCAATAGATGGCAAAGACTGCTTCATTCCGTAGGTGGCTTCCCTCTGCTTTGGTGAACAGAACTTTTGGGTGTAGTTCCAGTTGTCAACTCTTGTTTATTTTCTCTCCTTTTGAAGTCTTATCCAGGAAATCTGTCTGTGCCAACATCCTCAGTGTTTCTTTTGTGTCTTATTCTAGTAGTTTAAAATGAAGTTTAATTAAACCTTAAAATCTCCTGCCCACTTTTTAATAAAGTGAGATAATGTTCTAGCTTCAATCTCCTACATCCAGTTTTCCCATCAGCAGCTAATGAAGAAGCTGTCCTTTGTCCACTCTATATTTTAACATATCTTACTAAGAATCAGTTAGCTGAAGAGATATTGATATGAGTTTACTTGCGTTTCTTGGTTCATGTCTGCTTTTAAGCCAATAGCAATTCCTTTGGTTGCAATGATCTGGTAATGTTTTTAATTAAATTTTCTTGACTACTAAAGTCTTTTGTGTTTTCACATGATTTGGGCCAGTTTTTCCTAGTTCCACAAAGTTATTCTTGGTATTCGCCACCCACTGTTATATCGGCACCTCAATCACTTTTTTATATCTAGTAGTTCATTGTTTTGTTTTAATAAAGCGGGGTGCTGCTTCAACATTTGGGGCATGTGAATTTATTATACTTAATTCTCATTTTCTTTGAGGATTTTTGGATGTATTTTTCTCATTCCTTTTTTTATATGTGCATCTGTTCACTCTGATATTATTTGCAGTGCAAAGGTTTTAATTAGCACAGGTGCCAGTCAACAGATAATAAAAAATATGTGTATTAATCAGGGTACTCTAGAGTAATAGAAGATATAGAATGAATATATGTAGAATATATAATCCAATATATATGTATATAAATGGGATTTGTTAGAATTACTTTAGGCTCTGGTCCAGCTAATCCAACAATGGCTGCCTATGAATGGAAGGTCAAAGAATCTGGTAGTTGTTCAGTTCAAGAGGCTGGATGTCTCAGCTGGTCTTCAGTATACAATGGAATCCCAAAGAAGAATAAGTAGGCTATAATGTCAGTCAAGGAACTGACTTGCTGAAAAAACAAGAAAAAGCCAGAAAAGAGCAAATACTTCCTTCTTTCATGTCCTTATTGAGGTTTCCACCAGAAAGCGTGCCCCAGATTAGAGATGGGTCATTCCACCTCAAATGGTCTGGATTAAAGGTGTGTCTTCCCATTCAAATATCTGGTTTAGAAGTGTATCTTCCCAATTAAGAAGAATTTAAAATTAATCAAAAGTCCCTAACAGGTGTGTAGTGATATTTTATTTGTGATATAATAAATAAAACTTGCCTGAAGATCAGAGTACAGAGCTAAACCACTAGTTAGACATAGAGGCCACACGGTGTGGTACACACCTTTAATCCCAGCACCTGGGAGACAGAGGCAGACAGATCTCTGTGAATTCAGGGTCACCCTGGGCTACACAAGATTGAATCTGTCTAAAAGATACACAGCTCACACAAAGGTAATCCCAGTGCTTAGGATCACATGCCTTTAATCCCAGCACAAGAGGTGTGTAGACAGGAGTGATACGGCTGGGTGGAAAGAGGAATATAAGGCAGGAAGACACAGGAACTCAGAGAAGTCTGAGGATTCATAGAGATGAATGCAGAATGAGGATTCAGTTTGAGGATTCATAGGGACAGGATCACCCCTTTGATCTGAGCATTGGTAGGGATAAGAATTCTAGTGGCTGACTGCTCTACTTCTCTGATCCTTCAGCTTTCACCCCCAATAGCTGACTCTGAGATTTTATTAAGACCAATTATAATTTGCATTACATCTGGTGCCCTACTTTTGGGGTACAAATTCGTGAAAAAGCTGTTTGCCTGTTGCTTTGCAGCTACCAGCATAGGCTGGAGCTACATGTAGCAGGAGTCACTGCCCTACCGGTTAGGTTTTCCTTTCTTCTCTCCTGGTGGGCTTTCCATGAACCCCCTTCATGGGCTGCTGCCAAACTAGGTAACTAACTGCCTTGAAATCCAGTCAGGCTTCTATTGTTTTATGCAATAGCAGTCAGTCTCATATCTTCATCATCATTGTTACAGATTTGATGAGAAAATTGGGAATTCTTAAAGGGAAAAATTAGTTAAAAGAGAGTTTTTCCCACGTTAAAAATTAGGAAACACAATTACAATAGAAAAAGTTAGGTCTCTAAGATTATGTAATACATGATTTAAAAATGGAACAATTAAATGAAGGGATAATCAACTTAACCAGGATGGATATAATGTTAATTATAATTTTGGTAATTATTGGTTTATCTCTAAAAAATTTGTTTGATCTGAGTGTCAAGATACAGGCCTTAGAAAATACTTAATACAAAAGATCATAAAGATATTCAAATCCAGACAGGAATTTAAAGGAGAACTAATTTCAGCATTGCTTTATAAGGTTAGAAAGGAGCAGCCTAAGGTTTTCAAACAACCAACATAATATATACAGTAACCTTATAGGAATTGTCAAATGATAGATATCCCCAAGGCTCTGTAAGAGCTGATTGGACTATTGTGGCAATGTTAGATTTAAGGAGATTCAAGGAAGTGATAGTCTCATATGGCATACATTCACCATTTCTGAAGCAGATGTTAAACTCATGGTCAATTTGTAATAGAATTATGCCTCAAGACTGGACAAACTTGGTTACAGAAGTCTTAGCGCTTGGTCTACAATTACAATAGAGGACCTGGTAGAAAGAAAAGGTGAAGATCATTGAACAATGGGGTAGAGCTAAAGGTATGGAAATCTCCCAAGATCATCTTCTTGGAGAAGGAGATTATATTAATATAGAAAGGCAATACCTACATAATGATCATACCCCAACTTTATGCCATGCAGCAGCTTTGAATGCTTGGGAAAGAATTGAAGAAGTATTAAAGAAAATTGAGTCATTTACTAAAGTTGTCACAGCCCAAAAGAAACCATCACTGATTTCTTCCAAGGATTGATTTCAGCAGTAAGTAGAATGATACCAAATTCAGAAATGAGACAAATAATTACTGAATCTCTGGCTTTTGAAAATGCTAATTCTCAATGCAAAAGGATAATTAGGCCTTTAAAGGCAAGATCAGCACTCTTGGAGGAATGGATCTGAGATACAATCACTATTGAATCTCATGACCATGATGATGTTCAGATAAAAGGGGTGATCTCCAAAGGTTTGAAGAAAAATGAAAATGTTAAGTGTTTCAATTGTGGCAAACAAGGTCACTTTAGAAGGGATTGTAAACAGGAAATTCCTAGAAATAATGTTTTTCTAAGCATAATCCAAACAGAATGTCCCTCCCTTCTAGATTATGCAGAAAATGTGGCAAAGGCAGGCATTGGACTAATGAATGTAGATCAGCAAGGGCAGTCAAAGCAACCCTTTGCCATTGGGAAACTCCTTGAGGGACCTCTCAAAACCCCCATGCTAAATTTGGTTCAGACATTTCTTCTAACCATGGATGAAACTCCTTCCCAGAGCAATTAAATAACCCAATTCCTATTGTAAAAAACCATACTGGTCTGGATGATAGCTATTAGAAGATAAAACAAAAATTTCAGGGGAAACCATAAAGCAAATATTACACAGATTAGATTTTAACAGGAGAAGCCTCTTAATTAGAAGAGGCAATAGTCCCTCAAACAGAATGACCATTCAATCTAATCTAATTATATGACTAACAAATGCTTCTCATTTGATCAGATATAACTTGTCAAAAAGAAACTCCCCCAAATTAGGGTTGGTAGAGGGTTTTGTTTCTGTCTTTTCAGGAGAACTAAAGGCATCTAGCTAAGGAATCCTAAGGAATCCAAAGACTATTGAACAAATGAACCATCTAAAGAAAAAGGACAAATCATTCAGAAACAAAAATATCCCAAGGAAAAGAGTAAATTGGCCTATTGGTATATCACATTTCAATAAGATTTCATAAATTTTCCCAAATGTTTGTTTCTGCTCTTTTCTACAGATATATAATGCAAATGGTCTTTTTTGTAGTCCTGGTCCAATTAAAAATTAAAGCTAGCTTTTTAGTTGGAATGTGGCTCTCTCCTTCTCTAAACATAAGCATGTTTGCTGAAGTAAAATCCAAAATTTCAGTGTTATATCAGAAGTACCACCTGATATGAGACAGAAGAGAAACCAAAATTAAGGGACTATTTTATTGCCACTAATCTCATAAATCCTTTGGTTTTATTTAAACTCTTTAACATCTTTTCTTAAGGTATAAGTACTATCTCAAAATTGTAAGATTTGTATATATGTATATTAAACATTTATATATTAAATAAACATATATATATTAAACATTTTGTCATGATGTTAATGGTCATATAGAGTACTAATTCTAGAAAAAGGCTTCATCTATCTTCCTGTACATGATTTCAGGTTTGAGCCCCTATTAGTTTTCTTCAGTGAACCATGACCACTCCTAAAAGCAACGTTTGAAGTCTTCAAAAGGAGGATAGGGCCCATAACGATGATTCCACCAGGACTATGATAACACCACTAAGCTGACAAACATCACCTAAAGATTGGCCTTGAACTACAAACTACTCAGAACAGTTTTGCAGGGGCTACCTGCAATGTCCTAGCCTAACAGACTACTCTAGCCAGGACTTGAGACAAACCCTGCACTTTCCTATTACACAGAGACTGGAGAACCAAATGATGTTGTTACCTCTCCCAGGACTTGACAATAACCTAAGTTTTTATTTTCAGGATCCTCTAAACATGCCTCTGCCCCCAGACAGCAGGAATTAAATTTAAGAGCACAACACCCACATTCTCAAGATGTAGAATACGTGATTTTTGATCATTTGTTGATTTACGGATATTTGTCATTGTTTAGGGGGATTGGTTACAAATTGTTATTGGTAATGGTCAGGAAAACAGCTAAACAAAGGATATTAGCATCAGGGTTCTTTTTTTGAAAAAAAAAAAGGGGGATATAGATATGTAACATGAGAGGGGCTGGCTTGCTGGGGTTTCTGTCCCGCCCGGTACCCCACAGTTGGCAAGCCCCAAGGAAAATCACACAGAGTTCTCTATAAGTTATAAAGCTGATTGGCCTATTAGGTCAAGCTATTTATTAGCTCTTGTAGGTTATATTAACCCATTATTCTGATCTATGTTAGCCATGTGGCTCAGTATCTTTTTCAGTGGGGCAGCTTACATCTTACTTCTTTGGTGGCCTGGGCAGGAGTGGGAGGAATCAACTTCCTTCTTCCCAGAATTCTCCTGTTCTCATTGCATCATTTCTACTTCCTGTTTGGTTTTCCCACCTATACTTCCTGCTTGGCCAATCAGCGTTTATTTAAAACATGACTGACAGAATACAGACAATTCTCCCACACCATAGATATGATAGGATAAAAGGGTAGATTATTGAGTCTATACTGAAAAGAAAAAAAGAAAGGATAGATATAACATTAAAAGGTAGATTATTGAATCTAATTCTATAAAACAACTACTAGTTTTAAATATTTTACATTGGATTGGACTTTTGTATATTGTATACAAATTTTGTATATTGATACAAATTTGAGACTAATTTTGTTAGAACATACTGTATACACATTTCTACTCTTATTCAAGGTATCATACCTATACAGCTCATTTAACAACATAATGCAATTTCTAGTTCTTGAAAGTTATTATTACCAACTGTTTAAGATAATAAGGAAATGCAGGCTAGTAATTAGTTACCTATTACTATCACACTTGTAGTATATTAGGTATGTTTTCAAGGTCAATCAGAGATGTATTTTAGATAGACAGGTCATTTTTAAATACTTCAAAGATCTACATAACATGGGATTTAAGAGGTTTTAATAACATAGGTTATTTTTCTTTTATGACATGTCTGCTCCTGGCAGCACCAATCTACTTCAGAGAAGATTATGGGTATCAAAGAAACTCCACATGGAGTTTATTTTCTTTGTGGCAAAAGTAAGCCACCTAGTATAAAAGTGCCCCTTACCTCTACTGCTTACAGCATGCTGTCCTAATTGAAAAAGCAGTACACAAAAGAAAGTGACTGCCAAACCTTGTCATGACAAGGCAGGACAGTTTTTCAAAAATCCTGCTTCGCAGAAAGCTCCTTCAGATATGCTAGGCCTGTAGGCCAAAGATGAATACCCAGACATTGCAAAAGAACCTTTGGCGACCAGGAGCCATCTGTTTCTGTCATTTATTACATTTTTTTTTTTGCAAGTTGCTTCCTCGCACTTCCTCCCTACTCAGTTAATATTATTTCCTTCTCAGGTCTCTGAGGGAGTTGAAGACTAGATAGTTATAGTTTTCCTTGTTTATAAAACACAAAAAAGAGATTGGCTTCCTCTGTGTCTGGTTAATAACTGCAAACTGAAACTTACTTTTTCCCAGAATTCTTGTTGCCCGCCTCTACTTCCTGCCTGGTTGCCCCACCTATACTTCCTGCCTGGCTCCTGGCCAATCAGTGTTCATTTAAAATACAAGTGAAAAGGTACAGACCATTATCCCACAGCATTTCCCTCCTTTTTCTTTTTTAAACAAGAACTCTGTATCGAATCTCCTTTGGTTAGCTTTTCTACTGACCATTATCCATAACAACTTGTAACCAACATTTTAAACAAAGGCAAGCATCCATAATTCATTTTTTGGGAATGTGAGCATAGTTTTCTAAGCTATTTCTTGCTGATTGAGGGCACTGATAATTTTATGGGACCCTAAAGAAAATTTAAAATTATGATCAAGTCCTGACTGGAGTATCCTGTGAGGCTTGATCATCTCAGGCAGCAGTCTTTGAACTGTTCTGGATGTAGAACTCAGACATCTGGGCCATTCCTCCTATCAGAGATTTCTCAGGGTGTTTTCCTTGGTCAAATCTGATTTTTTCTTAGTGTAGAATGAATCCACAGTCCCTCATTTCCTGTGGAAACAAAAGCAAAACTTCTTCTCCAGTATAACATATCTTTTGACTTAAATTTTAAAATCAAGGGGGCTGGAGAGATGGCTCAGAGGTTAAGAGCACTGGCTGCTCTTCCGGAGGTCCTGAGTTCAATTCCCAGCAACCACATGGTGGCTCACAACCATCTGTACTGAGATCTGGCGCCCTCCTCTGGCATGCGGGCATACATGGAGGCAGAATGTTATATACATAATAAATAAATAAATAAATAAATAAATAAATCTAAAAAAAAAAATTTAAAGTCAAGACATTTGCAAAATATATGTTGGATTAATTCAGCAGCATTTATAATCAAATGTCTTTTAGCAACTGTTGCTCCTTCCTCAGCAGTCATACAATTCAAAGACAACACAATAATGCACAGTATCCAGACTCTCTGTGTATTTTTCATCTTTATATAACTTTGTTTTAAACTGTATTTCTTTTCTTTTTCTTTTTAATTTTTGGCTTTTTGAGATAGCCTTTCTCTGTGTATCTCTGGCTGTCCTGGAATTCACTCTGATCAGGCTGTCCTTGAACTCACAGAGATCTGCCTGCCTCTGCCTCCCAAGTGTTGGGATTAAATATGTGTGCCACCACACCCAACTACTCTCTTTTTTTTCTTTTAAGGACTGTATTCTTTTATTCCCCAAGCCTACATATATTTTTTAACACACAGTAAAACATTTAGAGGTTTTCTTCATCTTTAAATTTATATTTACTGTATATCTCTCTTTTTCTGACTACATGAGTCTTTGATGTGCTAAGATATATGGCTAGAATTAAAGCTGTAGTTTTGATGGCTGGATTCAGCCCATTCCTTAGCTTTTTTTCTGAGAGTCTAGCCTTATGGCAGAGGTACTGGCCAGAGCCATGTTTATTGCCACAACTCTATGGTGTTTCAAGGTCCCTGTCACCACCAAAAAGTATGCAGCAGCTTTTCAGCAACACCATTTAAGTGTTTCATGGCAGGACTTCTTAAAGGAACTGCAAGGTTTTGCAGTTAAAGCTGAGTCAGGAAACATCTCTTAAATGAGAGTGTTTGCCTCTAGCAAGCAGAGCCTACCTGAGAAAGTGCTGCTATCAAGATGGTGTCCTTAACTCTATTCTTTTCTATCTAGAATAACTTCCCAAACTCTCTCAGGCTTTTAAGTGGATTTGGTCAGCCCCACATTGTACGCCATTCTGTCAACTGAGGTTTCTGTCCTACCCAGTTCCTACAGTTGTTAAGTCCCAAAGAAATCACACAGAGGTCTACATTATTTATAAACTGATTGCCCTAGTATCTCAGGCTTCTTATTAACTCTTATAATTTATATTAGTCCATAATACTTGTCTGTGTTAGCCACGTGGCTTGGTACCTTTTTCGACAAGGCAGTCACATCTTGCTTGCTCTGTGTCTGGCTTCCTTTGTGTTTGGGTGATGACTGCAGCCTGAAACTTCCCTCTTCCCAGAATTCTTGTTGCCCTGCCTCTTCTTCCTGCCTGGTTGCCCCACGTATACTTCCTGCTTGGCTACTGGCTAATTGGTGTTTATTTAAAATACAAGTGAAAGAGTACATACCATTGTCCCACAGCAGATGTTCAAGGCTCTGCTTGGACGTTTAGAAGAGTGTATGTTTCCTGACCTGCTTCTGTGAACCATCACAGCCTGCTCTTTAGCAAGAGTGATGAGTGTACAGTCAAGCAGAGTTGGTGTTGTATTTGGGTGTTGGATTCTATGCTGACGGTTTGGTCACCAATCCACAAGGGTGAAAAAGAAGGTTACTGAGATGTACCTTAGAAGGGGACAGTGGGAACCCCAGTGGCTGTCCTGTTTCTGTCTTGGCTACCTGGCCACTACAAGGCACCATCTCTTTGTCATGTGCTCATGCCACAATGTACCTTAATGTTACAGGCCCACAGCAACAGAACATATTGCCACAGACTGAAAACTACACAGTGAACTTGACATATAGGATAAAATAAAATTTTAAGAGAAAATAAAATTTTCTTTCTTTTAAATTGCTTCTCTTAGGTCCTTTGTAACAGTAACTGAAAGCTGGCTAACACACGTGGGCTTAGTTTTTTGATTCCCCTTAAGAATGTTGTGAATGAAATAATAAATCTTGTGAAAATTTTAATGCCAGAAAGTCTACCATTGTGTACACAATGCATATACAATACTTATGACCAAGGAGGACTTACTCCGGAAAGCAAAGCTGAACATTAAAAATCTAGGACTGGGGAGATGCTCAGTACTTAGGCACTTGTCACAGAAACATGAGGATGAGTTCAGATCCAGAGCTCATGGAAATGCCCAGTGGTGTGGTGACCAGCCTGTAATCCCAGCCTCAGACAGTGAAGACAAGGGATTCCCCAGAACTCAATGGGCATGATGACCAGCCTGTAATCCCAGCCTTAGACAGTGGAGATGGGGGATCCCCAGAACCCAGTGGGCATGGTGACCAGCCTGTAATGCCAGCCTTTGACAGTGGGGACAGGGGGTCCCCAGAGTCCAGTGGGCTTGTTGACCAGCCTGTAATCCTAGCCTCAGACAGTGGACATATGAGATTGCCAGAGCCCAGTGGGCATGGTGACCAGCCTGCAATCCAAGCCTCAGACAGTGGAGACATGGGGTTCCCAGAACCCAGTGGGCATGGTGACCAGCCTGTAATGCCAGTCTCAGTAAATGGAGACATTGGATCTCCTGAGCAAGCTGAATAGCCAGACTAACCATATTGGCAAGTTCTAAGTTTGACTGACAAATCCTGCCTCATCCAATAAAGCAGAAGAACTGTTAAGGATAAGGATGCTCTTGACATAAACTCTGGGCCTCCACATGTATGCACACTTATGAGCACATAAATATATGCAAACATGAACACACATACACACCACATACATGTACAGACAGGAAAATGGGGAAAGAAATGAACAAAAAACTTTGAAAATCCCATTGTTATAATTTATTACATTAACCTACAATTATCACAGATACAGAGCAAGTAGTTCGCAAAATTTAACACCAATTCACAAAGAAAAAGAAATATACTTTTCAACAACCTAGGAGAAGAAATCCCTGTACTTTCTTAAGTAATATCAATAGAAACTGTAGTAGACAATTTACTTTTCAATAAAATATTATGTATCTCTAACCCATGTGTAAGCAGCAAAACACAGATGTCTGCTTTCATCCCTTCCGTCAACTTTGCATCTGATGCCTCTCCTCTGGAACAGCAAGACAATTGTATCAGTGTATAAATACTAAGATGAACAGAAGACTGACTCTTCAACATGAAAATCTCTCTCTCTCTCTCTCTCTCTCTCTCAGAGAGAGAGAGAGAGAGAAATAAAAGTTTTAAAACTATCAAAGAGATATAAACCGAGAATATTCCATGTTCGTTTCACGCTTAAGAAGACTTAACATGGTCAAAAACCATTCTTCCTCAACTTGGTTACATATACAAAAAAAAAAAAAACAAAAACAAAGAAAATACAAGTGAAATGTTTTGTTATTTTTGCAAGTAACTCTCAAAGTTTTTATATCAAGAGGTAAAAGATTCATGCTGGCCAACTGCAGTACAGTCATTTCCTCTGAAGTGAAACAGTCCCTTCTGGCGGGAGGAAGAAGGCTCAGGAGACTGAGTAAATAAACCCATGAAAGTCCCGGAAAACTGAAACTTACAGCATCCATGAGACCTCACCCCAAGATTATAGTTGTTGAGGGGAGGAGACTCATGGACTGGCTGAGCTGTTGCGGGAGACCCTTGGGCCTGTTGAGCTGCCTCCAAGTTCCAGGAAGCTTCAGGGTGACAGCTTTCCTGAGTCACCATTACCCATGCTGAGGTAGGCTTTCTGGGGATGCAGCTGCCTTTGAGTCATCCATCCCCTCTCCTACTTGCAGTCCCTTCAACTGTGGGAGAGCCAGCAAGATCTGTGCTCAGAAATGTCCTTCCTGGATCTGAACACACAAAACCTGCGCAGTGCCATGCATTGAGAAGAAAGAGAACAAGTTGGAAGAGATCCAAGATACCCTTAGGTCCAACCTTTAATTCAGAAGAAGGGAAAACCCATGATCAACATTACAGACAGGGCCTTAAAGACTGACTCTACAAGAGACCACAGAACTCACTGAGTATTCGGTACTTGAGCTCTTTGAATTGGGAAAAACTTAAAGAGCAATGAAAGAGCCTGTGCTGCAAAAGTGGAGAAGCGATCAATAACCATCCATCAAGACAGGCTGCATAACCTGTGGCAATCTGAAAAAAATCAGTCCCTGGAGGGCTAGCTTTGTTATCACATCCTGCCTCCCTCCACCTCTGAAGATCAGACCCTAGAAAACAACAGAGAAAGAGCATGCCTACAGAAGGGATGGGACATGAGACTGGCATGCTTCGTGCCCACTTCACTGGGTCACATCAGACCACTTGTACAGAAGAATTAGGAAAGAAACAGATTCATCAGAGATACATAACAGGACTAGTAGGAGTCCTCACGTGGCATTGCTGAGTCCCGTGGTGTGGCAAGATTCTTATGAGTTAGGAGAGGCTTTGGCTGAGTTATCCATATGCAAATAGAAATTGGATTCATAAAGTATTAAAGCACACCAGAGAGGTGGAGAGAAAAAGAAAGCAGACAATGTGTCTGCGTTATTCAGAAAAAAAAAATACAGCAAGATTTATGCTGAGCTGGAGTATCCAGGGAAAGAAGTGATGGAAACACTAAGTCTGTTCCTGTGGTGCCTGTGAGCATCTAGAAGGGGGTTTTACAGCCAGACCAGCTATAAAGAGGTAAAGGGAGCTGAAGACCAGGGTGGGGAGGGGTAAGGCTGTACAAGAGATGCCCACAGCAGCTAGTGCTACAGAGAAAGAAGGTCTTCTGGGGAATAAGAACCAATTCAGCTGTTCCTCCGGTGGGGTGACCAACATTGCCTACAAATAAAGATCATACGTACATAGTGACCAGAGATCCCATGTCAAATTGTAGATTTATTAGTCCCCTGCTAATGTGCAAAATACTTAGGCTTTGGTGAATACTGAAGTCATGGGTAGCTGGATTCACGGTTTCCCTAAAGCACCAGGGAATATTGGTATCAAAGGATGGACTAGGGATAGAAGAGTGCGTGTAAAACATATTAAACTTCTCTGCTGGGCAATTACATTCCCTTCCTCCAACAATATATGGCATGCGTCTCTCTACTGCAAGAGAACATTCTGGGAGTGGATGCATTGTTGAGGCGCATCCTATGTACCACTGTTGGTGAGTTTTGCCTGAGGACACAAACTGTGAAGGCACTCAGTCATACTTGATTGGGCAAGATGGGAACCTGTAGGTTTACCTAGCCTTATTAGGACACAGTATGGACTGCCTAGGGGGTTGAAATGAAAATACAGAAACTGTGAAGGAGATAGAAAGGGTGGAGATTGTTTGCCCAGCCCAAAGTCTTTTCAACAGCCTAGAAAACTACAACACCAGCCTTCACTGCACAACTTGAAATCCACTGGGGAGTCTCTCCCAGCACTGATGATATTTACTGTTTGTATGACCTTGTATGACCTTGGGGACACTCATCGGTCTTATAAAGGTGGTAAACTTTCTGGGTCTTCGGAGTCTCTCTTCTCCTTCCAAAGAAAGGATGTTTTGATTTAGAGAGACTAGCTACACATGTCTGCTGGAACAAACAGACTAGACAGTGAGATCCAAATGTTAAATTTAAGGAGTGTTTCAAGCCAGTAGTTAAACACATATATTATTTAAAAACTTGTTTTGTTTTGTTTTTTGATTTTCTAGACAGGGTTTCTTTGTGTAGCTCTGTTCGTCCTGGAATTTGCTTTGTAGACCAGGCTGGTCTCAAACTCAGAGATCCCATTTGCCTCTGCCTTCCAAGTGCTGGAATTAAAGACATACATAACTGCAAGAAACTGGAAACATCCTAGATGTCTCTGGACATATAACATGAAGGGGCCAGCTTGTTGGGGTTTCTGTCCCTCCCAGTACCCCACAGCCAGCAAGCCCCAAAGAAAACCACACAGAGATCTCCATAAGTTCTAAAACTCATTGTCCCATTAGCTCAGGCTACTTATTAGCTCTTGTAGCTTATATCTATGTTAGCCATGTGGCTCAGTACTTTTCACAGCAGGGCAGATCATATGTTGCTTCTTCGGAGTCTGGGCAGGAGTGCGAACAATGGGCTTCCTCCTTCCTAGCATTCACCTGTTCTCTTCGCCCCACCTCTACTTCCTGTCTGGTTGACCCACCTCTACTTCCTGCCTGGCCAATCAGTGTTTTATTTTATTTTTAAAAAATATTTATTTATTTATTTATTATGTATACAATATTCTGTTTGTGTGTCTGCCTGCAGGCCAGAAGAGGGCACCAGACCCCATTACAGATGGTTGTGAGCCACCATGTGGTTGCTGGGAATTGAACTCAGGACCTTTGGAAGAGCAGGCAATGCTCTTAACCTCTGAGCCATCTCTCCAGCCCCTCAGCATTTTATTAAAATACATGATTGACAGAATACAGACAATTCTCCTGCACCATGGACAGAATAATGGATAAATAATGTGGTATATTTACACAATGGAGTATAACTCAGCTGTTAAAAAAATAACATCATGAAATTTGCAAGCAAATGAATGGAACTAGAAAAAAATTCTGAGTGAGATAATCCAGGCCCAGAAAGACAAACATGATATGTACTCACTCATAAGTGAGTATTGGTTATAAAGTAAAGGAGAACCATGCTACAATTCACAGACCCAGAAGGATAAGTAACAAGGAGAGCTCAGGGGAGGGTGCATGAGTCTTCCTGGCAAGGGGAAATGAGAACAGATTTCAGGGGTGCTCTGGGGGAGGGTGTGACGGGGAAAAAAGACATACACAACTATGCCCAGCTAAATAATTTAATTAAATCATTAGCAACCAAAGTAGTAAATACTGGACACATTATTTCCCAATTATTTTTTACTATTTTATATCCTTTTAATCTTTGTCTATCTTATCCATAAGGCAGAAATGGTATGCTGCTTTGCAATTGTATTTGATGATGTCACTCAGCTGATATACTAAAACAAGCCATGACTGTAGTATGTATGTCATGGGATTAAAAGAACACAAATCAGTAGATGCTGGGTGGGGAACAGAGCTCAATGGCATAGTACGTTCCCATCATCACAGACAGCAGTGAACTAGACATTACCAGAGACTCATTTAGCTCCCTGGATCCCTCACCTTTATAGCTTTTTTGTTAGGCCTCCCATATGGTTTGGTTTTGTTTTTCAGGCTCTATTTTTTTGTTGCCTCTTCCTCTGCTTTTAATTGAAAACAGATGCAGTTTCCCTTCCCTCTACACCTCCCAGTTTCTCCCTACTCTTCTTCCTTCTGGGTCCACCCTTTTGATGTCTTTGAAAACAAGCAGGGTTCTATGGCTTAGCAATATAATATAATAATAATAATAATAATAAATAATAATAATAATAATAATAGAATTAATGTAATGATAAAAAAGCACATTGTGATTGGACAGGGAAAAAAAGGTGAAGATCCTGAGAGAAGGCGAGAGACAGAAACAGAGAAGACTTGTTTTCACACAGCTATCCCATCCATAAAAGTACTAAACTGGAATTCTTAATAAATACACAAAGAACCTGTAGGGTGGGGCTGGAGAGATGGCTCAGAGGTTAAGAGCATTGCCTGCTCTTCCAAAGGTCCTGAGTTCAATTCCCAGCAACCACATGGTGGCTCACAACCATCTGTAATGGGGTCTGGTGCCCTCTTCTGGTCTGCAGGCATACACACAGACAGAATATTGTATATATAATAAATAAATAAATATTAAAAAAAAGAACCTGTAGGGTAAAGAGGAAAAAATAAAAATAAGATAAAATTGGAAAAACAAATAAATAAACAACAGTGGGTGAAAAGAAAGAAGAGCCTTGACATGACATTACGAGACAAGAAACTTCCAAAGATGTCACTGAGGTCATTTTCTGGGGCCATCTACTGATGGGCAAGCAGCCTACCATTAAGAGCAGTCTGTTTCCCCAATGAGACTCCCTTGGAGAACTCTGGGTTAGGAATAGGGGCAAGTGTCCAATGTGTCCACCCCTCCTTTCAGTTCTGGCGCACACCTGAGGCCCTGTGCGTGCTGCCTCAGTCTCTGTGAGTTCATGTGAGCTTTGCTCATCCTGATTTAGAGCGTTTCATTTTCTTGGTGTCCTCCATCTGATCTGGTTTTTACACTCCCTGTCTCCTCTTCCACAGGGTTCTCTGAACTCTGAGGAGAGGGATTTGATGGAGACCTCCCATTTAGAGCAGAGTGTTCCAAGGTCTCTCACGCTCAGCATAATGTCTGCCTGTGGGTCTCTGTATCTGTTTTCCCATCTGCTGCAGGAGGAAGCTTCCCTGCTAATGGCTGAGCAAGGCACTGATCTATGAGTAGAGCAGAATGTCATTAGGAGTCATTTTATTGATACACAGAATTCTCTCTCTCTCTTTCTTTCTCTCTCTCTCTCTCTCTCTCTCTCTCTCTCTCTCTCACACACACACACACACACATACACACACACACGCATGCACGCAGTAGTGTTTGGTTTTACTCCAGTTTCCTGAGCTATCTAGTCTCTGGTTCTTGGGCATCCAAGCAGTGTCAGGTATGGGTTGTATTTTGTGGAATGGGATTTCAGTCAAATCAGGTATCAGTTGGTTACTCCCACAAACTTTTGTTTGCTTGTTTTTCAAGACAGGGTTTCTCTGTGTAACAGCCCTGGCTGCCCTAGAACTCACTCTGTGGACCAGGCTGGCTTGGAACTCACAGAGATCTGCCTGCTTCTGCCTCCCGAGTGCTGGAATTAAAGGTAACTGCCACCACTGCCTAGCTGTTCCCATAAACTTTATGCTACCTTGCACTAACATATCTTTCAGACTGGACACCATTGTAAATCAAAGAGGAATTTGTGGCTGGATTGGTGTTTGTGTTTCTCCTTTGGGAGTCTAAAGAGTACATTCCTGTACCAAAGATGCTAGGAAGTGTAGGTGAAGGGTCTATGGGGGTACCAGCTTGACTTCTCTATGTTCAGTGGTGTTGTTTTCAGCAATGTATGAACAGGGACTGCACGTACGTTTCCCGGCCTCTGAGATCCGAATAATCACACAGAAACTATTCATTACAATACTGTTTGTCCAATAGCTTAGGTATATTTCTAGCTAGCTCTTACATCTTAAATTAACACATTTCTATTAATTTATGTAACACTACAAGGCTGTGGCCTACAGGTAGGGTTCCAGAATCTTTCTCCTTAGGCAGCTACATGGCATCTTTTTTACCCTGCCTTCTTTCCTCCTATATCTCTGCTTGGATTTGCCACCTTGCTATGTTCTGCTCTGCCATAGGCCAAAGAAGCTTCTTTATTAGCCAATGGTAATAAAACATATTTACAGCATACAGGGACATCCCACATCAGTAATGGGATCTTGTCTCAGTTTGTGAAGACCAATCTATACTCTTGACAACAGTCTGGTTATTTGGTTTCCCATGAGACTTCTTTGGTCAACAACTCAATTAGATGTAGCCCAAACTACCCCTCAAATGGCCCTTAATTAGCTATCTTTCTCTGTATCCCCTCCTTCATCCCCCTTCTTCCCTCCCGCTCTCCACTTGATCTTCCAATTCCAGTCACCACCCCCATCCACCCATAACTCTCTATTCTACTTCCCTTTCCTTAGAGATATGACACCACCACCCCCAGTCCCATACTCTATACCTAACCTCTGCGGTCCTATGGATTGTAGTTTGATTACTGTGTATTTATGTCACAAACTAGGGTCACCTAAGAGGAGGGAACCTCAATTAGGAAAATGCCTCCATAAGATAGGATTGTAGTCAAGCCTGCAAAGCATTTTCTTAATTAGTGACTGATGTGGAGGAGGGTCCAGTTCATTGTGGGCAGTGCCATCCTTGGATTGGTAGTCCTGGATTCTATAAGAAAGCAGCCTGAGCAAGCCATGGAGAGCAAGCCAGTTAAGTAGCACACCTCCATGCCTCTGCATCAACTCCTGCCTCTAGGCTCCTGTCCTGTTTGAGTTTCTGCCTTGGTTTCCCTCAATAAACTGTGATATGTAAGCCAAATAAACCCTTTATTCTTCAACTTGCTGTTTGGCTGTGGTGTTTAGTCATAGCAGTAGAAGCTATAACTATGACAGTTATCATTGACCTAATAGCTAATATTCACATGTAAATGAATATATAGTGTATTTGTCTTTCTGGGTCTGGCTATCTAATTCAGGATTCATGGAACTAAAAAAAAAATCACATTTTTCAATTTTGATATTTCTCTTAGAGAATCCCAAAATTGTTGGTACTAAAGTACTAGCAACACTTGTACACAAGTCTGATCATTATGTACATACTTTCTGTGTTCTGCACTTGCCAGTGCTTTAGTTAAACAGACTATTTAGCAGATCCAGAAATTTCAGTTACACATTCAAACTCCTAGAGATAGGGAAGTTTGGCTTGCTGGAATTCTTCCAGATAATTAGAGGAATATGAGCTGGACTGTAGGGATGACCTATCCAAATTTTTGAAACTGTTGCCATATTGTGTATTTAGACATATAGATCACTCCTTCAGACAGAAGAAAATAGGGGATACTCAATTAAGGGGATGAAGGAAGCTGGGCAAACAGCCCTACCTGTTTCTGCTACACAATAAAAACTGTCCAGTAACTAGTAACAGACCGTATTGACTTCCCTCTAAAATTTTTCAAAAATGACTAAATATGTTAAGTTTTAAGAAAATTAAGAGAAAGCGAAGGTCTCCATGTGCAGACCTAAGAATGAGGAATTGTGTCTGATCACAAAACATATGAAGCAATGTGTCAGAATGAAGTTCAAATTTTCTTCTGTTAAGGTGAAGTTTGATCATTGACTCCCTTCAGGACCACAAAGCACTGTGCTGCTTAATGTTTATTGACAACTTGACTCCACCTAGAAGATCAAACTTCATTTAAGGAGATGCCAAGGTTAGACTGGCCTGTGGCATGTCTGTAGCAGATTGTGTTGATTGACTATCAGTGTGGGAAGGCCCAGGCATCTGTGGGCAGCACCACGAAGCAGGAGGGTCTGAGCTGCCTGAGAAAGCTAGCTGAGCATGAGCCAGGAAGTGAGCAGCCTTCTGTAATTTCTCCTTTGGTCCCTGCTTGGGTTTCTGCTCTCACTTCCCTATAAGCCTCCCCTGTGATGTTTTGGTTGTGTTTTGCTTTACCACAGCAAAGGAAAACAAAAGGTGACAAACACTTTCTTCACTTAAAAAAATCAACAGAATGATGGTGATAATGATATTTGTATAGGAAGACTTTGGGTTTGAGCATGGGTTACAAGTCAGGCGTTTACAAGAAGAGAACTAAGACTATACAGAAACCTTGAATCGGAAGAAGAAACAGGGAGCATGCTGTTAGAGACCAGGGCCATTACTTTCCAGCTAGAAAGATTCCAGTGGATATACAGACCAATATGGACAGAATAAAACCAGAATCCAACAAAAAGCTAGGCTGTTGACTAACAAAACTGTGTACTTCAGGGCAAGAAGGCAGAAGACCAAGCCGAGATTTACTCTTATCTTCTTACTACAGCTCAAGAATTACATAGTAACTCCTTAGCTTGGGTTTTGTGTACAGAGAGCATGAATCCAGGGACTTCCAGCTTTTCTCCTGCAAAAAAGCATGTGCAATAGCTCTGAATACTTTTCAAAACTCTTTAAAAATGTACTCTAACACTAACAAACTAATAAGTCACGACCAAGGCAAATGCCAAAGAAAAACTAGGAACCCAGACAGGTAAGAACTGCAAAACCCTCCTCTCCTCTCCTCTCCTCTCCTCTCCTCTCCTCTCCTCTCCTCTCCTCTCCTCTCCTCTCCTCTCCTCTCCTCCCCTCCCCTCCCCTCCCCTCCCCTCCCCTCCCCTCCCCCCCTCCCCTCCCCTCCCCTTTTTTTCCTTTTCATTCCCCTTCCCTTTTCTTCTCCTCTTTCTTTTCTTTTCTTTTCTTTTCTTTTCTTTGGCAATCTTCCTTCCTTTTTTTCTTTCTTCTTTTGTATGATAGGCTTTATTTGTGGCCTCACTGCAGGGGGGAGCCTGGAGGGAGGGCTTGCTGTGGGCATAGTAGCCCAGGCTAGCCTTGAACTTGCCACAACCTTAGTGCTTCAGCCTGCTACTCCCTTTTCTATCAAAGGCCTTGTGAAGGAAAGAGGTGGGACTAAAGCCAAGACCTTTTCCAGACAAGATGTCTGATAAGAGGCTTTCTTGTTCCACCAGTTCTGGACAGCTGAATTGTGCCTTCAGGGCAAGAGGGAATTAGAAACAAATTGGCCTGTCCGTATATCTTCAGACCAGATCCACTTTGTCCAGTGAGTCACAGAATACCCGAAGCAAAAAATTTGCTTGAGTTAGTCCTGAGTAGGAAGCACACTGCTGCCAGGCTAAACAAAGATGAATTCTTCTGGAGACAGGTGGTTTCATCACAGTCCCCCAATTATTTTTACAAACAATGTTTCAAAGACTCTAACACTTTACAAAGTTGTTTTAGAAATGCAACACGTGATGCAGGTTTAGTCACTGAGATGTTTCATTTTTTCCTACTACAAAATTTCAATCGTGTGATTTCATATATGGGCTATTTTATCAACGTGAAACTGTGTCTATAGAATGAATCAATTTCACAAGTTGAATTGCTTAGTTCAAGAAATATTCCCTGAAAAATTTCATACAGAAAACAGAGTGTGGTGGCACATGCCTATAATCCAGGCCTCAGTGATGTTTGAAGTCAGTCTTCGCTACATAGCAAGATCCTGTCTCTGAAAAAGTAAATAAAAGGAGGTAGTTTGTAGATAACTGTTAACTTCTAACCATATTTAAATATAGCTTCTTTCAGAAATTGTTTCTTTTGTTTTGAGACAGGGTCTCTCTATGTAGCCTGGACTGTCCTGAAACTTGCTATGTGGACCAGTATGCCTTCAAACCTACAGAGATCTGACTGCTTCTGCCTCCAGAGTCCTGGGACTAAAGGTGTAAGCCCCCAATCCTGGACCTTCCTTCAGAAAATTTTATCCACACCTCCCCCAATGATGTAAAAATGTTTTCTTATACAAGAAGGAAGGAAAAAGGAAAAGAAAAAACAATTTAATTTGCTCAGGGCATACAAAGGTACTTTTAAAATGGTTTGCCAGGAGTTATGGTATCAACTCCCCTATTTCCTACAACAGTATCACTTCCTAGTTGAAACAGGAATCTATTTCTACTTTACTTTAGACACAACTGATCTACATGCCTGCCTTGAAGCAGGCCATGGCCTCTCAATCCTGGGTCAAAGTCAGACCTCAGTGCCCTGGAGTGTCCTCCACTGGTCCTGTGGCAGCACTCAGAACTCGTGGTCTTCCTGCCAGTTCCCCACTGGAGATGCTTTCCCACATTAAGCAAAACACATTCCACTCACTGTCAGTCTCTTTATTTCATCATGTAACTAACTTCATGAAGCTTATTTTCTCTTTATGGCTGAGGGTCTGTAAACCCTGATGCCTTGGCTTCTAAAGTCAAATTCTGCTTCCACTGGTTAGTTCCAGGACAGGCTCCAAAGCTACAGATAAACCCTGTCTCAACTGACCCCCGCAAAAAATAAAATAAAATAAAATAAAAGATTCAGAATCTCTAAAGTACTGTAAGACAAATCATTCACAGAAAAGTTCCAAAGGGGAAATAGTAACCTGTTCGTTTTAAAACGCTCTTATTTGTCTTGTACTTGAGCTTGCCTGCTTCATTGGCTTTGCCTGATCTGGAAGGGGGTGAGGTGGCCGGAGTCGACTGGCGTTTGCACTGTACCTGGCCCCTTCTGGCCCCTTCGAGGTCACTGTGGAGGTGGAGGGATCCCTCCAGGGTTCCCAGATTATGGCAGAAAAAGCTTCAGAATTGCGCTTTCTTGCGTGACTTTACCCAAGGCACAGCCTCTGCTGAGCCCTGAAGTTTCGCTGCATCTGCGAGTTGCCTCTCCCTCCCCAGCCCTCTGGTAGTTAAAGCTACCCTTTCCCTGCTGGCCCCGGGGCGCTATTCCCGGGTTTAGAGCTGAGTCTCAGCCAGCGGGAGGACCTGTGGTTGCTGGTTGGGAAAATTCTGTGAACCTTCACCTCCACGGTAGAAGTGGGGAGGGAGCGCCCTACAGCTGGGGAAATGTGTTGGGATGAGATGAGGAAGTCCTTTGCACAACAACAAGGGTGTCATTTGTGCTCTCTCTCCTTGAGATCTCGGAGTTTCGCTGTGTAGCGCAGGTTGGCCTGGAACCCACACTTCTCCTGTCTCGGGATTCAAGAGGACTGGAGAATAGAATAGGGAGTACAGGTGTGTGACACCTTGACCCGCTTATTGTACATTTAAAAAACAGGTTTACCTGATGCAGATAAAATAAAAAATGTAGCAGCCATGATCTGATGAGTCTGGGTAGCAGTGCTGCCCTTTTCCTGCTCTGGTGGCGCATTGCATTCTAGGGTTTGGAGCGGTGCTAGCTGGCAATCTCTTCCCAGGTTCAGCTAGGATTCCCGCAGTCCTCCGCAGCCACCCGGCAAGGGAGGTGTGGGATAAGGGGTCTGGTATATTACTTAAGCAAAGAATTTCGAACCACTTAGCTAACTGTGGTCAAGTCATGGACCAAGGGCCAAGTGTGCAAACCCAGGCTCCCTGGAATTCCCGTCCACCATCTTAAGCACACCTCAAGACTAGGCTTTTGCTTGATAAATCTTGTTTCTGAGATCCGTACGTTTTGTCTATGGTAGAAGGTATACGAAACAAAGTATCAGAAATAATGTCTGTGATTCAGTGAAATTGTTAAAATTTCTAGTCTGATGTTTTATGTGAGGATTCCTTAGTCTCTGGCACAGTGCCCTAATAATAAATGTTGACGGAATGAGCTGATAAAAACTATTTTTAGTTGAGAGTCTACAAATTTGTAGGAAATTTTAGAAGAGTCAATAACCCTTTTGAACTTTCTTATTTCGCTAAATGGCTGCTATAACGTTGACAGAACTAGGTAGAGTGGGGAACGCCAGAGCACTGCTCACAAGAAACGGAGCTTATTTCAAAATACTTTACGTAAAATGATATAGAAATGGAAGCTGAAGCGGGATTTGGGAACAGTGGAAGGCAATTTATGTTTAAAATAAAACCAGATGACATTTAGAAAGCATTATTTCCTTTTATTTCCTTGTAAAGCAAGGTGGCCTCTAAGTGCTCGTGCCCAGCCTTCCACACGCTAGAATCACAGACGCGAATCGGGACCAGCCAAGCGCCGTTCTTTTTCCAGACGTGGATCCAAGGATGAGAACTGGGCGGGTGAGATGAGGAACTTAGCCAGACTTTAGGGTTGGTCTGCGGATACGAAAAGAGAGAAAACGCATTTTAGAGAACAGCTCTGTAGGCTCTAGTCCTGCCTCGCCTCGGCAGTGCCCCCGGCTGGGTGCAGCATCCCTCTCCCCCTCCGCCCCGCCCCCGCTAGGCTCTCTCAGTGGCTCCCGCCAGCCTTAGACCCCCGCCAGGTCTGGCTTTTCCCACCCGTTCTAAGCCGTGTGAATTGTCCTGGGCCTAGCAGTCTCTTCTGCTGAGGAAGAAAAACCGGGTGGCGAATCCTACCCGGCCTGAGGCAGCCGGGAACAGTCGCCTCCCGACCTCTCCCCCGAGGCTGCGGCTCGGGTTCTGGAAGGCAGAGGATTCCCGCGGTGTCCGCTTCCATCTGCTCCCCCCCCTTCCCGCCCCGCAAACCTATTAATGATTTCTTACCACGAAAAGGACCCTCCTTATTTATTTTAAGGTCTTCACGGCTCCCACCGGATCAGCCTTCGCTAGGTAGTTCCCCTCCCCTCAGCGACTGCTTCCTTGGCAGCCCTTGCACCCGCGACCCTCGCTCCGGCGTTCTTGGAGCAGCTTCTTTAACTACTTTTTTCTCCTGGCCACACTTCTGTGTTCCGGTTTGCAAGCCTACTACTGAAAACAGGTTTCCTCCCACAAGCACCCTGGAAGACGTCTGCACTGGGAGGGATCGGAACCACCGAATAAGGACCCGCCTGTCCGGAGCCTCTCTTGGCTGGCAACTTGGATTCTCTGTCGGCAGTTAACACTTCCACTTCCAGAGGGCCAGAGCGAGACTCTTCCGCGCCCTTGTTCCAGTATATATTCTAGTAATTTCTACGTCATGGTTTACACTAAACATTTGTCATTTTTGGTGTACTGCTTTATATATTTTATTTTAATTAAAATATTTTCTTTTTAGACAATAAACGACTTTAAACATTTAGTTTCATTTGTGGGGATACAAGAAAAGAAAGCCTTTGTGGTTGCTGAAGGCTTTGAAAGGGGAGAAGAGGCTTATTTGAGGTTTAGCCATGTCTCCAAGAAGTATTAAATTTTATTTTAAATAATGTGTGCTGTGTTTGTGTACACGCGCGCGCGCGTGCGTGCTTGTTGCTCTTGCTCACCGAGACCAGAAGAATCGAATCTGCTGGAGCTGAAATTCCAGGCTGTTGTAAATTGTCTGAAGTGAGTACTGTACCAGGTATCGAACTCTGCCTCGGGAAGAGCAGTGTGCTCTTACCAGCTGAGTCCCCAGCATGGAATGGAAAGGTTGAAAAGACAGGAAAGAAAGGAGTCTCTTTTCCTTAGAAGGGGATACAACAACTCCCTCGCGGGAAGGAGGGAAGGCTAGAAATTTTTCCACTGAGAAGGTACAGGGCCGAGGTTGACAAAGTTGCAGGCTGAAGGACAGGGCCTACGGGTTTGAAACTGTGCAATCAGTCCACCAGGCAGGTTTGTGAAGCAGCAGAACCGAGGCTCTGTAAGTGGCAGCGAGGTCCTGCTGCTGCTCCACGGTGCACGAACCCTAGACCTCTGGCCCTCCTGACTTCCGCCTCGGCCTTGACTAGGGGTAAGTGGGTAGGTACAGCTGGGATTTATGGGACAGCGTTCATGTTCTCAGGTTCATTTGGGTTCCATCTTCTTAGGTTGTCCCACAACTTGGCTGTGTGAGCTGAAGGCAACCAGCAGACCCTGTTCAACTTTACCATCCGTAAACGAATTTCAGATACGCTCAGATTTGAAACTCTTGGACCAGCTATGCTCACCTGGGGGTGCTTGAGCAGAAGTTAGGCTTGCTGGCCCGTTGCCTTGGGGGTCGTTCTGAGCTGCACGCAGATAACGCACGACATCGCGATGACCCCGTTCCAGGGCCAGATCTATCGGCAGGCGACCCCAGGCGTCACGCACATCCAGCCGCGCTCCCGCCTGGTGCAGTACTACCAGAGTGTCCAAGAAGCCCTCCCGCGCTGCATCGTGCACGGGGCGGGAGAGGGTGGCTGGATCCTCGCAGTTCGGCTCCGCACCGTAGAGCAGCAGCAATCTGGCTACTTGGGCGTTGCCCATCATCATCACCTGAAAGAGTCAGAAGGTAGAGTAGAGGGGTCAAGGCCAGAGTGCAGCAGGGACCAAGAAAGAAGCCCTATTTAAAAAGCCTCACCACTAAATTAAACTATCCGGTGCTGACAACCAGTCAGGAGGTTCTACCCTTTAAAGGCTTCCTGTACCAACTTGCTGCTCCCGTCCCGTCCCGCCCATTCCATTCTTTTTACACACAGGTTTATAGGGTATTTCTCATGCTTTCATGGTACTCAAACCCTTGTAGAACATCACTAGGGGCAAGGATACTGAACTTTCTTCTTTTAAGCAGGGTGGTGGTAGCGCAAGCCTTTAATCTCAGCACTCTGGAGGCAGAGGGAGTCCGATCTCTGTGACTTGGAGGCCAGCCTGGTCTACAAGGGCTAGCTAGTTCCAGGACGTGTTCCAAAACTACAAAGAAAGCCTGTCTCGAAAAACAAACAATCAAACAAACAAAAAAGACGATCTCTGATTGTATGATAATTGCTAAAAGTGGTTGCCAAAAGAGACAACTAGAGGGGCTGGAGCATGGTTCAGCGGTTAAGAGCACTGGCTGCTCTTCCAGAGACCTTGAATTCGATTCTCAGCACCCACGTAGCCACTCACAACCATCTGTAGTGGGATCTGATGCCCTCTTGTGGCATAAAGTCAATAGAGTGCTCATATAAATAAAATAAATATATAAACCTTTAAAAAAAGACAACCAGAATTCTCACAAAATTTGTTAACCTTTTCTTCTTGGGATGTTAAACTTGTAGTCCTTGAAGTCTAAAATCAGAAAGTCTAAAATGTCCCTAAAATATTAATGTTCCCTTCCCATTATAAATTATTTATCCTCTAAACTGTGAACATGTTATAGAGAGAAGAGATTTTGTAGACATAGCTATATTAAGGATCTTGAGATACACTATCCTAAACTACCAGAGTAGGCTCAATGTTAACACAAATATCCTGCCAAAGGGAAGATGGAAGCAGGGATGCAGAGGTCAAAGAAAAGATGCAGGAGTCCTGGGCTAATAGCCACTAAAGTTAGGGAAAAAAGAAAACAGATTCTGACTTATAGCCTTCATTTTAGACTTCCAGCTCCTATAATTTCACAGTGATAATGCTGTGTTTGTCTTAGTCTTGTTAAATGTGTGTAACTGGCTCCACTGGTGGAATGTTTGCCTAGTGTTTTAGTTTGCTTTCTATTGCCCTGATGAAGATCATGACCAAAAGTATCTTGGTGAAGGCTGGAGAGATGGCTTAGGGGTTAAGAGCACTGACTACTCTTCCAGAGGACCTAGGTTCAATTCTCAGCACCCACAGGGCAGTTCACAACTGTCTGTAACTCCAGTTCCAGTGGATTCAACACCCATGGTAGCAGCATTTTTTTAATAAATTTTTTATAAATTTTTTACAGCAATTTTTATAAAATCCATTTTTTAAAGTATCTTGGGGAAGAAAGGGTATCACAGTTCATTACTGAGGGAAGCCAACATAGAAACCTGTCCAGAAACCTGCAGGGAGAACTGAAGCAGAGACCATGGAGGAATGCTCTCATTGGCTTGCTCAGCTTGCTTTTTTATGCAACCCAGACCACCTCCCCAGGTATGGCACTGCCCACACTAGGCTGGATCCTCCCATATCAGAAAACAAGAAAATGCCCCCCAAAACTTGCCTACAGGCCAGTCTGATGGAAGCATTTTCTTACTTTCTTTTTTTTTTGTTTTTTTTGTTTGTTTTGTTTTTTTTTTGTTGTTGTTGTTGTTTTTTTTTTTTTTTGTTTTTCCAAGACAGAGTTTCTCTGTGGCTTTGGAGCCTGTCCTGGAACTAGCTCTTGTAGACCAGGCTGGCCTCGAACTCACAGAGATCCGTCTGCCTCTGCCTCCCGAGTGCTGGGATTAAAGGTGTGCGCCACCACCGCCCAGCTGGAAGCATTTTCTTAATTAAGATATCTTCTTTTTAAATTACTCTAGTTTGTCATGTTGACCATAAAGGCGACTATAAGACCTTATATGTGAAGTGTTGGCGCAAACTCCAACACCACATAAATCCTGCATACCTGTATTCTCAGCACTTGGGGGAGAGAAATGGGGTCAGAACTTTAGCCTACATATCAAGTTGGAAGCCAGTCTCTGAGCTGCCTATTTTTTTTTAACATACTAAAGGAAGGAAGGTGGGGAAGAACTGAGAGGAAACTGTAATTAGGATATGGTATACGAGGGGAAAATCTATTTCCAATAAAAGAAAAAACATAATTTGTTAGAACAGTAATAAAACAAAACACTTCTCAAGTTTAAAATCTGAAAGCCTAGCTTTGGACCATCAGTCCTGGTACAATCCCTTTCCCAAGAAACCGTGATTGCAGGCCTGCTCTTGATTCCTAAACCGTCTTGGAAATAAAACCAATCCTAAACTAGGTGGCACACACCTTTAATCCTTGGTGTGCACACCAAGCAAGAGCTCTGATCTTCAGCTCCCTCCGTCCACCAGAGAGGCATTCTGAAATGGAATCCACAATCACCAGAAAAGCAAATGAGTATTTTGTTATGTGTAAGTACTGGGGATCCCACACCTTCAGGTCAGGTGAGCATCAGGCATGCATGTGGTACAGATATACATTCGGGCAAAACACCTATACACAAACAAAATATTAAAGAACCCAGCTAGATATAAGCTTACGCAGTAGTAGTTGGGCTGCTAAACTGGAAGCTTAGTTCTGAGGCTGGAAGTCATGCTAACAACCCCAATAGGAATGTTAACTTCCAGTCACCTGTTTTCAATTTCAATGCATGAATGAAAGTCATATTGTATTAGCTATCATATAAGACTTTCCCCCACACTGTTTTACCTACAAAGGCAACTTTTAAAAGCTCTTTAGGGTAAGCAGGATGGGTCAGTGGGTTAAATGCTTTGTCAAGCCGGACCTTCCATTTTCCAGACTCATAAGTGGAAAGAGAAAACCACTTCCTACAAGTTGTCCTCTGTCCGCCACACAGGCCCCCTCTCTCAACTAAATAAATAAATCAGAGCAGTAAAAGATTTAAAGCGCTGTAAAGTTACCTGGAAAATAAACTAGGCAGAAACTGCTTTCGAGCAAAGGAGAAAGCCCCCAAACATTATTATTATTATTTTTACAGAGAACCCACAGTTCAATTTTATTTAGGGTAAAGAATAAAGAAATTTTCTCCTATTAGAATAAACTTGGCCACAGGTTTAGAATTTGCACTTGTACTCCAGGAAGTTAAGGACAGTGCCAGGCTAATGTAGTTGATGGGCTGTTTGCATTTGTGTCTAATAACAATCATAAACTGAGCACGGGTAACCAGCCTTGGGAGCAAGTCTTACTCCTAGTGCTACAGAGTCAGGCACAGGTCCCTTCTCCTCACACCCCTGCTTCTGTGTACCCACCTGTGTTGCCACCTCTACAAGTGGGTGCTTCAGCTGCCCCTCCTCTTTTCCGTTGAAAGTTTTACTAGCCTCAAGACTCTTTCTGAGAATCATATTAGCAACAGTCTTGGATGCAACATAACAAACAAACAAACAAACAAACAAAAAACCAAACCAAACCAACCAAGCAACCAAACAACTAAAAACCTGGCTATCCCAGAAGTTTGCCACCGAAATAAGCTTGGAGACTGAATCTTCAAGGATTTTTGGCTCCCTAATCAGTTTTCTGCTCTGTGCTCTCGCATCTCCTGGAAAGCGGGTCATCCTTTTAGATTCACCATTGACTGACGTGTGTGTGTGTGTGTGTGTGTGTGTGTGTGTCTGTAACTGGCACAGACGTTTGGGAGAAGGGCTGGGTTTTGATGGCCACAGATAGTTTTGCAACTTCAGAACCACCACGTGGCAGGACTGGCTGCTGCTGGGAGCCAAAGAGAAGGAAGGTAGGAGACATAGCCCCCCCCCCCAGAGTTCTGTGAGTTTTTAAACATGAATCCCTCAGTTTTTCTAAATCAAGATAGCATTATTAGTTGCTATTAGTATTGTTGCATCTTCCCCTGAAGAAAGTGGAACTAATTTAACTTCCAGGAAAGCTGTAAGCGAACTACAGAAAGAAGAAAGAAAAAAAATACTGTGTGCTTTATGTGTATGTTAAAGTCCTCAATAACTGCTTATAAATTTGGGTTTAAAGATTGCTCGAATCTTTTATGGCATGGAAAAATGTGAAAAATGCAAAAGTAAGTGAAAAGTGCCTAAACCCTTTGAAGAAAGTACCTTGAACTGTGCCCCTGATTTTTTCTTTTTTTCTTTCTCTTTTGGGGGTTTTTCTTTTTCTGTTTTGTTTTGTTTCGTTCGTTTGAGACACGGTTTCTCTGTGTAGTCTCCTGGCTGTCCTGGAACTCGATCTGTAAACCAGTCTGAGTGCTGAAATTAAGGGCATGGGCCACCAGCACCTGGCTTATTTTCTTTTTTCTTTTTAGAAACTAAAGATTTCTATCTCAGACAACAAGTTGGTTAAGGTTCTGAACCAAAACCATTTCCTCTTTTCCCCTTATTAAATGGCTGTCAAAACTATCGACCTGACTTTTTTTTTTAAGTTTTCTGTATTTCATAAATAAGGTCTTCTCTTACATATTTTAGGACTCCAAAGGCAAACTCCCCAGAAGCTGGTAATGCTTCAGATGTTAAACTGTAAACCATAGACAGATTTTTTAAAAGGCTCATACCTATTTTGTACAACCACCCTTACTGTCTAGCCTTACAATGTCTCCACGCTAGACTTGTAAAAGATCCCAAGGTTCCAAACACTTTTATTTTTATTGTGTGGGTTAAAGTGTGTAAAATGTATTCTCTATTGCATAGTTGCAACTGGTGTTACTTTTCTTTACCTTGCTATGTGTGCACAGGCTTTTAAGAGTGCTTATTTGTTTCATGGGAATTTTCTTTGTGAGAATTAGAAAGAATGGTTATGGATGGATATTACTAGCGAGCGACAGAAAGAATTCCCTTCTAGGTTGAAGCTTAGTAAGTTGATGAAAGCAAAACCAGAAATAATCTACTGACAATGGATGGGAACAAATAATAATTCTCAGTCACGAGAATTTGAAAACTTGATGCCAAAATGGTGCACTATACAAAGTTGGTTTAAAGAGGGGGTAGGGCAAAAATATATTAGGGGATATACTTTAAATGGTAACTGAACGGCCATTGCAGTCAGGGTCACCCAGAAAACTCCCCAGAGATGTTGGCTTTTCTCCTATGGAAGTTACCATCCCACTGCAGATGAAACACCCTGTGCCTACCTGAATCGGGGTGCGACCGAAACAGTTCGGAACGTTGGGCAAGGCCCCTGCTTCCAACAGAGCCCGAACCTCGTGTTCGCGGCCCTGGGCCGCCGCCCTAGCCAGCCTGTCTGCCGAGAGCTCCATCGCGGCTCCAAAGCGCTCCCCTCTTGATCGCCTCCCTCTCGGAGATTCAGTGCCTAGCCCTTCTTCGCGTGACCAGCAGGGCCCTCCTTCCTTCCTCTAAGGTTGGTGGGGGCCGAGCCTCTCCCTGTGCCTGACGTGGCTCCACAGTCCGCTATAGGAGGCGCAATTCGCCCTGAACACCCCTCCCCAATAGGACATCTCTGAAACCATCGCCGACCCCCCCCCCTCTGCGCCCCGATCGCCGAGCCCTCCCCCGCCCCCCGGCCCAGGCGGGGAGGGGACGGTATTCTGTACTCCTGCAAAAGAGACTTCGGGTCTCTGCGAGAGCTGGAAGCTGCAGCTGCGCTAGAGGATGGGGTGGGGGCACCTGCCGCCTGCGATGCCCACCCCACCCCCATGCCCAGACACCCCTTGACGCTAAGCTCCTTCCGGGCGCCCAAAAGAGGAGCACGTGGGGCTCCTGAGCGGGTGAGCTAGTCCATTCTCCACCAGCGTGAAATCTCTCCCGTTTCCTTCCTCCCCAGTGCAATACTCGGGTTTTAGAAAAAAAAAAAAAAAAAAAATGAAGGCGGGTATATTTCACCGCCAAACTGAAACTTAAGATATTCACTTCATAGGCAAAGATTATGGCCTCGTTTCTTCAGAAGAAAAAGTTACGTTCTCGCCGCTCTGAAATGCCAGCAATCCGAGCTCAAACAACTAATTTTGCAGAGTTTCTTGCCTGTCCGAGGTCTCTGACCCACGCGCCCTGTGAAACCCGCCTCTTGGCGAGGGATCCCAGAAGCAGTTCTGATGTTATGGTATTGGGTGCTAGCTCTTAAAAGTGTGAGGTTTTTTTTTTTTTTTGTTTTTTTTTACGAAAATACAAAAGTGAGGGAGTGGAGTCACTGGAGGACAATCTGCTTGCTCATAATTGATGCCTATTTTATGGGGCTGTTGTGCGTTTAAATGACTGGATATACTTATGAACGTTAAGAGCTACCGCAATCCGATTGCACGACTAATAAGTTGTTCATTTTAAATGAATATTAGGTAAAACAGAGGATTAAAAAAAAACACTGAAAACACGAAAGCCCTTTCTTTTACTCCTGCATTTAATACAAGGAAGTTAAACAGCAACTAAAGAGCAAGCAGAGAATTGCTTTGAGCATATCAAGGCCGTGTTCAGTCACCATGAGAAGCTTCCCCCTGCAGCAGATGGGAACAAACACAGAGACCCACAGCCAAACACTGGGCAGAGTGAGAGACCTGGAACACGCCATCAAGTCCGTCCCCTCAGAATCCAGGGAATCCTGCAGAAAAGGAGGCAGATGAGTGTAAGAGGGATGGAGGACACCAAGAAAACAGGGCCCTCTAAATCCACGTGATCAATGCTCATAAGAATGCACATAGACTTGGGTAGCATGCATGAGCTACATGGCTCTGCAGAGGTCTGTGCTCATATCATGGCTTCCTGTTGAGTGTTTTTATGAAATTCCTAAGTGTGTGAAAGAGTGGGTCTCTGATTCTTATGCCTTCTCTTGGGCTCTTTCTGCTGGTTTATCTTGTCCAACTTCTATGTGTTTTATCTTATTATATTCTGTTATATTTTAAACATGAATGAATAAATGAAAACCTAGTCACCAGGATAAAGGTTAACAACTGAATTGTCATTTATACCTTCTTGGAGAGGGAAAACTCAGTTTTTACAATGTATTGACACTCTAAGTATATCAACCACTCCTAGGTAGCTCTCATGTTCAGGAGTAGTTGACCAAGATAAAATGGATTCCATAGTTTTTCTTTGTTTGTTTGGTGTGTGTGTGTGTGTGTGTGTGTGTGCATGCATGTGTGTGGTTTTACTTGGTTACTTTTTGGGGGTGGTGTTTTCTTTTTCTTTTTTTTTTTTCCAAGACAGGATTTCTTTGAGTAATAGCTTAGATGTCCTGGAACTTCTGTAGACCAAGCTGGCTTTGAAGTCACAGAGATCTGCCTACCTCTGTCTCCCGAGTGTGGTGATTAAAAGTGAGTACCACCACCGCCCAGCTGTATTTTTTTTTTAAATAAAGAACTTAAAGTTTGGTAAGTAGTAAGGGGGAAGAGGATCTGGAAGGACTTGGGGGAGGGGCAGAATATGATTAGTATATATTAAAATTAAAAATTTTAAACAATAAAAATATAACAAAAAAGAAAATATCAACAATGGGTTTTGGGTAAGTATACACCAGTGCAGGCATTTGCAGTAGAGGTCATCCAAGATGATGGAATCTGTGTATGGGTCCTGCTACTATAAATAATAAATAATAGTGGTACAAATATATATATTTGTACTATAAATAATAATAATAGTGGTAACAAAACAAAACTACCACACTCAAAATTTGTTCATCCATCTCAGCTTGGACCTGATGCCAACACTCCACGTGGAGTTAAATATAAAATCCAGTCTCCTGGTGAAGAGTAGAGAACCCTGCGGGTTCAAACCTGCGCTTTTCTGTGTATTCAGATGGAGAAGGAGGTTGCTCCTGGTAGAGGTGAGAACGCCTGTAAAGGTGCAGACGTGTAGGAAAACATCACTGAGATATATTGGGCAGCCGGGAAAACAAAATAGGAACAAACTTCTGGAAGAGAAGTATGCAAAGAGAGCTGTAAAGAAGTCAGACGGAAAGCAGGAGACAGCGGGATGGACGGTACCGGCACACCTTTCCAGCTTTGCTGTGATTGGTCAAGCCCAGGGACGAAGGTGAAACAGGTATAGGGAACCGGAAGAGACTAAAGCACCTGGGCTGAAAGGGAAACTGAAGTGGGGGGGGGGGCAGTTGTGAGGTGTGGCTGAAATTTCTCTTCTTGAGGAGACATAACCCACCCTCTCCTCCTAGGATCCAGTGACAAACCGTGAGATTCCACCAAGCTCACTGTGGGCAGCCAATGAGTTTATTAGAATTAGAACAATGGGTGAGGGTTATGAGCAGGAATCTGGGTATAAAGCAGCCATCTGAGCAAGGGAGGTCTGGACCCAGCATGAATAATGACTCCCCTGTGGCTTTGTAGAAGGCTCTGTAGTCCTTCCTCACCATTACCAGTCTAGACCTTCAGAGACCCAGAAGGCCGGCATGCAATAATGGCAGAACTGAATGCAGCTGGTTGCGGGTTGTGGCTGTATCCTCAGATCTAAGTTTCTTTCTCATCCGAAATACTGTTATCTCTCACTCAGATGTGACACCACCTAGCCCTTACAATTCAGTGACACTACTCACTGAGAGAGTGACATTACTCGCCGAGAAACATATTTCTTGTTGGAGTCAAAGCAGCAGCCTCTTGAGACATAGCTGCCATTTTTCCCAGGTGAAGGCACTGCAACTGGAGGCACGTGTCCCTTGTTCAAAGTAACAGCAGACAAGATCACAATCATATATACCTATATATAGGCATATGCCTATGAGTACATATAAAATCTGCTTACATGCATAAATAATGAGAACCCTCATTATTTATTATAGCCAGGCATATAATTAGAAGAGACAGAGAAACAGAGACAATAAGAAATCCATTCAAAGAGGCCAAGAAAAATAATGGTTATCATTTAATAATCTAATGGCCTAATTGAATAATCTAATAGTCCAATTGAGATGCCTTTTTTATTGTGATCTCATCAAATTTTAAATATTTATACAAGAAAAAACTTTCTCAATTGATAAATATAACAAGTGATGTAATATTTCACATGGAGCAAGGCTAGCCCCTGAGAAGATCAGATTCTCAAACAGGCTTGTTAATTCTTGGGAATTATTAGTTGTGACAAAAAAAAACATTTTTGGGACTCCACCTGTTTATTCAAAATTATTATAAACGTTCTCTTCTTGCTCAAGCAGGACCACAGCAAGGATGCCATCTTTTGAAGACGTGATACAAAATTGTAGGCAAGTCACAAAATTTCAGCTTCAGTTTCCAAGCTGCTAACTGGATTTGGAATCTGGGAATATAATCAAGTGATACCAAAACCATCTTCAGGAGAAGTTAGAAGTGCATTACCTGTTATAGGCAGAGTTTTTAAAATGTGTACAAAACAAATGATTCAAAATAAAAATTTTACCATTAAAATATCTTAAAGAGTAGATTTTATGTGACATAGGCTAACTTTGCTGCCCAAGGAAATAACTAAACTATTTTAATGTAAATGAATTCTGATTGTTGAGAAACTGCTTATTGTAGGGAAAATAGAAAGATGAAAAAGCAATTGCATGTATGTGTGCATGCATGTATATGTGTACTGCATGATATACATACATGCTTATATGCATATATAATGGGAATCCTCATCTTGATGACAAGTAGACAGGCATATAATTAAGACACACAGAAATAGAGACAATAAGAAATGCATTCAAAGTGGCCAAGGAAATCATAATGGTTATCATTTATTATGCAGTGTTACATACATCATTTCTAACAAGACCACTCTCTTATGGGATAGAAAGTATTATCCTTCCTTCACAAAGTGGAATGAAATAAGCCAAGAGTGCTTCGAAAGCAAGCACAGTTCCAACCCCAGGCTCTGTGCTCTGAGCAAGAGGCCCCTTCTGCCTCCCAGACAGATGTCTTCCTGTTGACTAAGGTGCAGCGTTTGTGGTGTTCCTCTGAGAACCAAGTGCTCGGATAAATGGCAAAGCCTGGACCAAAGCAGCAGGATATCTTTGGGTAAGAAGTACTAGCTTGTGGGATATTTGCCAGTAAAAATACAGTGTCAGAAACTTGGTCCCTAGGTCCCTCCAGAAGTCACTTAGTAGTCATGGCCATTCTGGACAATGTTTTTCCATGTTCATTTTGAATGCTTGTAGCTCATGTATGCAGAAAAAAAAAACAGGGCTTGGTGGTGGTGGTATCTGCCTTTAAACACAGCTAAAATGACACACACACACACACACACACACACACACACACACACACACACACACAGAGAGAGAGAGAGAGAGAGAGAGAGAGAGAGAGAGAGAGAGAGAGAGAGAGAGAGAGAGAGAGAGAGAGAGAGAGAGAGAGCAGGAAATGAACTTCATGAAGAAAACAAGAAATTGTGCCACACAGAAATAACAATGCCAAAAAAATATTCCCTTCCTTGCTTTTAAGTCTTTACCTTGAAGATCCTGTACCATTTAAGATATTTCACTCCTGCTTATGAGAATGTTCCAAATTTCTCCAAAGGTATATCATGAGGAGTCTTTAACAGCTCTACCATGGCAGCGAAAGTTATGATTTCCCTACTATCCCTCAGATGTGTTTAAGTAGCTCTAATTGCTGCTATAATACTGCAGTGTTTCAGGGACATGACTCCCCACTGCCCACCTTTTTGTGGTACTGGAGGTCAAGTCATGAGCTGCCCACACGCTACTCCTACCCATGGCCCTGGAAATAAGACACTGGACAAGTATAACAAACCTGCCTTTGAAGGAAACATTCTTTTGCTCTATAACTTACCAGATATATATATATATGTATATATATATATATATATATATATATATATCAGTTCTAGTTACCCGGTTAATAAATAGTGTCTATACACTTTATTAACAAAACAAAGCAAAACAAACCAAGCAACAGCAGCAACAGCAGAAAACTGCTCTGGATCTGCCTGCTTCTGCCTTCTAAGTACTGGAATTACAGGACTGGCACTATTTTCTGTAGATCTTGAATAATTTTCTCTCCCCATATTTTTTCCATGGCCACGGCTTCTTTGCCTTGGACACATGTGTATAGTGAGAATGACAATCCGATCCTTCAAATAACTGTGGAAGGGACACAAATGAGGGACTGGATCGCGGGACAAACCAATCAAGAGAGAATGCAGAGCCAGAGAACTGACCCCTTATTCACCAGCTCCGGGAATTCCCAGGTGGGCCCTGCTTATGCCTCTCTAACTGCTGGGATTATAGGTTTGCATCAAGCAAACTGGGCTTAGTTTCAATAATTATGTAAATTTTCTTTGTTCTTTGTTCTCTCTCCTCAGGTTTAAGTAAATTATGTAAGCTTCCTGAAATCTGCAAGGAAAATAAACTTCACCCAATAAAGGTCATTGTGGGGGAGTTGAGACTATTAGATCTGTGAAGATCCAGGTATACAGAGGATTCTCAATAAATAAAAATGAGTTTAGAACACATACATGTTCTCTCATGTTATTTATAGAGCCCATCAAAATCAATTTCTGCACATTCCTGAGGATGTTAAAAAGTTTAACAAATAACCTCCTAATAGTTGTGATTCATTCTCTTTTTGGGGATTCAGCTTTTTAAAAACAGCACTGTGGTAATAGATGGACCTCTGTTCCAACTAAAGAACTTCTGGAGAAAAAAATTAGCCACCAAATCATGGGAAGTGACTCTAGGGTGGACCCCGCGTTCAAGGTTTCCTCTGTGCTGTCACCTCCCACTTTCTCTTAGCGTGTATTTCAAGCAGAAATTTACGAGACAGTCTCACCTTGTATTCCAGGCTGGCCTAGGGAAAACCAGGCAAAACAGTGGAATGCAAAATTTACCTTTGACAAACTTTTATGTTCAACTTCCTATTAAAAAATTCCCTTATAGATTTTCTCTGATAAATAAATAAACAAATCTTTGCCCTCTGACAATGGGAAGAATGGTATGTTGTGCATTTTGTGTGTCTGGAATCCCAATTCTGAATAATTCCTTTAAATTGTTATTACAAATGACTCAAAATATTGAATTCTACATTTCAAACATCTTGAAGGGCTTGAAGATGACTTTAATATTTCTGCACACATATCCCACCACACACACATACCACACATACAACGGTATTAAAAACGGTTTGCATAAACTTCACATATACACACACAATGGTATTAAAAACTGTCTTGAATAAACTTCAGCTTTCTGTAGAAGCCCCTATTCCAGGCCATTGACCTGTTTTTAAGATTAAAAACAGGCTAATAACAATACTTTTAATTTCAATGATTACACTGATTTTCTACTATAGAAAATTATAGGTTTTATCCTGATAGTAAGTGGCATTAAACCCTACAGGCTTTCCTACAGGGCTTCTGTGCGGTGTAGATTTAAAAGAAGGCAAGTTTACACTAATTGCATATGGCATGTTTGACTTGACTGATATCCATTCCTTATTTGGATGTTGTCAGTGAGTCTTGACATGCTCTACTTCCTTCTATTTCTCATTACATAAATACTATAAGCTGTTTCCCCCAACCCTGGGCTTCCAGATGAGAAAGTGGAAGCAGAGGAATTCCTACAGCTCCCTTCTGAAGCCACACCAGCTAGGACGCTATGGGAACAGCAGCACCCGATGCAGGCCACACGAATACCAACAATGAGCTTTCTTCTGCTTCAAACTGTTCCTGCCTTAGTTCAAAGGTTCTCATTTGCTGCTTCTAAATCAATGCAGAAACAAGTGATTTATATTTATGAGAAGTTTCAGTTTAAA